>NC_139540.1:3708141-4168141 GCF_965153285.1 Podarcis tiliguerta
TTGAACTCTTGAACTTTGTGAAGAGTTTTTCTGAGAAGATGGCTGTACTGCACTTGGTTGTGCTCTGGCTTGGCTTCGTGTATAGGGGCGAGCTGTGGTTTTGTGGCCTGTGCCAGCCAGATCTGTGTAGGGATTGCAGGGGGGTGCAGCATCCGGAGGTGCCACCCTGGTTTGGCTACTGGATGGTGTCTGTAATTTATCTGTGGAGAGGGTCTGGGTTTGGGTCTGGTGTGGTTGATTGGTGATGGCGTTCTGTGTGCCTCTGGATCTGGTGTCAGATTTTGTGGGGAGGGCTAATTTCCAGATGTCTGGCAAGCGGGATGTGTCGTCACGCTTGTTCATGTTGTGAGGGTGTTTCTCTATCTCGATGGCTTCCATGATTATTCTCTTGTGGTGATGTTCCATGTTAAAGAGCAATTTGGAATCTGCAAAATTAATTTCGTGTCCTGTTTCTTTCATGTGTTGGAAAAGAGAGGAAGTTTTTTCTTCTTTTTTGACGGCATTCTTGTGTTCTGCGATCCGTGCATTTATTCGTCTGTTTGTTTGTCCAATGTACGTGGCTGGGCAGACTTTGCAGGGTATTTCATAGACCCCTTGGTTTTCCAACTGAATTTTATCCTTGGGGTTTCTGAGGATATTGGCTATTTTTTGGTTGGTGCAAAAGGCTGTTTTGATATTGTGTTTATGGAGGATTTTGCTAATTTTATCTGTAGTGCCCTTGATATAAGGAAGGAGGGCTATGCCATTGTTTTCTTCTGTGTCTTGGTTTTTGGGGGGTGTTTCTTTTTGGATTAGCTTCGTAACCCTGTTTTGCTGGTATCCATTGGCAATTAACACATTTGAGAGATTCTGTAACTCAGTTGTCAAGTGGTCTTCGTCAGCCAGGCGTTTGGTTCTGGAGATGAGATTCTTGGCTACGGAGTTTATTTGTGCAGGGTGGTGGTGTGATTGTGCATGTAAGTAGCGGTTGGTGTGTGTTTTTTTCCGGTAGATAGTGTGTCCTAGGGAGCCATCAGGTTTTTTGTAGATTAGGACGTCAAGGAAGGGAAGTTGGTTGTTGGCTTCTATTTCCATAGTGAATTGTATTTTGGGGTGTAGGCTGTTGAGATGTGTGAGGAAGCTATCCAGTTTTTCCTTCCCGTGTGGCCAAATTACAAAGCTAGCCTAACCAAAATCAATCCAGATGAAGCCAATAAAATCAGACTTGAAGTCACCAACATCCTCTGCTCCAGCAAACCACCCAGAAGCAATTTACACAAAGAAGAACAGAAAGCACTCACCAACCTGAGGAAAGACAACAACATAATCATTCTCCCAGCAGACAAAGGTAATGCCACTGTTGTGATGAACACATCGGACTACCAAGCAAAACTATCAAATCTACTCCAAGACCCTACCTACCAACCTATAAAAACAGATCCCACCACCTATCTGGAAAAAACCACCAAATCCAAAATAAAAGCCTCTCCTATCAGTGAAGAAATCCAGCTAAGAATCATCCCCAGAGAAAAATCATCCAGATGCCCCAAACTCTACGGCCTCCCCAAGATACACAAAGAAGGAACACCACTCAGACCAATAGTCAGCTCCATAGGCTCACCTCTACAAAATCTCGCTAAATTTCTCGCCAAGCAACTTCAGCCCTATGCAGAATCCATCTCTTCACACGTTCCAAACTCCTTCCAGTTCATAGAAACAATAAAGAAGCAAAACCTACAACCCAATGACCTACTTGTGAGCTTCGATGTTGTATCTCTCTTCACACAAGTGCCCATTAATGAAGCCTTGACAGCCATTCAAAACAAATACAATCCCCCCGAATACATCTTGGACCTGACCAACCACTGCCTAACCAACACGTACTTCATCCACAATGGACAAAGATACAAACAGATAGAAGGAGCACCTATGGGATCACCCCTCTCACCGGTCATCGCTAACCTGTACATGGAACACTTTGAAACCAATGCTTTAGACAAGTCAGAACACAAACCCAAACTTTGGCTCAGATATGTTGACGACACCTTTGTAATTTGGCCACACGGGAAGGAAAAACTGGATAGCTTCCTCACACATCTCAACAGCCTACACCCCAAAATACAATTCACTATGGAAATAGAAGCCAACAACCAACTTCCCTTCCTTGACGTCCTAATCTACAAAAAACCTGATGGCTCCCTAGGACACACTATCTACCGGAAAAAAACACACACCAACCGCTACTTACATGCACAATCACACCACCACCCTGCACAAATAAACTCCGTAGCCAAGAATCTCATCTCCAGAACCAAACGCCTGGCTGACGAAGACCACTTGACAACTGAGTTACAGAATCTCTCAAATGTGTTAATTGCCAATGGATACCAGCAAAACAGGGTTACGAAGCTAATCCAAAAAGAAACACCCCCCAAAAACCAAGACACAGAAGAAAACAATGGCATAGCCCTCCTTCCTTATATCAAGGGCACTACAGATAAAATTAGCAAAATCCTCCATAAACACAATATCAAAACAGCCTTTTGCACCAACCAAAAAATAGCCAATATCCTCAGAAACCCCAAGGATAAAATTCAGTTGGAAAACCAAGGGGTCTATGAAATACCCTGCAAAGTCTGCCCAGCCACGTACATTGGACAAACAAACAGACGAATAAATGCACGGATCGCAGAACACAAGAATGCCGTCAAAAAAGAAGAAAAAACTTCCTCTCTTTTCCAACACATGAAAGAAACAGGACACGAAATTAATTTTGCAGATTCCAAATTGCTCTTTAACATGGAACATCACCACAAGAGAATAATCATGGAAGCCATCGAGATAGAGAAACACCCTCACAACATGAACAAGCGTGACGACACATCCCGCTTGCCAGACATCTGGAAATTAGCCCTCCCCACAAAATCTGACACCAGATCCAGAGGCACACAGAACGCCATCACCAATCAACCACACCAGACCCAAACCCAGACCCTCTCCACAGATAAATTACAGACACCATCCAGTAGCCAAACCAGGGTGGCACCTCCGGATGCTGCACCCCCCTGCAATCCCTACACAGATCTGGCTGGCACAGGCCACAAAACCACAGCTCGCCCCTATACACGAAGCCAAGCCAGAGCACAACCAAGTGCAGTACAGCCATCTTCTCAGAAAAACTCTTCACAAAGTTCAAGAGTTCAAGACACGAAGGCTTTAGCAACTAATCCACACCTAATGACCCACCTAAGTGGGATTCAGGAAATCACTCAAGAAATCACTCAAGATATCCCTCAAGTAATTAAGGAACAAAAGAAGAAAAGGCACACTAGCCTGGGAACCCCCTCTCTGCCCAGAACATTGGAGACTATACACCACACCTCCTCAACAGTATTTATAGGAACTCAAACACTGAGATCCTGCTCTGTTCCAGTAACAAGAAGCCGAAAGCACCAGCCTGAAGATGACGAGTGAGACCTCGTCGAAACGTCGCCTAGACACCCCAACTTTTACACGGGAAGACACCCGAGGACACCAAAACCTGCATATATATATATATATACACACACTTAAATACAAAACCCATCACCCACCCTCTACAGCAATTTGACTTCTGTATATTTCTTTCTACCTTTATTCCCTTGCATTCTATAATAAATCATTTTTGTTAAATTCTGGTTTCTCTTTCTTTATTTGTTTTGTTATTGCTTACATTTTTTATTCTAAGCCTGTTAACATGTCATTTTAAGAACAATATTTTTACATATAATCTTCAAAATACTTCCACTCCATTCTTAACTTTTGATTTGATTGATATCTTATAATTGAAGTTAATTTTGCCAATTCTATGTTGTTGTTGTTTAGTTGTTTAGTTGTGTCCGACTATTCGTGACCCCCTGGACCAGAGCACGCCAGGCACTTCTGTCTTCCACTGCCTCTCACAGTTTGGTCAAACTCATGCTGGTAGCTTCAAGAACACTATCCAACCATCTTGTCCGCTGTTGTCCCCTTCTCCTTGTGCCCTCCATCTTTCCCAACATCAGGGTCTTTTCCAGGGAGCCTTCTCTTCTCATGAGGTGGTCAAAGTACTGGAGCCTCAGCTTCAGGATCTGTCCTTCCAGTGAGCACTCAGGGCTGATTTCCTTAAGAATGGATAGGTTTGATCTTCTTGCAGTCCAGCCAATTCTATATACTCACTTAATTTACAAATCCACTCTTCCTTTGTTGGTATGTCCTGAGATTTCCATTTAGTAGCAATCACTACCCTGGCAGCTATTGTTGCATATAAAAAGATTGGATTTTTTTTCATATGTGGTATGTCTTTGCCCACCAACCCTAACAGATAAGCTTCGGGATTTTTTATCAAGGGTTTTTAAAGCATTTTCTTAAGTTCCTCATGTATTATTCCACAAAACTTCTTTATTTCCTTGCAACCCCACCACATATGAATTATCATTCCAGGAAGAACCAGCAGCAAATTATAGTATAGGCACTCTGAAATCTTCCCTCTTCTGCTCCCCTTTCCCAATTAACCTCCATCGCCCGGGGCATCCCTGGTTCTCAGGTTTCGGCCCTGAAATCTCAGAATCTGGGATGCTCTTGACTTTTCAACCCTAGTAGTGTCCATTCCTTCTTCAAAGGCAGGTAGTGGAATTTCAAATACCTGGGTTGATGGTGTGGCTCCCTGCCCTCGCATTTCAGTACACATATTTAATCTGATTTGGCTACATGACGATGACTGAACGCAAATGAGGGCAACTGGAAATGAGTTGGACCACTGAGGGCTATTTAAAGCAAAGTCACTTTTTCACGAGAAACATCAAAAAGGGAAAGCGAGTGCTTGGTGTGGTTTTTTTTTTAAATGATATTTATTAAAAGTTTTATAGTTACAGAAGAAAAAGAGAAAAAGAGATAAAACACAATATATATATAAAATAAAAAAAGTAAAAAGTAAAAAATTAAAAATTAAAAATTAAAAAATACATCAAAAAGGAAAAAAGAAGACAATACCTCCACCCAACCAGAGAAAAAACAAAAACATTTAAAAACACATCCTTTTTTCACATCTCTATCCTTCAATGACTTATTTCCTTGACCTCCTCCCACCTCCCTTTTTTGTATTCCAGTTAATAATTAAATCAGCAAATCCTTTCCATCTTTCACTGCTTACTATCATTTATTTATCTTAATCTATTTTAACCTTATCTTCCCATCAAAATCTTAAAATTTATCTATACTTAAATCTAATAAAAAACACACCCTTAAATCTTAAACCCTTAAATCCTAAAATCTTAAATCCTTATCATATTTCAACTAAAGTCATATAAATTCATTCCACCATCTCCCAACATTCCTTAATTATACAATATTATACTAAATAATGTTTTAAAAATTTCCAATCTTCTTCCACCATCTCTTCTCCCTGGTGTCGGATTTTGTCAGTCTTTTCTATCAGTTCGATATAGTTCATCAACCTGGTGCTCTTCTGTCCGAGGCTCTTAACTCTTCTCCCTGTCTTATCTGCAAGTTTCTTTTAGTGCCAAAAATTAAGTCCCAAAGGGCTTCCGCGAGTGCTTGGTGTTTGCTTTTGCAGTGCTGAGGATGCTCACGAAAACCTCTCAAAGAAACCAGTAAGAATTTTAGGCGCGTAGGAAACTGCTGCAGACTGAGTCAGACCATCAACTAACCCTGTTGTGACGTGGGGTTTGTGATTTCAGCTCTCTTGACATAATCTGCTGGAGACAGTTCTCTAGTAACACTTCTTTATTACAGCAAACAAGACTGAAGACTGAGGAGGGGAAAGCTACATTTATAGGGACAGGGGACTAGCTAGAAAGGATACATTTTGGAGGGAACAATATCAGGCAATCACAGTCCTGCCTTTTGGAGGAAACCAATAAGACAGAGGATCCAAATACAGCAGTTTAAATGAACCAATAGTAGCTGTACCCCCTGAAACCAAAAGGCAGTTACTTTACCCTAATGCAAATATAGACAATAATAATACAGATATAAAATCCTTTGACTCAATACACAACACCCCTCCCCCCCTAGTGAGCACAGCAGACGTAATCTCTCAGGTACTGTGGGGTCCTACAACTTCTACTTGATCTCCTGACAACAGGCGTTGCCGGTTCTGGATTGGGTGTTACCTGTGGTAGAGGGGCTGCTATAGGGGTTTCCTCAGGAACAGATGGAGTCCCAGACATCTCAGGGTTCCCTACCTGTACCTCGTCATCATGAGGACTAGCAGACCCTGGTTCATTTGCTGAAGCCCCTGGTGACTGCACCTCTGGGCCATTTTCACTCTGGTCTTGCAGCTCTGCGTCGTTAGCCAGGGATGAATTATCTGACTCCTCCCTGCTGAGCGCCCGGCGCCTCAGCTGATCTATATGTCTCTTCCAAACTTGCCCATTTTCCAAGGTTACATAATAGGACACAGGTCCACTAGCCCGGGTGACCACACCAGCCACCCACCGCGAACCTCGTGAATAGTTCCTCACCCAGACCAGATCTTCAGGGGCGAGATACCTTGTTGTGTCAGTCTCAGCCTGGGGGGTTGCTCTTGAATTGTGGTTTGGCATTTTATCCGGGTGGACATAATCCAGCACCGTTACCAGTCTTCTACCCAAGAGCAGCTCAGCTGGCGACTTGCCCGTCGCAGTACACGGCGTCGCATGCTGCAAAAATAACATTCGCGCGATGCGAGCTGACCAGTTACCCTCCATTAAGCGCGCAATGGATTCTTTGGCTGTTCTTACCATGCGCTCAGCCTGCCCATTGGAGGATGGGTGAAAGGGCGCGGATGTGACCCCTCTTATGAAGTTATCAGCCAAGAATGCCCTGAATTCTTGGGATACAAAAGCTGCCCCATTATCTGATACAATGGTCTCAGGTAACCCGTGGGTTGCAAACAGCTGCCTCAACACCTTGATTACGGCAGCTGATGCCATGCTAGGGACCATCGCCACTTCTAACCATTTGGAATATGCATCGACGACAACCAAAAAGACCTTCCCCTGGAATGGCCCAGCAAAATCTAAGTGCAGCCGGCTCCAGGGAGATCTGGACTGCTCCCACCAGTGAACTGGTGCTCTGGCCACTTCTGGCCGCACCTCTTGGCATGCCTTACATGTTCGTACCCATTGTTCTATGTTCTGGTCCATTCCAGGCCACCACACATAACATCGGGCTAGCGACTTCATCCTGACCATTCCCGGGTGTCCCATGTGAAGCGTCTCAAGCACCCTGTTTCTCAGTGGTGCTGGGATGATCACCCTATCTCCCCACAGGAGACAACCCTTATGCATGGACAACTCGTGCTGCCTTGTCGCATAAGGCCTGAATTTGTCTTCATGCGGACCACCTGGCCACCCCCTCCCCACCCAAGTGAGCACACGGGAGAGAACAGCATCTTTCCTCGTTTTCTCAGCTATATCAGTAGCCGTTACAGGAGCCCCCGGAAGTGTTTCCAGCATCATTATGTGCTCCGCTGGAGCGGGATCCTCATTGCTCCCGCCAGGAAGGGGCAATCGACTCAGCGCATCAGCGTGGCACAACCGTTTCCCCGGCACATGGGTCAAGGTGTACTGGAACCCGTTCAGGAATATAGACCAACGCAACATTCTGGGGGAGAGAATTTGTGGCGTTTGTTTGTTCGGGTTGAACAACCCTAACAGTGGTTTGTGGTCCGTTTCAATGGAGAAATGGCGACCGTACACATAATCATGGAACTTTTTGATTCCTGCCACAATTGCAAGCGCCTCTTTGTCAATTTGAGCATAGTTGCGCTCCGTGGGCGACAACGTACGGGAATAGAAAGAGATGGGCTTTTCCGACCCATCCAGTTCCCTATGACTCAGCACCGCCCCCAGGCCGTATTGAGAGGCATCACATGCCAGGACCAGCGGCTTTGACTCATCATAATGAGCAAGGACGCTCCCGCTACTCAGCATTCTTCGCAAGGAGTCAAAAGCCTTCTGCTGCCCCTGCCCCCATCGCCACACATTCTTTTTCTGCAACAGTCTATGTAATGGTTCAGCTACCGAAGCTTTATGGGGTAAGAACGAATGATAAAAGTTAATAAGTCCCAGGAATGACTGCAACTCCGTCTTGTTCTGTGGTCGTGGTGCCTCGATGATGGCCTTAATCTTAGCATCTGTGGGGCGGATGCCTGATGCATCAATTTTAAACCCCAAGAAATCCACAGCTGGCACCCCAAAGCTGCATTTTTCCTTTTTCAGTTGCAACCCCACCTCCTTGAACTTGAGCAACACTGCACGGACACGCGCAACCAGTTCCTGTGGGTCTTTTCCAGCAATCAAAACGTCATCAAAAAATGGCAAGACCCCCGGCAGACCTCTTAACAGGCGTTCCATGAGCCCTTGAAAAATCCCTGGGGCCACACAAACTCCAAATTGTAATCTGTTAACTCTGAACGCCCCTTTATGTGTGACAATAGTCTGTGCTTCCGCTGATTGTGGGGTTACTGGCAGCTGTTGGTAGGCTTGTGCCAGGTCAATTTTGGCAAACACCTTGCCCCCAGCCAGTTTAGCCAACAGATGTGATACGACTGGAATGGGGTATGAGTTTCCCCTGAGTGCCTTATTGATAGTACATTTGTAATCTGCACAGATCCTGACTTCCCCATTTGCTTTAAGGGGCGTGACGATTGGAGTCTCCCACTTAGCAGAGTCCACGGGTGAGAGAACTCCCTGCTTGACCAATTTATCCAGCTCTGCTTCGATCTTGGGTTGCAGTGCAAATGGCACTCGCCTTGGTTTGAGTCGGATTGGGGCCACCCCAGGGTCCAACTCGAAGTCAACTGGGGGCCCTTTATAACAACCCAGTTTTCCATTAAAGAGACCAGCAAACTCTTTGCATAATGCCTCGCTCATCTCAGGGCAGGTTTGGATTGAATTAAGCCCTGATATACTCAGTCCCAGGGCGGGGAACCAGTCAGTGCCCAGGAGACTGGGGCGACTGCCCTTCGCAATCACCAGTTTGAGTACAGCCTGTTTGTCCCGGAACTGAACTCTCACGGCACACATTCCCATAACATGGATGCGGCCCGCTGAGTATGACTGCAAGGTTGCCGGGAAGGGCTCCAGAGGGGGCAACTTACCCCTGGGGAAGAATGTCCTCGCGGTCTGGTCCGACACGATAGTGAATCCAGATCCGGAGTCCACCTCCATGTCGCACTGCTGACCCTCAATCTTCACCTTGACGTGTGCCTTGCCTTGCGCTGGGAACTGCACGACCCTCCCGTTGATCTCCGTTACATAGTGGCAGTCCTTTAGAAAATGGGTTGCTGTGGGCGGTCTGCGATGCTCCAGTCTAGGTGTTCCTGTCGCTCCCAACGCCGCCGATCTACAGACCCTGGCGATGTGACCTGTCTTCCCGCACGTCCGGCACATAGCATCCCGGAAACGACAACTCTTCCGCTCATGGTTTCCGCCACAACCTGGACACCTGCCTCGGTGATCTTTGTGCACTGTGCAGGCCTGACGCACTGACTCGACCCCACGGACTGGGCTCTGGCTCGGAGTAGCCTCTAGCTCGTCCATGGCATGCGCAACTTCTATCTGTGGCTTAGGGGCCTTGCGACTGGCATCAAGCTCCTCTCTTTCATAATTCTCCGTGGCGGTGGCCTCCTTCAAGGCTGAAGCAAGGGTAACCTCTTCTTTAGCCACGATGCGTCTTCTGGCTTTCTTGCTGCTCAGACCACCGATAAACCGATCCAGGAGAGTCTCTTCCAGATTTTGGAAGTCGCAGTGCTGAGCGAGCTTCCGCAGTTCAGCTAGAAATGCAGATACAGACTCCCCAGCACGCTGCTGCCTCTCATGAAACTCCATCCGCCGGGCCATCTTGGTCTCAGTAGGCGCCAAATGGCTTGTTAGGCAGGCAAGAATATCTTTGAGAGATGTCTCACTTAGCTTCGCTGGAGCAAGCAATGCCTTGGCCAGCTTGAAGGTCTCAGGCCCACAGTAGCTCAGGAATGTGGCCCTTCTTTTGCTGGCATCGGTGATCCCTTGAGCCACTGCGAAGAACTCGAAGCGTTCGACGTAGTCTTCCCACGTGTGGGGCTCTGATGGCTGGAAGGGCTCCAATACCCTTGGACTCTCCATTGTCCTGTGGCAGGGTCGTCTTCTCAGCTGGCCAGTGAGTCTTGTTCTTAGCTGCAATCCGGACTCTGAGGCAGGGCTGCGTTTAACCGCTCCTCAGCATTCCGGATCCCACCTTCGTCGCCAGTTGTTGTGACGTGGGGTTTGTGATTTCAGCTCTCTTGACATAATCTGCTGGAGACAGTTCTCTAGTAACACTTCTTTATTACAGCAAACAAGACTGAAGACTGAGGAGGGGAAAGCTACATTTATAGGGACAGGGGACTAGCTAGAAAGGATACATTTTGGAGGGAACAATATCAGGCAATCACAGTCCTGCCTTTTGGAGGAAACCAATAAGACAGAGGATCCAAATACAGCAGTTTAAATGAACCAATAGTAGCTGTACCCCCTGAAACCAAAAGGCAGTTACTTTACCCTAATGCAAATATAGACAATAATAATACAGATATAAAATCCTTTGACTCAATACACAACAAACCCCATGAATATTGTTACAAAATTGGGTGCCATCCCCACACTCTGCAATATCCAAGGGAGTTCTAGGCACTCACCCAGGGTCTGTGTTCTTTTGGAGAACAGAAGTTGTGGCAGAGACGTCGTAGCTTTAAGAAATATGATTTATTCCCTTATTTACACCTTCAGTCTGCACGGAGGGAGTCCAGATCTTACAGCACGGTCATTTCCAGAAGGGCTTGTGCAGTCCTTGGGGTCAAAGGCATATCTCCCAGCCAGCCTGCCCAAGATGGATCTTGGTTTCTCTTCCTCCTCCTCCTCCTCCTCCTCCTCCTCCTTCCCGGAACACCTTGCTAAAAACTCTCTTTTCCTGTCACTTCAAAGAAACACCCCCTCACCTTGGAAACCTCTGTCTCCCCAGGCCAAAGGATTCCTCTCGGATGGCCCATCAACCACTTTTGTCATGTTAACAGATTAGCTGGTGGGGCTTCCTGTTTCTGGAGGTGGGAAATGGCTGATTCCCATATGATCGGATCCCAGCCATGCTGGTAATTCAGGGCTGATATGGGGGTAATTAGCCCTGGCAGACTCCCCAGGGTGGGGGAAGACTGTCTCGCAGACCCGCAGATTGTCCAAGATTGTCAGCTTGCATCAAGGTGCAAGCGGCAGGACACTGGGTCCCAGAGCACGACACGGCTGGCACTCTCTGATGTAACTCTCATAGCCGGAAATATCTGTTTGATAAAATGATTGGATTTGGACAATAAACAGACACAGCCTGGACCGAAGAAGACTAAGCAAAAACCTGCAAAACTGTACAGTTCCTGGTGTTTAAGCTCGGATTTCAAAGAGATTCTTATCATGGCGTGTGGATTACGGAGGTGTTTCGTATGTCCTTTTTCTCTTCTTAACATCTACAATTGGTTTTCAATGCCAAGCCTCATTAAGGAACTTTTTTTTTTTTAAAGAGTACAGATGGACTTTTATTTATAATTAAGCATTCAACTGTGCAGTTTTAGACTTGAAAAACTTGATAAAGATAAAAGAAGAAACAAAGATGGCGATTGTTAATATGACGCAGCACGGAAAAATGAGAATTCCTCCCTTTTCGAGAGAAGCAGGAAATATTTGCTGGCTGACTTTGCAATGACTGGAGATAACAATTTGGGACAACATATAGTACAGCTGTTTGCAGAAGTTTTTCATTATGAGCGAGAGAGAAGGCTGAATGGATGTCTAGCAGCCCCCCCTCTAGGGCCCGGAGGGGGGGATTGTGTGGTCTCTGAGAGGCTGAACGATCGCCAAATGACTTACTGTATTTTTTGCTCTATAAGACTCACTTTTTCCCTCATAAAAAGTAAGGGGAAATGTGTGTGCATCTTATGGAGCAAATGCAGGCTGCACAGCTATCCCAGAAGCCAGAACAGCAAGAGGGATCACTGCTTTCGCTGCGCAGCAATCCCTCTTGCTGTTCTGGCTTCTGGGATTCAGAATTTTATTTTCTTGTTTTCCTTCTCCAAAAACTAGGTGCGTCTTATGGTCTGTTGCGTCTTATAGAGCGAAAAATACGGTATATCTGTGGAATACAGCTCATTTACATTGCATTATTGCAAACAGTATGCTTAACAATTTACACTAATAACTTAACAATGTGGGAGCTACTATGTCATTAAATCTCAAACGAAAAGCTTGGACAACAGCCTGGATTGGAAGATTGGAATGGAGTCAGGGAAAGCTGCGCTGGCAAATAGACAGTTGAAAAAATATATATACACAAATAAAACTGCATTCGACGTACAAAAGGATATACGATTTCTGCCATTATTGAGAATAGTAGAGCCAGGGACAGAGAACTTTAAAGCGTTAAGATCAGAAAGCGGATAATATGAAAACAATGAGAAGAGGCAGGAATGAAGATTTGGAGATATGCTTCAAAGGTCCAGACTGGGGAGCCTGGAAAAATTAATAATTACAATTTGGACTATATTTGGTCATTTTTAAAAATTTTAGTTTATTATTTTTAATTGGATTATGATTTGGATATGTTAATTGACTGTTTTTATGGGAAAATCAATAAAAATGATTTTAAAAAAACAAAACAAAACAGATTAGCTGGTTTGCAGAAGCCAGCCTAGGGATTCCTTGTTTGGCACAGTTCTGCAGGTTGTACATTCATCCATATCCCAGCTAGTCAAAATCCTACCATTTATTAATTTCTAGGGTTTGGGGAGAAGTCCCCCAATCTATAGCAATATCTTCTTTCTCCACAATTGGAGGCAGTGATGCTCCAGTTTTTTACAAAAGAGATTTAAAACATCTTTTTGAGTTCGTTGCATATTATATCCCCAAATTCCCTTATTTTCTTATTAAAATTAATAAAGTAAATTGGGTGTGTGGGTGTGTGATCAAAGCATAAAACAAATGTCTGTGTGGATCACCGAAAGGCAAAGAAACCAAGGCCCCAAGGCGGAGCAGGAATTCAGAGAGACTCCTGGGGGGTTAGGTAGCAGATTCCTAGCAGATGTGGGGCAGAATAAACCCGGCAGGTGTGTTCGCTTTTGGTTTCAGGTAGCTTAATCCTCTCCAGACTGAAAGGGAACTTGTTTTTTTCGGCACAATATTATTTCAGAGAGGAGGGACATGATAGGTTGGGGAAAAAACAACAACAACCCACCGTTGCCGTGAGAGTAAAAGGCAGAGAATCAAAATTCTGCCTTTGTCCGGGCTGTCGACCGGCAAAACTGGAATGCTGAGATCGTGAGGCATTGCTCAAGAAGCAGGATGAAGGTGTTTCTTACTGCATTGCTGGCTACTCTTTGGTGTGCTCAGTTTGGTAAGGCCCCTTTTATTTACGCAGATCCATTTTTTGATGTTTCAGTTGGCGGAGAGTTAAATTGAGGGATGTTTAGCCCTGGAGAAGAGGAGACTGGGAGGTGTTAGGGGAGACATCTTCAAATATCTCAAGGGCTGTCCCGTGGAAGATGGAGAAAGCTTGTTTTCTCTTGCTCTGGAGGGTGGGACTCGAACCCATGGCTTCGAATCGTAGGAAAGGAGACTCAGACCAAACACCAGGAAGAGTTTTCTGAGAGTAAGAGTTGCGGAACGGACTCCCTCACAAGGCAGTGGGCTCTGCTTGGAAGAAGCGTCAGTCTGCATTCTCTTGGGACTTTGTTGTTTAGTGGTTTAGAGTCCCATTAAGTTAAATAGGGTTTGCAGACCGATCCTATACAGTGGTACCTCGGGTTAAGAACTTAATTCGTTCTGGAGGTCTGTTCTTAACCTGAAACTGTTCTTAACCTGAAGCACCACTTTAGCTAATGGGGCCTCCTGCTGCTGCCCCTGCGCCACCGCTGCATGATTTCTGTTCTCATCCTGAAGCAAAGTTCTTAACCCGAGGTATTATTTCTGGGTTAGGGGAATGTCAGAAGTGTAGATTTTGGTGAATTTTCTTAGAAATAGGTCAAAAACTTCAATGGCTTTTGATTGAGAGTTTGCAAAAAACAAAACAAAAAAAAAAGCTCAACAACTTTGGGCAACAACAACAACAACTTTTGCGTCTGGATATTCAGTTTTTGGAATATGGGAACCCTCGGCTAAGAGGAGGAAAGCCTTTTCTGGTTCACCTCTGGCAGCAAAATGTCTTGATCTGGCCCTGCATATCCCTTAGTTTTTTTAAAAAGAGGCACGGCAGTATCTCCCTGCTACTGCTCTGAACAGAGATTGCATCTACGCTGCTGAGATTGTTTTAGTAGGCAGAGCAGACCATTGGTGATTTTGAACGTGGGACCCTTCTGCATTTGAGGAAGATGCTCTCATTACCCCTCAGATACAGCCCTTTGTTTTTATTTTTAATTTTTGCCTCAAATCAGAAACTCTGTGAATCTGGGACTGTCCCCGGAAAATAGGGGCACTAGGAGGGTCTGTAAATGTGAACTGAAATGCAACTTCCCTCTCCCACTTAGCACTGAGTTAAGTTGTTTTATGCTGCATTTTGTGTGAGATTTGGGTAGCCTTTTCCTTTGACGTTCTTAGGAGCCTCCGTTTCATCCAGTGTGCAAGGCAGCTTATGGAACAATAAAAACCAGCAGAGTAATAAAATCCTGTCCACACAAACCACAAACTAAGCAGCTCTAAGGATCTGATTCAGAGCTCGGCACACAGATTTTCTGCTGGGTGTCAGCTGTTACGTAAATCTACAAGGAACCATTGGGTTGCACAGGTGCCATGGACAGAGTTGGCCAGCTGGAAATCCTCAATAAGGCAGCCAAGAAACACCCGATCTCTCCGCAATTACCTTTAGATGCTACAGAATGCTAAAAGAAAGTTTGTTTTTAACAATATCCAAACCATACCCGACCCCAGTGAAGTTAAGTTTCATCTGTGTCCACCTTACGGGGTCTTGGTGTTCAGAACAGGGGAGGGATTGATTTGGTCCAAGTCCAATGCTCCAAAATGTGCTTGTGGACAAGAATGCAACTTGAAGTCAAGTTACGCATTTCTCTGGATTTTGCAGTGCATGTACAGTGCTCAAATAGCATGCACAAAAAGAGAATCTTACGCAACAGGTGTGCATAAAATGTGCATTTCATTAGCGAACCATAGCTGTCAACTTACAGATTTGAAAATAAGGGACCAGTAGCCTCGAAAATAAGGGATCAGCAGCCAAAATAAGGGATTTTCCGGGCACAGGTATGTTCAACTTCTGAGCCCCTCCGACCCAAGGACAGAAAGCCCAGCCAGCAGCCAAATGAAGCCTCAAGCAGTGGTTCCCACAGCGCAGCAACCCGGCAAAGGGGATGCAGCAAGGAAAACCACTGTCACCTCTCCGCTGGGAAGCGCTGAGCAAAGGCGAGTCCCCAGGCAACGCGGCCGATTTGATCGGCACATCATCAATAAGGGACAGCAGCGGGACACGGCTGTGGGATAAGGGAGTTTCCCGCCAGATAAGGGACAGTTGTCAGCTATGTAGCGAACGCTCCCATCAGGCCTGGCCAGCAAGGGGTGATGGGAGTTGTAGTCCCACAAATCTGGTAGAAAGCCACAGGTTCCCCTTTCGTGGCCTGTTGACAAGACAGAACTAGATGCGCCATCGCTAACCTGACTCTGTGTAAGGCAGGTTTGTCCATCCCTATGAAGTTAGGAGCTGAAGTGCTGAAAATGCACATAAATTTGTAAGCTTTGGAGGTTTTGTTTTTCTTTTTGGTAATACCCCAAAACCCAGTGTTTCTTCTTGTCTTTCATTTTGTCTTTTGGAAAGCGTAACATCCTATGTTGACTTCCATGTCTTCTTTGCCTAATATTCTGAAATGGGCATTCACTTCTGCTCCAATGGGAATTTCCTCCCCTAAGACTAAACACAGCACAGGTAGAAGTGGGTGTGGGAGTCTTCCTTGGAAACATGGCTGGAGAGGGAAGAGCTAAATATCTTCTCCTCATGCTCTGTGGTCCTGTGGTCTAAACCACCGAGCCTCTTGGGCTTGCCATTCAGAAGGTCGGCGGTTCGAATCCCCGCGACGGAGTGAGCTCCCGTTTCTCTGTCCCAGTTCCTGCCAACCTAGCAGTTTGAAAGCATGCCAGTGCAAGTAGATAAATAGGTACCACTGTGGCAGGAAGGTAAACAGTGTTTCTGTGCGCTCTGGTTTCCGTCACAGTGTCCCATTGCACCAGAAGTGGTTTAGTCCTGCTGGCCACATGACCCGTAAAGCTGTCTGTGGACAAACGCCGGCTCCCTCGGCCTGAAAGCGAGATGAGCTTCACAACCCCATAGTTGCCTTTGACTGGACTTAACCGTTCAGGGGTCCTTTACCTTGTCTTACCTTGGTCCTCATGCACCCCCTTCCCAAATGCTTATCTTTAAATAGAAGAAAACTGCACAATGAAAGGGACCTCTGAGCTGGCTCTCAGCTTCTCAAAATTGGAAACAGGTTTGAGCATTGAGCAAGAAAGTAGACCTGCGGGCAACTCATGTTAGTAAAGATTTTTCTGTCACCCTTTCCCCTACAGCCCAGGCTTTGCGGTGTTATTCTTGCCCGGAGCCTATAACAGCTGTAAAATGCATGAAGGTGGACAACTGCTTGCAGAATGAGACCATGTGCAAGACTACCATGTACTCCCGTGAAGAAGGTGAGAGACTTGGCTGCGTTCTCCTTCCACTCTCCGAGAGAGCCTACCTCTGAACACCTGGGCTGGGATCCCCAAATGGGAGAGCGTGGTTGAACTCAAGTCCTGTTTGTGGAGTTCTCATGTTGGCATTTGGCTAGAAACATAAGAAGAGCTTGCTGGACCAGGGCAATGGCTCCCCAATCCAGCATCCTTGTTCTCACAGGGGCCAAGCAAATGGACGTGATAAACCTGCAAGCAGGATTCGAACACATAACAAAATATAACTAAATTTTTATTTATACCCTGCCCTTCCCGGTTCAGAAAACCGGGCTCAAGGGTTGCTAACAACAAATTTAAAACACTTAACTGATGCAACCAAAAACAGTATAAAACATGATTAACAATAAATTCAGAATTCAAAAATCAATTTGGGGGGGGGGGAAATCCATCCAATAAACATCAGATGATCACCAGGGCTAGCTGGCTAAATTAGTCCTGTTTGGGCCAGTAAGGAGACCAGGGGAGAATTAACTGTGGGATCCCAGAGCGGGTAATCTTCATAAAAAGGGGAGGGGGAGGGAAAGAAGGGGAACAAAAGATCAGGCTATGTTCAAGTTGAAAGCCAGGCGGAATAGCTCTGTCTTACAGGCACTGCGGAAGGAAGTTAAGTCTCATGGGACAGAGCATTCCACCAGGTCGGAGCCATCACTGAGAAGGCCCTGGCCCTGGCGGAGGATAGTCTGACTTCCTTTAGGGCCCAGGACCTCTAAACTATGATTATTCATGGACCTTAAGGTCCTCTGCAGGGCAGACCAGGAGAGGCAGTCCCGTAAATACGAGGGCCCTGAGCCACACAAGAGTAAGCTACCCTCCTGCAGTTCCCAGCAAGTGGTATTCAGAAGCCTTGCTGCCTCCAGCTGTGGAGGAAGGACATTGGCATCATGGTTAGTA
Organism: Podarcis tiliguerta; assembly: GCF_965153285.1. NCBI lineage: Eukaryota > Metazoa > Chordata > Lepidosauria > Squamata > Lacertidae > Podarcis > Podarcis tiliguerta. The sequence goes on from NC_139540.1 coordinate 3,725,754, forward strand.
GTCATCAACAGCCTTCTCCTCCATGACGCGGTTGGCGCTGTGGTCTAAACCACTGAGCCTCTTGGGCTTGCCGATTGGAAGGTTGGCGGTTCGAATCCCCGTGACGGAGTGAGCTCCCATTGCTCTGCCCCAGCTTCTGCCAACCTAGCAGTTCAAAAGTGCACCAGTACAAGTAGATAAATAGGTACCACTGCAGTGGGAAGGTAAACAGTCTTTCCATGTGCTCTGGTTTCCGTCATGGTGTTCCATTGCGCCAGAAGCAGTTTAGTCCTGCTGGCCACATGACCTGGAAAGCTAGCTGTGGACAAACGCCGGCTCCCTTGGCCTGAAAGCGAGATGAGTGCCACAACCCCATAGTTGCCTTTTACTGGACTTAACCGTCCAGGGGTCCTTTACCTTTACCTTAACCTCTATGAATTTGCCGAATCCATTTTTAAAGCCATCTAGATTGGTGACCATCACTGCCTACTGTTGGAATGAGTTCTGTAGTTTGTGCTGTGGGCAGAAGGACCTTCTGTTATCTGCCCTGAATCTTCCAACATTCATCTGTGCTGGACTGGGGGGCGGGTGCAGATCTTGGCCAGATGCAGCAGTTTTCTTCTTATATAAACGGTCTAGATGTGAAAAACGCTCCGGGGGCTGTGATGCAACAGTCGCGTACCTCTCGTTGCTGTTAATAATTATGAAACAAAAAACAGGTTCCAGAAGATTCTAGGTCCACCATGTCCTTCCCTGTCTATTGAAGGACATGGTGGACCTAGAATTATCTGTCTGGTGCATTTTATCAATAGCTACTAGCCACAAAGGCCTACCTTGACTATTGGAGCCAGTATTACCAGCTGTGAGGAATGAGGGTGAGGGTCTGTGTTGCTGCTGTGCTCAGGTGGGCTTCTCATAAAAGGTAAAAAGGTAAAGGTACCCCTGCCCGTTCGGGCCAGTCTTGCCAGACTCTAGGGTTGTGCGCTCATCTCACTCTAGAGGCCGGGAGCCTGCGCTGTCCGGAGACACTTCCGGGTCACGTGGCCAGCGTGACAAAGCTGCATCTGGCGAGCCAGCGCAGCACACGGAACGCCGTTTACCTTCCCGCTGGTAAGCGGTCCCTATTTATCTACTTGCACCCGGGGGTGCTTTCGAACTGCTAGGTTGGCAGGCGCTGGGACCGAACGCCGGGAGCGCACCCCGCCGCGGGGATTTGAACCGCCGACCATGCGATCGGCAAGTCCTAGGCGCTGAGGTTTTACCCACAGCACCACACCCAGCCTCCAAACCACCTCCTCTCTGGTGCACTATCTGAATAAGTGCTTTCTTATCTCTGCAAGAGTTGGGTTAGCTCTCCAGGTCTTTCCCCAGGCAATCCTAGCACTGCAGAGTTGGAAGGGCCCCAATCCCCTGCAATGCATGATTTGGAGATTCTGAACCCCCTTGTTCCCTTACCCCATTGGCAGAGTATCCACAGCCTCTACTTCCCAGTTGTGCAAAAATTCACAACTGCACCGGGGAGGCACATAGGATCTTGTACCTGCTGCACCGTGGTGGATTTCGGAGAGGAGTGGATGGCAGGGGCTGATCTGTCTTGCCACTTGTATTTGCAGTGTACCCATTCCAGGGCGATTCAACCGTCACGCGGTCTTGTTCTTCGAGGTGCATTCCGTCCGACGTGGATGGGATAGGCTTGACTCGCCCGGTGACCTGCTGCAACACGGATCTCTGCAACCACGATGGGGCAGCCAGCATGCAGATCAGCTACATCGCAGTGGGGACCTCAGCTGCTTCCATCTTCATCCTCATCCGGCCTGGACTGTGATTCAGATGGCAGAGGCAGAAGATCTTGGGGTGTGTGTATGTGTGTGTGCAAACGACAATAACTCCTTGATCAAGCCCTAGCTTGGCTTCGCTATCTCAGTCTCTCTCTCCTCCTGCAATTGCAGACTCCTCTTCTCATCAGGCGAAGAAAACGGGGGGCGAAAATGCTTTGCGCTATGAAAAATGCCGGCCTGCCTGCTCCTCCTGGCTGAAAAGAGAATCAGAGACCTGATGCTTAAGTATTTTGGGGGTGCCAGTCAGCCCTTTGCTCAGCTCATCGTCTCTGATTCTGCCTTTCGTGGCTCATCCCATGTTTAGAAAACAGTTCCAAGCTGTTTCGCTCTTGTCCCACTCCTTTCCCAGGGAAAACCTGCTCTTTAGCTCTAAATCAGAACAAACAGCAATTCACGGAAAACCCAAATGGCTGTTGTCTCCGATTGAGGACTAAAGAGCAGTTTTCCCCAGGGAAAGGCAGCGAGACTTTCACATGACTTGTATTTTTATCGTATTGTTTTCTAGAGAGCCAGTGTGGTGTAGTGGTTAAGAGCGGTAGTCTCGTAATCTGGGGAACCGGGTTCGCGTCTCCGCTCCTCCACATGCAGCTGCTGGGTGACCTTGGGGCAGTCGCACTTCTTTGAAGTCTCTCAGCCCCACTCACCTCACAGAGTGTTTGTTGTGGGGGAGGAAGGGAAAGGAGAATGTTAGCCGCTTTGAGACTCCTGAAGGGGAGTGAAAGGCGGGATATCAAATCCAAACTCTTCTTCTAGTTAATTCCCCCCAGGTCCGAGAGCTTTTCTCATTGTTCCACGACTGCGCCTTGTGAAAACGCTAACTTGCCCGCTGCACTGAAGCTCCTTTAGCAGCAAAACCCTTCTTCAGATTTCCTGTGAATCCGAGGATCGGAGTTTCGCAAGGCCCAGCTGTGGAGCAACGAGAAAATCTCCCGGACCTGGGGAAAAGAATCGCTACAGAATGCAATAAAAATGCAAGTCAAGTGAGGCTGAACAATTAGTCTTAAAGATGTGCCTTTATGCACAGCTGATCACGGCTCCCAATAGCCAGGCAGGATTCCGAGAGCAGTCACCAGAACTCATCTTAAAATCCCCTTAAAATCTTCCTTCTCAATGTGAGGCTGTCCGAAATGGATCTGTTGCATGTAGAGACATTGGGGACGGGCTTTGCGTGATTCTCTTTTTATGCATGAAGTACCCCTCCAGAAACCCTCTCCTCTTTATCGAGCATTTATCCTAACTTGTTGCACGAAGCTTATGCTGAAATTATACGATGTCCTCGTTTTTGCTGAACGCCTACCGCGATCTGTTTGCAGGCAGCTTATACAACAATGAGCAATCCATCCTGATTTATTTGTGTAGATAGATTATATGTCTCCTTCGGGAGGTAGGGCAGGATGTAAACCGAATAAATAATAAAAAATTCCCATTGATCAGTAAATTATCCCACACTGTTTTCATGCGTGATTTCATCAGTTTCCTAACTACAAAATCTTTTTTTATATGTAAAAGTGGACTGGATAGAATTGTAGAGAATTCAATAGAGGGAACTCTGAGGGCCATCTAGTCCAACCCCGGCAATCTCAGCTTGAGCATCCAGGACACATGGCCATGTAGCAGGAACCCCCCCCCCCAATCATTCAGTATGTACAGACTTCACACACACTCACACTCACACACTACATACGCTACACTTCTGTTATAAATTCATAGAAAATCAACCATACATGGGATTTGCACTGTTCCACTTTTATTTTACTCCATGAAGGAAGGACTACAAAATGGGGAAGGTTTGATACAGGCCACCATAATCCCTTGAGCATAGGAGCACATCCACAGGAGCCCTGCCCAGTTGCTATGCCAACCCTGATGGTCCCAGACAGAAAACCATCAACTACAGGACAGACTGCATACAGGAGTGGATTCAACACGGACTATAACAAAAGAACAGTGATTGGATTTCCCCTCAGGGGGCAGGAAACTGCCGACTACCTTTGTCTTCAGAAAATGACTCATGGGAGGGGGGGAAAGAGGGGAACCAGCCAGGTGACAGGACACTCAGGTTACCACCACAACTCCTCCCTCAACCCCTCCTTTCTGTAATGTATGCATGATGTTTCTGGGGGTGGGCTTGACCTAGAGGAGGGGAATTTCAAAAGTTTTTATAAGGTCTTGCACACCATTTTTCTGGGTCTTTCCTCTCTCCTGCGAGTGAGGGGAACACCCTGCTGCAACAGTACAATAAAGGCCAAGCCTACAGGCTGCTGATTTGATCCAATTTACTCTGGTTGGTGTCTTTACTTTTTGTCCAAGGGAGCCCTCGGATTTTTCCGGTAACAGCCATCCAACCTCTGTTTAGAAACCTCCAAGGAAGCAGAGTCCACAGCCTCCCAAGGGAGACTGTTCCGCTGTCAAACAGCTCTTGCTGTCAGAAAGCTTTCCTGTATGTTTAGTCAGAATCTCCTTTCACTTGAAGCCATGGGTTTGAGTCCTACCCTCCAGAGCAGGAGAAAACCAGCTTGCTCCATCTTCCACGGAACAGCCCTTGAGATATCTGAAGATGGCTGGCGTTTAGATGGATTTGTTGCATCAGAGCACAATCATCCACTTTAATTGCAGAGAACCTCATTCCCAGATTGAGATTTGATCCATCGCGCAAAACACTGACAGTCCATAGGCGATCTAAGTTTCGTGTTTTGTCATGTCCTTCGCAGTTTTCACTTTTGCCATGGCTCTGTTGTTGACCTCTGAGCTTCACCTACTGAGCCTATCCCAGGGGTCAGCAAACTTTTTCAGCAGGGGGCCAGTCCACTGTCCCTCAGACCTTGTTGGGGGCCGGACTATATTTTTTTTGGGGGGGGGGGGAATGAACGAATTACTATGCCCCACAAATAACCCAGAGATGCATTTTAAATAAAAGCACACATTCTACTCATGTAAAAACATGCTGATTACCGGACCGTTCATGGGCTGGATTGAGAAGGCGATTGGGTCGGATCCGGCCCCTGGGCCTTAGTGTGCCTACCCAAACCTCATGAGGTGGCCAAAGTCTTGGAGCCTCAGCTTCAGGATCTGTCCTTCCAGTGAGCACTCAGGGCTGATTTCCTTCAGAATGGAGAGGTTTGATCTTCTTGCAGTCCATGGGACTCTCAAGAGTCTCCTCCAGCACCATAATTCAAAAGAGTCAATTCTTTGGCGATCAGCCTTCTTGATGGTCCAGCTCTCACTTCCATACATCACTACTGGGAAAACCAGAGCTTGAACTATATGCGAGGCTATGTCTCTGCTTTTTAAGATGCTGATTTTTAAGATGCTGATTTGGCTGCTAATCTCCCACAAAAATGCTTAAGGTATTTCCTGGCCGTTGAGAAAGCCGATGTTTGGTTTGAATGAAGTCCAAGACAGCAGGATTACCAAGAAAGCCTGAAATTAGATATCTGTATATAGTTGGTGAGATTTCCTTTGTAATAGATCCGCTGGGAATGTCCGCTGTCTGTAATCCTGGAGAGCTGCTACCAGTCAGTGCAGACAATACTGAGTTAAAAGGAGCAATACTTTGACTTGGTATAAGGGAACTTACTCTATTTAATCCTATGTTGCATCTCCATAAGGTTAACGTGAGCCAGAGCTGTGATAAAGAAGGTATCATGGCAGCGGGTTGGACTGGACGACCCTTTAGGGTCCCTTTTACAATTCTTTAATTCAATAGGTTAGTTGCCTGTAAACTGCTGTTCAGCTCTGACAAGATGCCACTGTCTGCTTTGCACCGAAGAACTGATGACCTGGGACAGATCAGTTGGTAGAGCATAAGACTCTTAATCACAGGGTTGTGGGTTCAATTCCTGTGTTGGGCAAAAGATTCCTGCATTGCAGGGGGAATAATAATGATGATAATACCTGTAATAATAATAATAATAATAATAATAATAATAATAATAATAATAGAAGAAGATACAGGGTTATAAAGACCAGGACTAGCCGCCTGAGAAACAGTTTCTATCCAAATGCAATTTTGGTTTTAAACGCAGTGTTAGGTAGTCTGTATGGGAGTTTATTGTATTTAATTATGGGGTATCAGAGTTTTTAGGGGGCTAAACAGGCTGCGATAGCTGGGATAGCAGGCTTGTTGGTTTTTGAATGTCTGATGTAGATTTTTTCAGTTTCGTTGTTCTGTATGGGACAATGACAATAAAGATTATTTTATTATTGTATTGTAATAATAATAATAATAATAATAATAATAATAATAATAATAATAATAATTTATTTATACCCTGCCCTTCTGGCTGGGTTTCCCCAGCCACTCTGGGCGGCTCCCAACAGAATATTAATAATTTTAAAAAGTGAAAAAAGATCAAACATTAAAAACTTCCCTAAATAGGGCTGCCTTCATATGTCTTCTAAAAGCCAGATAGTTGTTTATTTCCTTGACATCTGTTGGGGGGGGGGGGGGCGTTCCACAGGGAGGGCGCCACCACTGAGAAGGCCCTCTGCTTGGTTCCCTGTAACCTTGCTTCTCGCAGGGAGGGAACTGCCAGAAGGCCTTCGGAGCTGGACCTCAGTGTCTAAGCAGAAAAGGTCAGCACCCACAATTTGAATTGTCCCTCAGGGTCCCTTCCAACTTTACAATAGAATGATCTTTCCAACTTTATGCAGTGAAATAAAAAAATTAAGGTCTTTTATATATATATAAATATATATATAAATAAATGTTCATAAATGTACCAAGCAAACACGTACATAAATATATAAACCACATATCTGAAGCAGCACAGGGAAGCAGCCCTGAAATCATTTTGTCTCTCCAACTGAACAAATGATTTCTCTGCAAGGTCAAGGAAAATGGAAAAGCCTCCCCACTGTCTTTTCCTTCACAAATCCTGTCTTAAGGGGATGTCTGTCTGTGTTTGAATAGGGTGAGCCTATGAGCTGGCTCAGGAACTAAGTATTTGTCACTACAAAAGACTGGCCAGGCTCCCCAGGGTATCCAATCAAGTAAGCATTAACATGTAACCTGCCAGACAGGAGGTAAACAACGCACTCAGATTTCTGTTGTAGACCGCCCTTTCTGTGATGTATGTATGATGTTTCTGGGGGTGGTCTTGGACTCCAGGGCTGGCAATTTAAAATGTCTATATAAGGGCGGGCACACCTGGGTTCTGGGTCCTTGTCCTGCGTGTGAAGGGGGCACCATGTTACAACAGTTAAATAAATATCTTACTAGCTTACTAGCTGCTTTGCTTCTCAATATTCTCTGGTTGGCCTCTGTTATTTTCTCTGACCGATGGAGAACCTGCAAAGGACTCTATAAGGGCTCTTGTGTCCCCTATAAGGGCAGATTTCCGTTTATTACAGCAGTTATTCTTGCTGCCTCAAGCATGTCGTTCTCACCCTCTGCTAAGCCTTCTTTTATAACTGTCCTTTTGGTAGTCCCAGCTCTTCCTCCGGTGTCTAATGACAGAAGTATGTGCATTTAAATCCACCGAGCAAACGGAGGATTAAGCATTGTGAAAAGAGCATTTGCGTATTTGTGGACCAACCTTCTATTTTCATTGCTTGGTCTGACAGACTGTCCCACCTGCAAGAGCTCAGGTTAGGAAGTTCATTTATCGGGACAGAGCAACTTTTGCAGCTGTTGTTAAAAGTTCTTGGTGCAAAACAACGAAGCACAGGACCAGGGCCGGATTGAGGCTGGATGAGGCCCTCAGCTCCTGAAGGTAATGGGGCCCTTTCTATGTCCAGCTGTCCTTTGTCAACAACAAATTGCCGCTGTTTTTGTGTGTTGGATATATGCTATATGGTCATTTATGGACCTAATAGGTATCTAAAGCCATTTGGACATAATAAAATACGTATTTTATCAAAGTAATTGTTGAACTGAAATACAATTAAGAAGAAGTATATTAATAGTGAAATACAATTAAGAAGAAGTATATTAATAGTGAAATAATGATTAAACTCTAACTTAAAATGATTGGGGCCCCATGACTTATATCATAGGAGCCTACACAACACAAAACACGGTTGCTTGTATGTAGGTTTTATTTTATCTGGTTTTTATCTTATATTTTGGAGATGTACATCCAGTTTTTCCCCCTTTTAATTTTTGGGGGGCCTTTAGGCGCCAGGCAAAAACGTTCCTTTTTAACCAAGCCTTTGGTTGATGCCCTTTTAAAATGTGGGTTTTTTGGGAGGGAGTTATTGGGTTGTTGTTTTTGATTCTATATTTTGTGGTTTTATATTTTGATTTTGTTCTGTGAACTGCCTTGAGACCTCCAGGTATAGGGCGGTATATAAATTCTAATAATAATAATAATAATAATAATAATAATAATAATAACAATAATAATAATAATTTATGCAGCATCCTGCACTAACTGCAGTTTCCAGATCAAATACAGCGGAAACCCCACTAAGAGCACTTAGGAAATGCAGTGTGCGTTTCTGGACTCATCCAAACAACCAATTCATTGAGCATTTATCTTGCTCTGCTTGCACAAAACTTACATGGAGGTGGGACTACGCCTTTGCTGAGCATCTGTTTGCTTGCGGTTATGGGCAGATTATACAACACTGAGCATTCATCCTTATTTCCTTGTGCTGTGTTAATACATCTTCCCACATATGATGTTATCTGTTCCTCTCACGCTTCTCAGGGCATTTCAGTCACTTTCCCAGCTGCAGAAAAGTCCTTTGAAAAAGCGGATTTTTTGCGCTAAGCTGACACAACCCACTTCAGTGACGCAAAACTAATTTTCCAGTTGTGTGCTTGAATCATTCCCGCAAAAGCACCTTTTGCTCATTCCCAGAAACTCCTGTTGGGAGGTTCATGCAGGGTTACATATGCTTCAGGTTACATACGCTTCAGGTTACAGACTCCGTTAACCCAGAAATAGTGCTTCAGGTTAAGAACTTTGCTTCAGGTTGAGAACAGAAATCATGTTCCAGCGGCACGGCAGCAGCAGGAGGCCCCATTAGCTAAAGTGGTGCTTCAGATTAAGTTTCAGGTTAAGAACGGACCTCCGGAACGAATTAAGTACTTAACCCGAGGTACCACTGTAGCTTCAAATGCAGCGAGGTCATTTTCTCCTGCCGCATCTCACGTTGCCTTTGCGCATTCCTGTACATGCCAGAGACGGAGCGCAGAGGTCTCTGGCATTCAAACTGCGGCTGGGAGTTTCTCCCTCTAGTGGTTATTGGGCTGCAAAGCAAAGCGCTCAGCCCTCCTAAAGAACGCAGGTAGCTTAGGCAGCGTGTTCTCCAAGTTATCATATAAAATCAAATTAATGCAGCACCATGGGGCTTTGCAGAGCCAGTCTGAGCTACACTTTCTCTCCAAAAACTCTCCCTGCCTGCCCTATTAATTTCCTCCATTTAGACCATGGGTAGGCAAACTAAGGCCCGGGGGCCAATTCTGGCCCAATCGCCTTCTAAATCCAGCCCACAGACGGTCCGGGAATTAGCGTGTTTTTACATGAGTAGAATGTGTGCGTTTATTTAGAATGCATCTCTGGGTTATTTGTGGGGCATAGGAATTTGGTCTGTGGGACGGTGGACCAGCCCCCTGCTGAAAAAGTTTGCTGACTCCTGAACTAAGGCATGGGTAGGCAAACTAAGACCCAGGGGCTGAATCTGGCCCAATCACCTTCTAAATCCAGCCCATGGACAGTCCGGGAATCAGTGTGTTTTTGCATGAGTAGAATGTGTGCTTTTATTTAAAATGCAATGACAGCCCTCTCTCCACCTGTGTTTCCCCAGTAACCAGGACTCGGAGGCCTACGGTCGCCATCTGCGGAGGCAAAGAATAAAAATCACAGCTAGTAGGCACTTGTTATTTATTTTAATTGGTGTACCCCACTTCTCACCACTTGAGTCTCAAAGCAGTCTCCTTTCCATCTATTGCCACAAATGGTCTACAGTGGTGCCTCGCAAGACAAAATTAATTCGTTCCGCGAGTCTCTTCGTCTAGCGGTTTTTTCGTCTTGCAAAGCAATCCTATTAGCGGCTTAGTGGCTTAGCGCTATTAGCGATTTAGCGGCTATTAAAGGCTTAGCAGATTAGCTGCTAAAAGGCTATTAGCGGTTTAGTGGCTTAGAAAAAGGGGGTGGGGAGCGAAAAAAAATCTCAAGACTCGCAAGACATTTTCGTCTTGCGAAGCAAGCCCATAGGGAAATTCGTCCTGCAAAGCGCATTGAAAAACGGAAAACCCTTTCGTCTAGCGGGTTTTCCGTCTTGTGAGGCATTCGTCTTGCGGGGCACCACTGTATTTCCCTTCTAAAGCCATCCAAGCTATCCTATGGTTGCGGATTCTGTACAGTGGCAAAGCTAGCTTCACCGGCGCCCGGAGCGGCGGCCATTCTGTGCACCTGGTGGGGGGGGGGAGCGTCTACACCCCCATCGTTCTGCCCGGACACTGAGGTCCAGCTCCAAGGGCCTTCTGGCGGTTCCCTCACTACAAGAAGCCAAGTTACAAGAATCAGGCAGAGGGCCTTCTCGGTAGTGGCACTCACCCTGTGGAACGTCCTCCCACCAGATGTCAAAGAGCAAAACAAGTTCCAGACTTTTAGAAGACATCTGAAGGCAGCCCTGTTTAGGGAAGCTTTTAATGTTTGGTGCATTACTGTATTTTAATATTTTGTTGGAAGCCGCCCAGAGTATGTAACCTGAGGTACCACTGTACAAGGTTGGACTCCACTCCAGATTCGTTCCAATCCTCTTTTAAAGCCACCCACGCCGGGGGCCCCATCACTGCATCCTGTGGGAAGGAGTTCCATAGTTTAACTCCACAAACCTGATGAGAACCAAAAAGGCGCATTGTGCAAATGGGTGAAACATGGTCAAATTTGCCCCGGAAACCCCCCAAAATAGGAACAAAGAAGACAAACACAGTAGCACCAGCCCATATTTATTTAGCTGCATTTGCGTTACATGTAAAATTTACCACTGTTCATTGAAGGTACCACAGTAGGAGGGGGACTGGCAAGGAACGTTTTTTAAAATGGAATACTTTTTTGTGGGGAGATCTCACAATTTGCAAGTCAATTGAAGATATGCTTGGGAGAACATGCCTGAAGTTGTATTTTCTAACTCAGCTGTACCAAACTGTGTCCCCTAGCCTTGCTCCAAGCTCCCATCAGCCCCCAGCCAACATGGCGGCTGGTCAGGAGTGATGGGGAGTTATAGCACAATAGCTGCAGGGGAATAACATTAGCGATCCTTGGTGTAACTTGCTGTCTAACTTTCACCTGCCCACATAATCTATGCAGGTGAGACTGCAATTTCACCCCTCTCCTCCCAACCAGGCTCCCTCTGTGGTCAGTACGGAATTGTTTAAATTGTGCAGGAACTGGTACCCAATTTTTATCATGTTCCTCTATGTTTTCCTCCCTCTGCTGGGCTGCCAGCTCTCACTTCAAGATTGCAAACCGCCTCGAACGGAAAAAAGCAACATATCAGTGCAAAAGAAAATAAGTTAAATAAATAAGACTTGAAGACAGTGCTGATTCTCTCCTGTGCAAAATGGTTGATCTGTTCATTCCACTAGATTAACTTTTTTTTAAAAAAGAACCCCTTTTGAAAACCACCAACCAATCTTCAGCACCGAATAATTAAATACAGTAACAATAAAGAACGAACAACAATTTTTCCTCAAAGCTATTTTAAACCACGCTGGTTTCCTCCTGGTTCACCAGAAGTACGGGGGGAAAAATCTCTCTGGAACAGAAGAACCATGTAGAATGAAATAAGTCTGTGCCTGTTTTGTATATCTGGTGCTGTGAACATCATACCCTGATTGTCTCTGCTGTGTTAAACTGGTGCTAGCTCATGCAAGGCTGTGGGAATCAGATGTGATGAAATTCCCTTTCAGCTAAGTCAGGCTTCTTCAACCTCGGCCCTCCAGATGTTCTGAGACTACAATTCCCATCATCCCTGACCACTGGTCCTGCTAGTTAGGGATCATGGGAGTTGTAGTCCCAAAACATCTGGAGGGCTGAGTTTCAGGAAGCCTGAGCTAATATTGGAATGTCCCCCACTTCAAGAAAAATCAGCTGGCCACGGGTGGGGCCTGCCTGGCACAACTCTTTCTGCTAGGAGGCCTACAACACCTTCCAGCAGAAAGAGTTGAAGGTCTTGTGTGGTCTACCTGGACTCTGATGGATGTACACTGGAGGGATGTGCAACCTGTGGCCTTCCAGATCTTGTTTGGAGCTCCAACTCCCATCCGCCCCAGCCACAATGGCCTGGGATGATGGGAGATGTAGTCCCAGGAACATCTGGAGGGCCACCGGTCCCCCACTTCCGATTTCAAGTGTTTGCATGAAGCCAGCCGTGTGCGAATGCGAAACGGCAGCAGATCCGTCACAGTAGATTGGGGTAGCCAAAACGATGCTCTGCAGATGTTGTGGACCCTCATCAGCCTCAGCCAACGAGGTGTGCTTTAGTTCAACAACATCTGGAGAGCAACGTCGCTGGCTCCAGTCTGTAAGCAGACGACAACCCAGGCTTCCCCGCAAGACTTAGGTTGCCTGTTTATACTTTGGTTTCTGCAGAGCCCTGGATCTGTGGTGATCTCAAATTAAGACGTCAATTGGGTTCCCCTTTCTTAGACCCAAAACACATCTCTCCTAGGTTTTCTGGGCCATGATGGTCACCTCAGAACTATCAGGGCTGGCTTTCGTAAACAAGAACAGGTTAAGAACAGGGGGACAGCATTCCTGTTCTCGAGTAATGCCCAGTGGATGAGGACAGGATCGCGACTAAATCCAGTGCTATACTACAGTTGGATTGGCGTGACGTTATTTCCCTGTGTACGGCTGCCGACAGGGTAGAACCATAAGATTGCTCCGCGTGGTCCCAATCCTTTGGGGCTGACTATCAAATTGGCTGGCTTGGTTGTTGCTGCAGTGCAAGAACTTTATATTTCTCACGGTAGCTGAAAAGGGGAGTCTTCATAATCCTCAGCGATTCCGCAGGAAGGATCCTGCACTGAGGTCATAACGGGTTTGAGGTATCCCATTACTCTTCCTTGTTGTTTTCCTGCAAATCGCTCTCTGCCCGTAACTTTTGGCTGTTGACTTCATTGTATTTCAACCAGTGTAGTATTTCCTCAGGAAGTTCAGGAGACTCCACCTATAAGAGCAGAGAAATAAGGGGATATTATGCCGTCTATATAACATCTTCGTGATGTTCTGCCTAAGGTTATAGCGTGCTGTGAATTTACCGCCTTGAAACTAGCGAAAATGCATAAAGGAGGGTCATAGAATCATAGAGTTGGAGGAGACCACAAGGGCCATCGAGTCCAACCCCCTGCCAAGCAGGAAACACCATGAGAGCACTCCTGACATATGGTTGTCAAGCCTCTGCTTAAAGACCTCCAAAGAAGGAGACTCCACCACACTCCTTGGCAGCAAATTCCACTGTCGAACAGCTCTTACTGTCAGGAAGTTCTTCCTAATGTTTAGGTGGAATCTTCTTTCTTGTAGTTTGGATCCATTGCTCCGTGTCCGCTTCTCTGGAGCAGCAGAAAACAACCTTTCTCCCTCCTCTATGTGACATCCTTTTCTATATTTGAACATGGCTATCATATCACCCCTTAACCCCCTCTTCTCCAGGCTAAACATGCCCAGCTCCCTTAGCCGTTCCTCATAAGGCATCGTTTCCAGGCCTTTGACCATTTTGGTTGCCCTCCTCTGGACACGTTCCAGTTTGTCAGTGTCCTTCTTGAACTGTAGTGCCCAGAACTGGACACAGTACTCCAGGTGAGGTCTGACCAGAGCAGAATACAGTGGCACTATTACTTCACCAATTTGTTATAGATGTGGGGTCATACTATCACACGTGGTGGACTTGTGCAATCATCAGGGAATTCTGGGATAATATCTATAATGAATTTAAGAAATTATTCAGACTTACCTTTAAAAAAACCCCCAGAGATCTTTCTTTTAGGCATTTTACCATTAGAAATTAAGAAAGACATAAGACCACTGTTCATGCATGCCACCACAGCAGCAAGAATTATTGTGGCGAGGAAGTGGGAAAACGAAACAATAATGACAATTACGGATTGGCAGATACTCATGTTAGAATATTTACAACTAGCAAAACTGACGGGAAGAGTTAGAGGAGTATTGAACCAGAAAATATTTGGAGAATGGAGAATATTTAAGGATTATATAAGATCATATTGTACCAATCACACCATATTAGCAGAACTTGAGTGATACTTGTAAATGCAACAAATACCGTTTGTGGAGTAGACGGGAGCGATATTAAAGAATATAAAACTGTGCGGAAAAAACGACAGTACAATGAGAATTCAACTTTTCCCTTTTCTTGCGAGGAATCCTATTCGGAATAAGGGAATTTCCTTTAAAAAAAGGGAAACGTTGACAGCTATGCGAATGACTGGAAGACTCGTTTTGTCAGAAGTCTTTTTTATTTAAGTGTTTAATTAAGTATTAATTAAGGGGTTTTTTTATGAATGTAAATTTGCTTTTCCTTCTTTCTTTTCCCTGTATTTTCTTCTTTTCTTTTTTCTTAATTCTTTTTTCTTTAATTTTCTTTTTGTAGTATGAGATTGTAAATTCTTTGTATAAGTGTGTAATTAAAATTAGTAAAGATTATTTAAAAAAAGTAAAGATTATTTTAAAAAACAACAACAACAGAGAAAGAAGATGAAATACTCCTAGGGGACAATGGGTGGCGGAATACAATATGAATCCGAGGAACAAAAGCTGGTTTTCACGTGGGGGGGGGAAAAAAGAAACAGCAATCCAGTTCTCAAAATCTGATTTCTTAACGTGAAAAAAGGGCCAAATTTGGTAACAAAATTGGAATTACTGCCACGGCACTTTCGGATATCTGAAACTTTTGAAAAACCCTTCGTACATGTTTCATCTGTTGCGTAATGATGCTAACGACCAGGTCGGGCGCGGTTGTGAGATGGGGACATAGATTTCCCCTGGATCTGGCCATTGTGCTGGAGGCGAGGGGTTTTCTCGGGCTGGGGGGGGGGGAGACCCTTTCCAGCTTCCCCAGGCCCAGGAAGTGGATCACAGCTTCCCTGTCTATATAATAATAATAATAATAATAATAATAATAATAATAATAATAATAATTTTTATTTATACCCTCCCTGGCCAGAGCCAGGCTCAGGGCAGCTAACACCAATAAAATCACAGTAAAAAACATGGTAGGGGAAAAACCCCCAATTTAAAATACAAGTTAAAATGCAATTTAAAATGCAGCCTCATTTTAAAAGTAGCCGATAAATCAAGACCATAAGGGGAGGGAAAAGACAAGGGTCAGACTGAGTCCAAACCAAAGGCCAGGCGGAACAGCTCTGTCTTGCAGGCAAAAAGATGTCAAGTCCCGCAGAGCCCTAGTCTCTTGTGACAGAGTGTTCCACCACGTCGGGGGCCAGTGCTGAAAAGGCCCTGGCCCTAGTTGAGACCAATCTAACCACCTTGCGACTTGGGACCTCCAAAATGTTGTCATTTGTGGACCTTAAGGTCCTCCACGGGGCATACCAGGATTCGGCCAATGTTGTCGTACGTAGGTAGAAATACAGATACATAAACGAATGCAAATTTGGCACTGTATCTCTCTGTTTGTCGCTTAAAGAAGGCAGATTTCCAGGGGGGTGCTGAGTAATTTTTTCCTGGAAACGTGGCAGTAGGCCAAATAAGTTTGGGAACCTCTACTGTAACCAATGCACCACAGGGGCCACTCACTAATTTTTTGCAACTCACTGCCGTACCGCTCAAGATTTCCTCATTTATATATCTGCCAGCTAAGAGATCACTTCAAGAAACTGACAAGGCAGGCTTGAGTCCACCAACATTTTGAGTAAGTAGTAAACCTCATAACAGGGTGGATAAAATAAATGATTTAAAATTTATTTATTTATTTATTTATTTATTTATTTATTTAAATCTTTTTTTTATTTAAATCAGATTTTAAAAATAAAATGCTTTTGGAGGAAAAACCTTTCTAAAGATAGTTTTCTATTTAAGTTACATTATAGTCCAAAGGCTATTCATCAGGAAATAAGGGTTTATTTTAAGTTTTTCATGTGTGCTAAAACTCAGTCTAAGGTTTTTTTTTTAATTGTTTAACCGCATCAGTTAACAAACATGGATACATCTGCTATAGTCTTATTGCTTTAGTTAAATAATTTGTTCAAATTGTTTTTAAGGAAATGATTATTTTTCTCCTTCCAATAAAGTACAGCAGAAAAGTTGTCCAAATATAAACAGTTGACTTTTTAAACCTCACAATATTTCATAATTACCTGTCTACGTATTTCTAATAGTATAACCAAATCTGTAATTTTTGATATTACTATAAAAAGTACTCTGAAAGTTTATTATTCCAAAAATGAAATCTTCATCAGGTTGTTAAATATTAAGATTACACCAGCAACAATGAGTCTTTCTGGGGGGAAAAAGATTAAAATCAAGCCTTACTGACCAGTGTTTTAAATCTTGATCTAAATTGTGATTTCAATTGATTTGATTGAAATCAAATCCACCCTGCCTGTTAAGCCTTTAAGGTGTAGTAAGACTGTTTGGTGACAGCAGCCACGAAATTAAAAGACGCTTGCTTCTGGGGAGAAAAGCAATGACAAACCTAGACAGCATCTTAAAAAGCAGAGACATCACCTTGCCAACAAAGGTTTGTATAGTAAAAGCTATGGTTTTCCCAGTAGTGATGTATGGAAGTGAGAGCTGGACCATAAAGAAGGCTGATCGCCGAAGAATTGACGCTTTTGAATTATGGTGCTGGAGGAGACTCTTGAGAGTCCCATGGACTGCAAGAAGATCAAACCTCTCCATTCTTAAAGAAATCAGCCCTGAGTGCTCACTGGAAGGACAGATTGTGAAGCTGAGGCTCCAAGACTTTGGCCACCTCATGAGAAGAGAAGACTCCCTGGAAAAGACCCTGATGTTGGGAAAGATGGAGGGCATAAGGAGAAAGGGACGATAGAGGACGAGATGGTGGGACAGTGTTCTTGAAGCTACCAGCATGAGTTTGACCAAACTGCGAGAGGCAGTGGAAGACAGAAGTGCCTGGCGTGCTCTGGTCCAGGGGGTCACGAAGAGTCGGACATGACTAAACGACTAAACAACAACAACAAGACTGTTTGCTGTTTCTATAATCCTATGTCACAGACTTCTGTCAATCCACTGGGACACAGCAGTGAGCATGCAATGGTATTCTCCCCTGAGCATCTTCCAAGAGCCTTATTAATGCAATTTCTCCTTGCCAGAAGCTCTGTAAATTACATAGCTGGCTCATTCGTAACTACTGGTAATTAGGAGGTTGTTTCTCTTCTCCTATGAATTCTGCTTCTCTGCTCATGGTGATATCAGGGAGCTCATGGTTTGTCCCTGACATGCTAGCTTTCTAGGTGAAAGGCATTTGCGGGTGGCGGCATGTTAACCTTTAATTATATAGGATTTACGCAATGCTTCATCATCAAAAGCATAGGTCCATAAAAGAACATTGTTCATGTACGGAATAACGACGGCCAGAATTTTAGTAGCAAGAAATTGGAAAAACATGGAAGATTGGCAGATCCTAATGGTAGAATATCTGCAGCTAGAGAAAGCGACAGGAAGGGTAAGAGGCCAACCAAAACAAAAAGTCTATAAGGATTGAGAAACCTTTAGAAAATTATGGAATAAAAGGAAACATCTTGGCAGAATTAGACTGGTCCCTGTATTGTATAAATACAAGTTTGTAGGGAGGTAAAAAGAAGCTATATAAGAAATATGTAACTGTGTGATATAAAGTAATGGATAAAGTACAGTGAGATTAATTGGAAGTCATTTTTAATTTTCTTCTCTACAAGTTTTATAATTGTTTTCAGGACCAGGAACATATTTGATGATAGTTATATTAATCTTGTTGTATCTTATGGTGCGGTGGTTTGTTTGATTCTTCTGTTATTTGTTTGTTTGTTTGTCTGTATGTTTGTTTACTTGTTTGTCCTTCTGTTTTTTCATAAATGTATTTATTTTAAATTAATAAAGATACGATATATAGATATATAAAAGCAGAGGTTGGCAACCTAAGGCCCATGGGCTGGAAGCGGCTCATGAGGGTTGCTTAACCGGCCTCTGAGCTGCCCACTCAGTGAGTCCCCGAGCGCTGCACTAAACTGTTGCAGCGTGGCGCGGGGGCTCTCTTACACGGCTCCAGAAATCGCTTCTGTGCATGCCCAGACACTGGAAATCGCATCTACGCACTTCCGCAGCACCGGAAATCGCTTCTGCACATGCCCAGATGCCAAAAACTGCTTCTGCGCAGGCATGATTTCCGGCGTCTGGGCATGCGCAGAAGCGATTTCCGGTGGCGCGCTCAGCGGCCCGGCCCACGGAGGATCTCCACGGGAGTGATCCGGCCCATGTCCGGTAAGCCTTGCCGACCTCTGATCAAAACCTCTAAGCTGTTACACAAAACGTAATACGTGCGTTATAAACGCTGATGGAATCAGGTGTCAAGAACACGCTTCCCTGAAAATGTTCCAATTAAAAATCAGCCGTTTTAGAAGGACCTTGGATCCTGAACGTCTTGGGAGTCGAACGTTTCGGCTCCCAAATGCCGCAAACCCAGAAGTGGCTGTTCCGGTTTGTGAACGTTCTTTGGAAACCAAACATCCGACGGGGCTTCTGATTGGCTGTGGGAGCCTCCTGCAGCCAATCGGAAGCTGCGCTTTGGTTTCCGAACGTTTTGGAAGTCAAACGGACTTCCGGAACAGATTCCATTCGACTTCCTTAATTATTTTTTTAAAAAAATAACATATAAAACACATACATATACATTTACACAATACACATACACAACACACTAATTTTCATAACATAAAACATTACTACATTACTCTATATAATACATTACTACATTACTCTATATAATACCTACCTATACTGTACATTTCAACATACCTACACACCTACCCCACACAGACACCCACCAAGTGACTTGACTTCCAGCCATTCTTGTTACGCTACTTTATTTTCCCAACTAGCTTAAACGCATTTCATTATTTCCTTAATCTCTTCTTTTATCTTAACTTTACTCTCCTTTCACTCTAATCCTTTTCTGGATTCACTCAGTATCTGTCAGAAATTCTACTTTTTCCACACAAATGTTGATGTATTCCTTAAAAATAGCCCATTCATTAGTCACTTTTTGTACCATATCTCCTCTTATCCTCCCTGTTAGTTCGGCAATATGGAAGTATTCCATCATTTTAGATAACCAGTCTGTTTTAGTTGGGAAGCTGCTGCTTTTCCAATTTTTAGTAATCAATAACCTTGCCGCTGTAGTTGCATACATAAATATTCCATTCGGCTTCCAAGATACGACTGTATACATTAAAAAAAAGGCCAGCAGGATTTTGGCCTGTTTGGATCCTAATGGCGCAGCTGCGCTTGTCATAGTGGGTATAATTATGGCCTCTCTACCCTTCCCATTGGGGATGCGGGTGGCGCTGTGGGTTAAACCACAGAGCCTAGGGCTTGCTGATCAGAAGGTTGGCGGTTCGAATCCTGCGACGAGGTGAGCTCCCGTTGCTCGGTCCCTGCTCCTGCTCACTGTAGAGGAATCAGCACAAAGTGTTTCCATAGTTTTATCCATGGAACTCCCTGCCACAAGAGACAATGCTGGGCACCAGCTTTTGAAAGAGGGCTAGACAAATTCACAGAGAAGAATTCTTCTTATGTCCCCATGCATGTTGAATTGTCTGAGGAGATCGATGGAAACCTTAAATTAGACAGTCCGGCCTGGCTCAGCTGAATTTGCTCGCACATGCCTTACAAATCGGTGGCATGAGATTTCCATAGATTAACCAGACTTTGAGTACCTCTTCTTGTCTACCCTGAACCTTATTTAATTCCACCGTTGCTCACCGGACTGGCAAGACGGTTTGAGCATATTACACTGATCCTGGTCCGATTGCACTGGCTACCAGTTAGTTTCCAGGCCCCATTAAAAGTGCTGGTTTTGACCTGTAAAGCCTTCACATACCTCTTTCCATATGAACCTACCTGGACCTTGAGATCATCTTCTGAGGCCCTCCTTCGTGTGCCTCCTCCCTGAGAGGTCCGGAGGGTGGCAACACGAGAACGGGGCCTTCTCTGCAGTGGCTCCCCATCTGTGGAATGCTCTCCCCAGGGAAGTTCACCTGACACCTTTAGGCGCCAGGCAAAACGTTCCTTTTTAACCAGGCCTTTGGTTGATCCGATTTCCATCCTATGCCCTTTTAAAGTGGTTTTTTTTTGGGGGGGGTGTCTTATTTTTATTAGGTATTTTATGGTTTTATATCTTGATTTTATTCTGTGAACCGTCCTGAGACCCCTGGGGGGAAAGGGCAGTACAGTGGTGCCCCACAAGACGAATGCCTCGCAAGACGGAAAACCCGCTAGACGAAAGGGTTTTCCGTTTTGGAGGTGCTTCGCAGGACGAATTTGCTATGGGCTTGCTTCGCAAGACGAAAATGTCTTGCGATTCCTGGGGGTTTTTTTCGCTCCCCACCCCCTTTTTCTAAGGCACTAAGCTGCTAATAGCCTTTTAGCAGCTAATCCGCTAATCCCTTAAGCCTTTAATAGCCGCTAATAGCCGCTAAACCACTAATAGCGCTAATCCACTAATGGGCTTGCTTCGCAAGACAAAAAAACTGCTAGACGAAGAGACTCACGGAACGGATTCTTTTCGTCTTGCGAGGCACCACTGTATATAAATTCAATAAGACAAACAAACAACAGTGCTAAATGTTTAGGTTTAGTGAATTATTAGGATCCGAAGAAAAATTTTGCACCCACTCGGCCTACCCTAGCCCTTGGACGTGGCCAGGATTTCTATTTTTTTTTTGGGGGGGGGGTGTTGCAGAATTTTGTTGGGGGGGCAGATCCACGAATATCACGGAAAAGCACGCCATTATCTGAGGTTCAGGGACGTGGGTGGCGCTGTGGGTTAAACCACAGAGCCGATCAGAAGGCCAGTGGTTTGAATCCCTGCGATGGGGTGAGCTCCCATTGCTCGGTCCCTGCTCCTGTCCACCTAGCAGTTCGAAAGCACGTCAAAGTGCAAGTAGATAAATAGGTACCTCTCCAGCGGGAAGGTAAAGGCGTTTCCGTGCGCTGCTCTGGTTCGCCAGAAGCGGCTCAGTCATGCTGGCCACATGACCCAGAAGCTGCACGCCGCTCCCTCGGCCAATAAAGCGAGATGAGCGCCGCAACCCCAGAGTCGTCCTAATGGTTAGGGGTCCCTTTACCTGAGATTCTGTCCCAACCCCAAAAGAAGCTCAGCAACTTTGGCTGCCCCCCAAGAACCAAAATCCTGGCTAGGCTCATCCCCCCCCCCCCCCCGGTTCCGACTCACCTTCCTGCGGCAGAGGATCTCGACGGCTTGCGCGGGGCTGGCCCCCACCACGTGCAGCCGGACGTGGAGCACGGCGCACACGAAGCCGTCCCGTGCGCGCACGAAGCGCTGCTCCAGGACGAAGGCGCGCGCGTCCCAGCCCAGCAGCCTGGTGCGCACGTCGAAGCGCTCGAGCAGGTGCAGCGAGCGGCGGTAGCGGCACGTCGAGGCGGCCAGCACCGTGTGCGCGCCTAAGCCCCGGACGGCGCGCAGCAGCCCGCAGCGGGTGAAGTGCGCCAGGCGCGCCAGGTCCGCCTCGCGCGGGTAGCGCGCGTTGTTCATGTGCACCAGGCAGTCCAGGTCCGACGGCAGCACCCGGCTGGCGAAGCTCTGCTCCTCCAGCAAGTCCCACACCGTGGGCAGCGCCCAGCGCGCGTACAGCAGCGTCACGGGCACCCGCAGCAGGTACCAGCCGTCCAGCAGGGCGAACAGGGCGGCCAAGGCCCCCAGAGCCCACGCCAGCTCCGCCATGGCGCAAAGGAAAGAAGAGCTGGGCGCGCCGTCGAGGCGGTGCTTGCAGAGGAAACCGGCTGCGCGCGTGGGAAGCTGCGCTTGCAGCCGTCTTGCAAAGCCGGCGCCGGGGAGCGAAGGTCACCGGCACGGTTCCTCCTCCTCTTCCTTCTGCCGTCTTCCGCCCTCCTCCTCCATTGCGCGCCGAGCCGCCTCTCCGGCTTCCTGCGCAGCTTCAGCGTTTTCCTCGGCCGGCCTTATGTAACGATGATGCCGCTTTCTCGCTTGCACGAGTCTGCTGGACAGCTCCCCCTTGCGCGCCGCCAGCTCTCTGCAAAATTATTTTTTTTATTTTTTCAACAGTTAAAAAAAATGAGACACCTTCCAGGAATTTTATAATATGTGAAATTTATCATATGCCTTTTCTTGTGGTTCGGCTGTTTAGCTTTTTTTATTATTACTTATGTTGTTAATAGAAGGTGATTGTTTTACTACCCAGACCCTGAGATCTTCATTTTTTAAAATCATTTTTATTGATTTTCCAGTAAAAACAGCCAATCAACATATCCACATCAATATCCAATTAAAAACAAGAAACTAAAATTTTAAAAAAGACCAAATTGTAATCCAAATGGTAATTATTGATTTTTCCCCATAGTCTGGACCTCTGAATCTTCAATCCTGCCTCTTCTCCTTGTTTTCATGTTTTCCACCTTCTGCTCTTAACGCTTTAAAGTTCTAAACCCTGAGATCATCTTCTGCGTCTCCTCCTTGAGAGGTCTGGAGGGTGGCAACACCAGAGCAGGGCCTTCTCTGTGGTGGCTCCCTGTCTGTGGAATGCTCTCCCCAGGGAAGTTCGCCTGGCGCCTTCATTATACACATTATACACCTTTAGGCTCCAGGCAAAAGCGTTGTTTTACTGATGATTTGTTAATTGTTTTATATGATTTATGTTGTGATTGTGATGCGCTACGATGTTATCATTCATTGCATGTAAGTTGCTTTGTGACTCGTGTGAGGGAAAAGCAGCATAAAATAGCAGTTTAAAAATAGCTAAAAATACAACAATTTACAAGATACAATAATTATAAGAAGAAGCCAGAATAAGAGCAGGGAGACAAGAGTCGCCGAACAGCAGGTTAAAACAACTAGAATTATAAGTATTACTAAAGCAATCTTGTTGAAGAGTGGGGAAGAAGAGTCATGTTTCTGAAACACAAGATTTCATAAACGGAATAGTAATTGTGCCTCTATAAGGTTTGCATAGAAATATAAGCATTGAAATGAAATGAAGAAACGTGGACCCCTTTCTTTAACGATGTTAATGACCAAAATCAAGACCTTGTTCTATCAATAGCTCCATCTTCTCAGTGGCGAGGTTACATTAAGTAATATGTTTGAATGCTGAATGTGTTGTGTGTGTGCGTGATGATGGATACAGAACATAATGTGATCGACAGACGGGATTCTTTAAAAAAACACTTTTATTTAAATCCCTAAAACAGCCAATTCTAACAAATAAGGTAGGCTAAAACATCGGTTTACAAATGCTAACAGCATTGCAACAAGAAAGGGGCAAGTGCTGTAGGAGCAGAAAGATATTTATTTATTCGCAAACCGTTCTCAGTTTTCAAGCACCGCCTGTCTCCTGAATGATCCCTCTGACGCGGTACTTGAGGCGCTCAGACCCCACTTGCGGTTCAGGGCTCCTGCCATCTCAAGCCCACCCTGTGAAACAATTCTTCCATGTCTTTTCAGGGACAGCTGGAGCGCCCCTGTCACAACCTCCTATTTCAGAAATCCTTCTCTTCCAGAAATCAGATTGCAAAATGTCGTTTCCTTGCCTTGGTATTTAAATCACAGTACTTGGTTAGCGAGGAAGCAAATTTATAAACCCTGGTTTATTTATTGCTAAGGACATCTAGCACTCTAGGCATGCAAAATGGTTTTGCAATCCTGATCCGGCCCATCCTCGCAAGGGTAGGCCTTAAAATAATTTTTAATGTTTTTAACTGCTAAGCAGGTTACAGGCTGAAGGTGTGCCGGGTAGTGATTATACAGCCCTGATATCCACTCTCTTGTGCAATTATTTCCCCAAAGTTTCTTGACCCCTTGATGTCCGTTTGAAGGGAGAACGGCAACAAACCTTTGGAAACATCCTGGAAATTGCTTTTCCTGCTCTAGATTACACGGCCAAGTTTTTTCCCCCCTTCCCCTCTTCTGTTTCCTGGGCGATGTTCCTCCAAAATCCACCCGCCCTCTTCCTGAAGCCTTACAGTCTGGTCCACAGGAGGCCAAAAGCGAGGGCAGCTATAAAAGCCGTGGCGGAGGTTGCGGCCCTGGCCTGTTGCCCGGAGCCAACGTTGCAGAGGTCGGTGTCACAACAGTAGACCGGGCGAGTTTCACCGATGCCATCTGGCTCAGAAGGCACGCAGTTTTTGGCGCAGGATTTGGTGACGGTGATGTTTCCGAAAAAGGGGTATCCTGGAGGGAGAATGAGAGAAGGTGGAGAAGGGAGGCTTTTCAGTGATGCTGCCTTGTTCTTCAAAGCAAGGTAGCTCAGTCGGTAGAGCATGAGACTCTCAACCTCGGGGACATGGGTTCGAGACTCAGGTTGGGCAAAAATATCCCTGCACTGCAGAGGGTTGGGCTGGAAGACCCATGTGTTCCCTTCCAACTCTACAATTCTGTGATTTTATGAAATATCCTAGTTCCTGTTGTTAGGGATGTTGGGAGGCCGTTCTTTGATTAGCCAACGGCTTGCCAAATGTCCCGGATGACCTATCCGAGGCCAGCTAATAAACAGGAGCTAATAAACAGGAGATGCACTCCTGATGGCTAGAAATCTCTCTGCAACCTTGGAATGCAATGCGCACCACAGTTTGGGACGGTGACACTCCCTTGGGAATGGGGAGGCAGAGAAAGACTGAGATAAGGGTGCTTTGGCGAAAGCATCCCAGGTGCGCAGTGGCTCAGTTGTCAAGGCCATGTGTGCCTAGCTTCAATATTAGGGGGTGCAAATCACAAGTGGGCTTAAAACATATAAATTGGTTAATTAATCACTTAGAGCTTCTTACACCCCTGTTACGAGCTCTTGTAGTGCTCCAGTCTCATAATTTTTTTATATTTATGATTTTCAGTTTTATACATTTTACCTTCATTTCAACATTTTAGAACTTGACTTCCCTCTTCCTGCGGTTCCTTAAATTTATTTTTAATATTTTCCGCATATCCAAATTAACTTAATTTGACCGTTTATTCATCTACTTTAAATATATAATAACTGCAGGATATTACAATAATCCTGCCAATGATCTTATCTGTTTACAGGTGGTTTTTTTGGTAAATAGTCAATAAACCATTTCCCACTTCTTTTATAAAAAGCTTGCCATCTTGATTTCTTATTTAACCATTGTCATAATGAACATCATTACATTTATATCACAACTCTCCTCCAAGGTAGGCTAAGCTGAGAGACAATGACTGGCCCAAGGTCACCCAGTGAGTGGGAATTTGAACCCTCGCCTCCCAGGTCCCAGTCCGACACTCTAACCACTACACCCCACTGCCTTCAATGGAGGGAGGCAGCACAGTTCATGAAACTGCCCTCTTCTGTTGAGATGAACAGATCCCGCCCAGATTGGATCACTTGCATGAAGCCAGTGGCTGCAGGATCAAGGAAGATACCCCAGGTTCCAGTGATTTTGAATGCAAATCGTGAAAGTGATTCTTTAACTGTGCTTGGAGCGGGTTGGGCTAGATGAGCTTTGAAGGTCCCTTCCACCTCTACGATTCTATAAAAGGCCAATGCAGGAACAGAGGAAAGGGTCAGCCTTTGCCAACTTGGCGCCCCCTCCACAGGGTTCTGGGATACAACACGCAACAGCCGGCACAACCAATGGCCAAATGGGATTTGCGGTTCGAAACCAGGGTGCCCCTGTTTGGCGGAGGTTTTGATCCACGGTTTTGGTTGCTTCCCCATATCCTTACCTGAATCCACCGAGTGCACCGTTATCTTGCAGTGTGTGCTCTCTGCGGAGCAGTTGACGAAAGTCAGGCAGTTGATGAGGTCGGTGGGGTCTTGGCAGCTATAACACTGCAAACAGAGCCCTGTAAGAGGAGGAAAGGGAATTGGAGTGTCAGCCCTGGAGCTGCGTTTTCACCTCTGGTGACTTTGGTTCTGTCTGCACTACACCATTAAATGTGCCAAATCGCTGCAAGGATTGTCAGAAAAAGGTAAAGGTAAAGGGACCCCTGACCATTAGGTCCAGTCGTGACCGACTCTGGGTGTTGCAGCGCTCATCTCGCTTTATTGGCCAAGGGAGCCAGCATAAAGCTTCCGGGTCATGTGGCCAGCATGACTAAGCCGCTTCTGGCAAACCAGAGCAGCTCACGGAAATGCCGTTTACCTTCCCACCGGAGCGGTACCTATTTATCTACTTGCACTTTGACGTGCTTTTGAACTGCTAGGTTGGCAGGAGCAGGGAACGAGCAACGGGAGCTCACCCCGTTGCAGGGATTCGAACTGCCGACCTTCTGATCTGCCGCTCCAGAGAAGCGGACACGGAGCAATGGATCCAAACTACAAGAAAGAAGATTCCACCTAAACATTAGGAAGAACTTCCTGACAGTAAGAGCTGTTCGACAGTGGAATTTGCTGCCAAGGAGTGTGGTGGAGTCTCCTTCTTTGGAGGTCTTTAAGCAGAGGCTTGACAACCATATGTCAGGAGGGCTCTGATGGTGTTTCCTGCTTGGCAGGGGGTTGGACTCGATGGCCCTTGTGGTCTCTTCCAACTCTATGATTCTATGATTCTAAGTTCTAGGCTCTCTGGTTTAACCCACAGCGCCACCCACGTCCCTATTGAAACTGCCATACACTGAGTCAAACCACATTCCTCCATCGAGCTCGGTAGTTCCTACACTGGCTGGCAGCTGCTCTCCATGGTGTCAGGAAGGTTCCTATTTCATGTGCTACCTAGAAATTCAGGGGAATGAACCTAAGAATTTCTGCATTTAAAGCAGCTGCTCAACTACTGAGCTATAGATCTATCTAGGTCAGTGTTTCTCAACCTTGGGTCCCCAGATGTTGTTGGACTACAACTCCCATCATCCCTGAGCTCTGGCCTTGCTAGGGATGATGGGAGTTGTAGTCCCAAAACATCTGGGGACCCAAGGTTGCGAAAGGCTGATCTAGGTAAAGGTAAAGGACCCCTGGATGGTTAAGTCCAGACAAAGGTGACTATGGTGTTGCGGCGCTCATCTCGCTTTCAGACCGAGGGAACTGGTGTTTGTCCACAGACAGCTTTCCAGGTGATGTGGCCAGCAGGACTAAACCGCTTCTGGCGCAAAAGAACACTGTGACGTAAGCCAGAGCACACGGAAATGCCATTTACTTTCCCACCACAGTGGTATCTATTTATCTACTTGCACTGGCATGCTTTCGAACTGCTAGGTTGGCAGAAGCTGGGGCAGAGCAACAGGAGCTCACTCCGTCGCGGGGATTCGAACTGCCGACCTTCTGATCAGGAAGCCCAAGAGGCTCAGTGGTTTAGATTGCAGCGCCACCTGCGTCCTGGACAGATCTATCTAGTGAGCCCTGATTCATGAGTCGTATGTTGAAGCTTTCCTTTCTCTTTCATCCTGAGACATCAAGCACCAAGAAACCATGGGTTCATGCCATGGAGGCTTACTCAGAGTAGAACCACTGAAACGAATAATTCCAGGTGGATCACATCCATTAATGCCAATGGGTCTACTCTGAGTAGGACTAACACCGGCTACAACCCCATGTTCTTTCCCTCTATCAAATCACGGACTCAAAGTTCTTATTATTACTAATAATTAATTCCCGTTAATTCCCCTGTTACAGAAGCCAATCAAGAACTTACTTATGAGGACCCCACAGCTTCACAAAAAAGGCTGAGCCCTATCAATTCTATTGTTGTTGTTATTATTAATATTATTAATATTATTTGTATTATTTGTAGATCTCAGATATACAACAGATCAACAGAAATACAAGATAAAAAACACAAAATACATAATGAAAACAAGGACGGGACAAAACCAGTAACCAACCCACCCCTCCCACTTTAGTTGTGATTTCAGCATCGAAGGTGCTTGGGCTGCATTTTAAATTGCATTTTAACCTGTATTTTAAATTGGTCCCCCCCCCTTATGTTTTTATTGTAATTTTACTGGTGTTAGCCGCCTTGAGACCGGCTCTGGCCGGGGAGGGCAGGGTATAAATAAAATTTATTATTATTATTATTATTATTATTATTATTATTATTATTAGGCTAGAACAGGGGTAGGCAACCTAAGGCCCGTGGGCTGGATGTGGCCCAATTGTTTTCTCAATACAGCCTACGGACGGTCTGGAAATCAGCGTGTTTTGAAATGAGTAGAACATGTCCTTTTATTTAAAATGCATCTCTGGGTTATTTGTGGGGCATAGGAATTTGTTCATTATTTCCCCCCCCCAAAATATAGTCCGGCCTCCCACATGGTCTGAGGGACGGTGGACCAGCCCCCTGCTGAAAAAGGTTGCTGACCTCTGGGCTAGAAGACCCGTTGGTTCCCTTCCAATTCTACAATTCCACGATTTCTAAGAAACCGTAAAGGTAAAGGGACCCCTGACCATTAGGTCCAGTTGTGGCCGACTCTGGGGTTGCGGCGCTCATCTCGCTTTACTGGCCGAGGGAGCCGGCGTACAGCTTCTGGGTGATGTGGCCAGCATGACTAAGCCGCTTCTGGTGAAACCAGAGCAGCGCACGGAAACGCCATTTAAGAAATCGCAGAGCACCCCTGAGATTGTACAGAGTGCAGCTCCAGATTCTCAGTCTTGGGTGGCCATAGCCGGCCACGACACCTCCTTGAGAGCAGGGTTCAGCTTCTCTTTCCTTCACACAATCATTCCAGTTTCACAGCCAAGCCACCGGCAACACCCCGAGATAGAATTGAATCTTACCAAGTTTTAAGGATGCCAGGAAGGCCAGCGCAACAGCCAGGAATGCTTTCATCCTTGCAGGCAAACTCTGGATGCTTCTGGAAGCTCCTCTGCACTCGTTCCAAGTCCCTGCCGGGCTCTGCTGGGACCTTATTATATACCTGGCCACAGCCCTTTTCCTGTCCTGTGGTCAGTTGTGCTGTCAAGGAGAAAGGGCTCTCTCAGTCGCTGAGAAGAAGATATGCCTTTGTTTGCAGCCACACCTCCTCCATCCTCCACCCAGTTCTTCTAGGGACATGCCCAGGAGCGAACAAGAGGGAACAGAGAAGTGTCAGTCAGAAAAAAAGAAAAGAAAAAAGCACACAGGCTTGATCTGGGACAGAAGTAGACCTGAAGGGTTGCCTGTAGCTCATTGTTGGAGATCTGTGCAGACAGTCCTCTCTGACGATAGCTGTCAACTTTTCCCTTTTCTTGTGAGGAATCCTATTCGGAAGAAGGGAATTTCTCTTAAAAAAAGGAAAACATTGACAGCTATATCTCTGACGCACCTTCTTGTCTGCTGGGGTCTTGACGGTGCAAAAGCCATTTGTGGTGAGGGTTATCGATACCGGTGAATTTTTCACCTTTCCACTTCCCCAAATGAGGGGTGCTAAAAACTGGTAGCATGACTTTGGCCTATTTTGGTCGAATCAATGCAATTTCGTTTTGCTTGGTGTGTAAAATTGCACACAGATACCATTGAAAATGATTGCCCCAGTACTTGCAGCTATGTATTGTTACTGATTGATTGATCTATATTTAGGTTTTCGCCTGACATTTCAGGAGAGAAAAGTCTTTTGTTTTGCGAAAGCTGTTTCTGTGCTTCTTCGTCAAACCAAGCTAGATATTGTGCAATCACAATAAATAAATAAAAGCAGATTTGAATTCCTCGAAACCCAAAGCACGTTTTGCAAGAAGAGATTTGCAAATGCTAAGTTTCGGCCCCTGAAATGAGACACTCTATTAATGCAGCCTCGTTAATGCTGAGTAGAGGCGATATTCTGAAAATATTGGCCCATTAAGATTATTATTCCAGGTGGTGAATGCAGATGGGTCAGTTTTGTACAAAATCAGAGCCCACAGAGACTTCGTACAGTAGACGAGTCCCGAGGGATGGAAATGTGGAGATGAGGATTTGGCGAGGAGAGGTGGGCTTTTGGTGGCAGAAGTATCTCGAAGGGATGAACGCAACACCCAGGCGGGACAATTCAGTATAAAATCAGAGCCTGTGTACATAAGAACACAAGAAGACCTGTCTCTTGTTCTCACAGCTGCTAGCCAGATGAGGAAACCCCCAAGCAAAATCTAAACACAAAAGCATCTGTCAGCTCCTCTGCATTCCAGAAACTGGGATTCCCTTTTCTTATTCTTTTTATAAATACATCTTTATTGGTTTAAAATACAATCTTACTATAAAGGTAAGCACAACAAAGTTAAGCACAGAAAAGAAAAGAAGAAGAAAAAAGAAAGGAGGGGGGGGGAAAAGAATTCTCCGCATCAAAAAGTACAAAAAGTTTAAAAGTATCTAGAAAAGAAAAAGAAAATAACAACTAAAAGCACCTGATATTTATACAACATCATGTCTTATCCAATAAAGTCTTCCAATCGTTCTCATTCTACTTTTTCTATTGTCTTGATTTTATCACACAGTTTGTTTTATATCTTTTTCCGTCAGAAACTGGGATTCCAAAGTATTGCTACCTCCTTCTGTGGAGGCAGAGCATAGCCATTGGGGCTGGTAGCCATCAATCACAGAATTGTAGAGTTGGAAGGGACACCCAGGGTCATCTAGTCCAACCCCCTGCAATAGTCCCCTCCCCTTCCGTGAATCCGCCAAATCCTCTTTTAAAGCCTTCCAGCTTGGAGACCGTTTTTTGCATGTGTACAGAACCTAGCAGTCTGCTGGTAAACCAGGAGAAATTTTCATTGGCAAGTTCCCACTGTGGCAGAGGCAGCTCAGACCTGCGGGTATAAGGCACTATATAAATTCAATAAACAACAGCAGCAGCAGCAACAACAACAACAACAATAATAACAACATACTTCTCCTGGTATGTCCCACGGAGGACCTTACGGTCTTCAAATAAAAACATATTGGAGGTCCCGGGCCACAGGGAGGTTAGGCTGGCCTCAACCAGAGCCAGGGCCTTTTCGGCTGTGGCCCCAACCTGGTGGAATGCTCTCCCACGAGAGACTAGGGCCCTGCGGGACTTGACATCTTTCCGCAGGGCCTGCAAGACAGAGCTGTTCCACCAGGCCTTTGGCCAAAGCACAGCCTGAGCCCCTCCTTCTGTAATCCTCATGGAACTCTAGCCCAATGGTTGCCATTAATTTGACTCTGAATTGATTTTAGAATGAATTAATTTTAGAATGCATTTCAATTAATTGATTATTATTTTATGTAAATTGTGTTAACATTTATTGTTGTTAGCCGCTCTGAACCCGGCTTCGGCTGGGGAGGGCGGGATATAAACAAAAATTTATTTTTACAGTGGTACCTCTGGTTACGTACTTAATTCATTCCGGAGGTCCGTTCTTAACCTGAAACTGTTCTTAACCTGAAGCACGACTTTAGCTAATGAGGCCTCCCGCTGCTGCCGCGCCACCACCGCACAATTTCTGTTCTCATCCTGAAGCAAAGTTCTTAACCCGAGGTACTATTTCTGAATTAGCGGAGTCTGTAAACTGAAGCATATGTAACCTGAAGCGTATGTAACCCGAGATACCACTGTATTATTATTAACAATAACAACCTGGGTGTACGAGGCATGCTCCTAGGTGTAACTAAGACTGCAGTCTTAAGCACAGCAGACCTTTTATTCCATTTCCCCAGGACCTTCAAACTCTGCCGCTGCTTTATATTTTTTCGCTGCTCGTTTTTTCCAGCCTTGTTGTACGGTAATAAATCACTCCATCCTAAGCGCTAGTCAATCTTTTGCGCCGAGATGGGGAGACGCTGGTAATAAAAGGAAAACTATTCTTTGCTCTTAGCTGAGTTTCTCTCGAAATGTTTTGTCTCGAAACGACACACCTTCCTAGGCCTCAGGCCAGAAAAAACTCCTTTTTTTGGGTACATTTTTGGGAGGGCAGGGTGATCTGGAGAGATAGAGGATAAGGGCCCCACCTGAGAGGGGCACACCTCTCTCACAAATACCTGTCCTTTTGTCAAGGCTTTGGTGCTCATCTGCTGTGAACGGCCTCTCCTAAACCCAAAGCGACATGCCGCTACGGGGACAATGATTCATGAGGTTCAATATTTTTATAAGCGCTTCTGGGTGACCTTGTAAAACGCCTAATTTTTGTGCCGATTCACGGTGATTCATGTCCCCAAAAGCAACAGGTAATTGGCTCTAGGTGTAGCAGACTTGAGTCTGCAGCAAGTTCTTATGCCGATTCACGGTAATTCATGTCCCCAAAAGCAACAGGTAATTGGCTCTGGGTGTAGCAGACTGGAGTCCGCAGCAAGTTCTTATGCCGATTCACGGTAATTCATGTCCCCAAAAGCAACAGGTAATTGGCTCAGGGTGCCGCAGACTGGAGTCCGCAGCAAGTTCTTATGCCGATTCACGGTAATTCATGTCCCCAAAAGCAACAGGTAATTGGCTCAGGGTGCCACAGACTGGAGTCCGCAGCAAGTTCTTATCCAATCTCCACCGAAAATATGCAGAGCAGCAAATTAATGGTTCTTATTAGTCTGAGTAGCACCGAGTTAAAAACAAAAGAGGAATGTAAATGGGCAGAATTGATGGTAACTGCAGCCAGACAGATTATAGCAAGTAGGGGTGAGTTAGGGGTGAACCAATGGAGGAAAAAAACTGAATAATATTATAATTTTAGAATATCTAACTGTGAAGATACACAGAATGAAAGGGTTTAAGGTCAGTGAGAAAGAGGAGGATAGGTTTGAGAAGATATTGAATTATTTGGGTAGGTGTGAACAATTTGGGGTAATTAAAATGTTAAAAGTTAAATAAACCTTGTGGAGGGAGGAGTGTTAACGTATATATAAAATTGTACATATGGCTGATTTGAATATGTTATTATTGATTATGTATACCCAATGTATCAGCCGCCTGGGGGCTTTCACTGTTTGTGTTTTGGTTGTTGGTAAAAAATAAAAATGTTAAAAAACAAGCAAACTTTATTTTAAAAATAAAAATAAAAAAGAGCAACCAAGTGTTGTCTTCTGGGAGGAATGCATGTACAGATGTTAAGACTTGCATGCAGTCGTACACATGGCATCAAAATGGGCTTGGGAAATACTTTACGGTACAGATTCAAGTCACATCCATGCAAGGTCTGCTTCAGTTCAAAGTGTTAAGTTCATTTCTCCATATGCCTTTAGCATATGTGGCGCCAGAGTGCAAAAAACTGCCCGGTGCCCCCAATTTTTTTGGGGGGGGGAAGGCCAAAGTTGTTGAGCATCTTTTAGGGGGGCAGCTCAGAGTTGTTTGGGGGGAGGCACACAACCAAGAGAACATTTTAAAAAGCAGAGACATCACCTTGTCAATAAAGGTGCTTCCTTTGTAGTGAAGCTATGGTGCTCCCAGTAGTGATGTATGGAAGTGAGAGCTGGACCATAAAGAAGGCTGATCACCGAAGAACTGATGCTTTTGAATTCTGCTGCTGGAGGAGACTCTTGAGAGTCCCATGGACTGCAAGAAGATCAAACCTCTCCATTCTGAAGGAAATCAGCCCTGAGTGCTCACTGGAAGGACAGTTCCTGAAGCTGAGGCTCCAAGACTTTGGCCACCTCATGAGAAGAGAAGACTGCCTGGAAAAGACCCTGATGTTGGATAAGATGGAGGGCACAAGAAGAAGGGGACGACGGAGGACGAGATGGTTGGACAGTGTTCTCGAAGCTACCAGCATGAGTTTGACCAAACTGCGGGAGGCAGTGGAAGACAGGAGTGCCTGGCGAGCTCTGGTCCAGGGGGTCACGAAGAGTCAGACACGACTAAATGACTAAACAACAACAACACAACTCTCTCCCATGCCGCTATGGGTGGAGAGCAATCCCTACAGAGGCTTGGGAGGGAAGCTGTGTGCCTCATGTGAGCAGCATGCGTGTGCTGGGCGGGCCTTTCGACGGCCTGCCAATCCCAGGCGCGCAGGAGGGCGGACCCGGCCGGCAGCCTCAGTGCCTGCAGCAGAAAAGCCTGCGACATTCTGATGGGCTCTGCGCCACTCGGCAGCGGCTGTCGGCTGGCCTGGCTCTTCATCACTGGACTCCAAATCTTGGCCCCGGACTCTCAGCCTGGTGCCCCTGAGAGCCTGGCATCTGGGTGCCCCACACCCCTAGCGGCTATGGGTAAGCCGGCCCTGTTGGCTGCTGTGACCGAGATAGAAGGGAAACTACTGCACTACAGTGGTACCTCTGGTTGTGAACGGGATCAGTTCCGGAGGCCTGTTTGCAACATGAAAAAAGCGCAACCCGCAGCGGCGCGTCTGCGCATGCGCAGGTTGTGATTCACCGCTTCTGCACATGCGCGTGATGTCATTTTGTGCATCTGCGCATGCGCGAGCGGTGAAACCCGGAAGTAACCCTTTCCGGTATTTCCAGATCGCCACGGGACGTAACGTTAAAGCAGTGGCGTAGCGTGGGTTGTCAGCACCCGGGGCAAGGCAAGTAATTTGCGCCCCCTAACCCGTGGATTTGCGCCCCCTAACCCTAACCCCCAGATGTTGCGCCCGGTGCGGCCGGCCCCCCCTGCACCCCCCACGCTACGCCACTGCGTTAAAGAACGTAACATGAAGCGGACGTAACATGAGGTATGACTGTACTGTGAATAATCAATATAAATCGAGACCCTATGGAGCCTGCAGGGACGCGGGTGGCGCTGTGGGCTAAAGCCTCAGTGCCTAGGGCTTGCCGATCGAAAGGTCGGCGGTTCGAATCCCCGTGGCGGGGTGCGCTCCCGCTGTTCGGTCCCAGCGCCTGCCAACCTAGCAGTTCGAAAGCACCCCTGGGTGCAAGTAGATAAATAGGGACCGCTTACTAGCGGGAAGGTAAACGGCGTTTCCGTGTGCGGCTCTGGCTCGCCAGAGCAGCGATGTCATGCTGGCCACGTGACCCGGGAGTGTCTTCGGACAGCGCTGGCCCCCGGCCTCTTTGAGTGAGATGGGCGCACAACCCTAGAGTCTGTCAAGACTGGCCCGTACGGGCAGGGGTACCTTTACCTTATGGAGCCTGCAGGAATTTATCTTAGCTATTGCGCAGTGGTAAGTGGAAGCCATATAGAGAGTGCTTTTGAATTCAAATCCTGATTGTTTGGGTTTCCCCAAAGAGGTATCTGGTCAGCCATTGTGAGAACAGGATACTGGACTAGATGGCCCATTGGCCTGATCCAACAAACTCTTACTGTGTTCTTGAGATTAAGTAAATCCTTCTGTATCCAGCACTATTCATGGCTCCCACCCCTCACATTTCCCTGCCCTGATATGCTGTTATATCCCTGCCTGGAACCTTCACTCAGGGGCGTAGCTAGTTGCTCTGGCACCCGGAGCGGCGGGGGTGGGGCGAGTCACCCACGGGGGCACCATGGTGATTCGTGCTCCAGGGTGTTGTGACGATCCGCGCATTGGGGTGCCGTGGGACTCCGCCCAGAGGGGCAAGGCGGCAAGCTGCCCATGGAGTTTGCCTCTCACTCCCGGGAGAGACGTGTGGCTCGGGCGCACTGCAGGCCAGGCCCCGCGGTAAGTGCCCACCCCTGCGGTGTGTTATTTTGTCACCCCCCTCAAGGATGACACCTGGGGTGGACCACACCCCGCTTCCTACACCCCTGCCTTCATTCCTCCAACTCAACCATCGTCAGAAAACTGGAAGAACCTCTGTGTAAAGCCCTATATGGCCTAGGACCCTCGTACCTACGGGGCCACCTCTCCTGGTACGTCCCACGGAGGACCTTACGGTCTTCAAACAAAATCATCTTGGAGGCTCCAGGCCACAGGGAGGTTAGGCTGGCCTCAACCAGAGCCAGGGCTTTTTTGGCTGTGGCCCCGATCTGGTGGAACACTCTGTCACAAGAGACCAGGGCCCTGTAGGACTTGACACCTTTCCGCAGGGCCTGCAAGATGGAGCTGTTCCACCAGGCCTTTGGCCAGGGCAATCTTCGGCAATCTTCATAGAACTCTAGCCCAATGGTTGCCATTAATTTGATTCTGAATTGGTTTTAGAATGAATTGATTTTAGAATGTATTTCAATTAATTGATTGTGATTTTATGTAAACTGTGTTATTTTTACTGTTGTTAGCCGCTCTGAACCTGGCTTCGGCTGGGGAGGGCGGGATATTATTATTATTATTATTATTATTATTATTATTTCTGATATCACACCTCCCATTCTCCCTTGCTGACCCATAATCCTGAAACTACCTCCTAAGACTTTGACCTCTTTCTCTTCCTTCAAATCATTCAAATGCACAATTCATCCTCCGGTAACCTCAAGGCTGGATTACTGCAATGGGCTCTATGTGGGTCCTCTCTTGGAGACTACAGCTGCTGCAAAACACTGTGGCTAGATTGTTGATGGGGGCAGACAGCATAATACACAATTGTCACATTTTAAGGGGGGCAATTTGGATTTACAGAAGCCTCCCCGGTTTAGGATGGAAATCCCAGAGGTTGCATTTTGGCTCCATGCTTGGGCTGCACCAAGGCGCAGGACCAAAAGTCAGGTGTTTTCTCGTACAGACTTGTGGTGCAACTCAGTTGGCTCACACCAGAGTGCAAGACCAAATGTTGGAGGGTGTGAGACTGGTTCTGAAATGTTTCCATGGGCTGCCCATATGCTACCTGGCCCAGTTTAAGGGTCTTGTAAGGTCCTTAGCAACTTGTAAGGGACGCAGGTGGCACTGTGGGTTAAACCACAGAGCCTAGGACTTGCTGATCAGAAGGTCAGCAGTTTGAATCCCTGCGACGGGATGAGTTCCCATTGCTCGGTCCCTTCTCCTGCCAACCCAGCAGTTCGAAAGCACGTCAAGTGCAAGTAGATAAATAGGTACCGCTCCGGCGGGAAGGTAAACGGCGTTTCCGTGCACTGCTCTGGTTCGCCAGAAGCGGCTTAGTCCTGCTGGCCACATGACCCGGAAGCTGTACGCCGGCTCCCTCGGCCAATAAAGCGAGATGAGCGCCGCAACCCCAGAGTCGGTCACGACTGGACCTAATGGCCAGGGGTCCCTTTACCTTTACCTATTAATTTGCAAGGTCCTTAGCAACTTTGATCTGGGATAGCTCAAAGACTGCTTCACATCACTGCTCGATCACGGAGGTTGAAATGAATAAAACCAACTTCTTCTGCTTGAGCCGTTCACTAAACCCTTTAATCCAGGGTTGGGGAGACTGGATCTGTGCAGTGACCCAGATCTTTACCTTCTCCACCCACCCCACCCAAAGGACCACATTTGACAGGTGGGTGGACACATTCGTGAATAGGCCATAATTCCTACCAAACCAAGAACAAGTCAGAAGATAACATCCAGTATACAGTCAGCTGAAAGGCATGTTTGCACCCATCACATTTTGTGCAGTTTGATGGCTCTGCTGTGCCACCACAATACTTCTGTTGCTGGAAACCACAGGAAAGGAGATTTCTGCTCTCAGGTTAGAATCCTGCGTGCCGGTTTCCCACGCAAGCACCTGGTTGTTCACTTTGAGAACAGGAAGCTGGCCTGATCTGACAGGCTCTTCTCTTGCTCTTACAGGTGAAACTAATATATGAGATAGACTCATGACATGCAACGCGAGATGTGTCAAGCCTTTATTTGTTATCATTGTGATGGTCATGGCGTACAGCTGATAGAGCAATATGGGAACGCAATGCAGAAGAGCTGAAGGCTGCTATTGAAGCATCCTGGTCTTCCATAACACCACAGGCTGATAGCATCCATGCCACACTGCATTGAGGCAGTAATTGATGCAAAAAGGGCCCAAACCAAGTACTGAGTACATATGCATGCTTCTACATCTCAGAGGTCCAATATTGCTCTATTTGCAGTCCTTGTTTTGCTGATTTCATTAACTATTCTATTTTTCTGAGATTGTTAATTTGGGGTTTTCAACAGCTGTACGCCGTGAGCATCACAATTATAACAAAGGCTTGACATATCATGAGTCTATCTCATATATTAGTTTCACCTTTTAAGTTGAATTACTGAAATAAATGAACTTTTCCACAATATTCTAATTTTCCGAGTTTCGCTTGTATGTCGAGCGCTGAGCAGGCGATCCAAACAAAAAATGCAAACGGCTTCTGTAAAGATTTGGTGATGGAAATCGCGTAAACCCTGTCTTCTGGGGGGAAAAAACCACCCTCCTGCATTATCAGAGGTAATAATTTCTCAGGTCCTGGGGTCCTGAAACGCCTGCCTTATCTCAGCAGCCTTGAGGGAAAGTTATGAAACAGGTCCATTAAACTCAGGTCAGTCCGTGGTTTATGGATTGGAGAAGTCCACCTAGTGTTTTTCCAGAACAGAATGTCCCCTTCAGCCCCAGTACTTGTCAATTGGGAAGAGGTGATGATGGGAACAGCATCCACGGTTGACCTAAGACTGACCAGCTTTTTAAACTATAAAACCATGCTCTAATGTGGATTGCTCCCGCCTAACGTTCCAGTCAGTCAGCCCTGCCCACTGCCAGGATACTCCATTGCAACCCCCTTCCCACTTTCATTTCTGAATTTTCCATTTGGGGGTTTTGAAGGCCGCTCATCGCGGGTGGTGGTGGGTGGACAGGGAGAGAGAGGTGAAAAGATAGACTACTACTACTACTAATTTATTATTTATACCCCACCCATCTGGCTGGGTTTCCCCAGCCACTCTGGGCGGCTCCCAAGAGAATATTAAAAGCACAATCAAACATTAAAAACTTCCCTAAACAGGTCTGCCTTCAGATGTCTTCTAAAAGTCAGATAGTTGTTTATTTCCTTGACATCTGGTGGGAGGGCGTTCCACAGGGCGGGCACCACCACCGAGAAGGCCATCTGCCTAGTTCCCAGTACCTTCACTTTTTGCAGTGAGGGAACTGCCAGAAGGTCCTCAGCACTGGACCTCGGTGTCTGGGCTGGACGATAGGGCTGGTGACGCTCCTTCAGGTATACAGGACCGAGGCCGTTTAGGGCTTTCAAGGTCAGCACCAACACTTTGAATTGTGCTCAGGAACGTACTGGGAGCCAATGTAGGTCTTTCAAGACCGGTGTTATGTGGTCCCAGCAGCCGCTCCCAGTCACCAGTCTAGCTGCCGCATTCTGGATTAGTTGTAGTTTCTGGGTCACCTTCAAAGGTAGCCCCACGTAGAGCGCATTGCAGTAACCCAAGCAGGAGATAACTAGAGCAATTGTTGGCAGCCGTCTGACTCAAAAGACAATGGAGTGTATCATTGAGAGCGAAGCGTGGGCAGAGTGTGTGGGGGTCCTAGGCTGCCAAGGCGATAAACCCCCACCCCTCTCTGCCTTGCTGTTGTGGTCCAAAGGAAAGCAGAGCAAAATGTTTGGGACCAGCTTGGCTGCGGGAGTTGCTGGAAGGAGGCGTACAAGGTGCCATCCAGCCTTACGGACTCCACTCTGGATGTGTACAGTGTTTACTCCTTAGCCTTTTCTTCTCCTGAAGATACCCTACAATGCAGTAGAGGTTGAGGATCAGAGTTTTCTTCTTCTAGATGGGCTCCTTTCTCAGCCTGACAAGCTCCATCTGCCCCTCATTTCCCTCCATAGCTGTGCTGGATGACAACCAACCAAAGGACTGGGTGAAGAGGAACGTTATTGCCTGGCGACTAAAGGTGTATAATGAAGGTACCAGCTGAACCTCCCTAGCAAGAGCATTCCGCAAATAGGGGGCCAGTGCAGATAAGGCCCTGTTCTTGTGTTGCCACCCTCTGGACCTCTCATGGCGGAAGCACACAAAGAAGGACATCAGAGGATGATCTCAGGGTCCAGGCTCACATGGAGAGAGGCAGTCCTTGAGGTATTGTAATTCTGAGCCACAATCCAAGTGTGCTGGGCCCGGGGGTAACCCATGAAACGCGATCCAGGACTAGTCCAGAATCCAAAGGTTCTGCTGGGAGTCAGTCCGACAGGGCCAAGGCAGGACACGAGGCAGGAAACCAGACGTGGACAGGTACAGGGTCTCAGGCAAGATCTAGCATACAGCAATGTTGCTCCCGCAACCTGGGGCAAGGTCCGACAGCCTTTTATCTCTGTCAGGGTAGCGGCCGGTCCTGATCCCCCGGCGACTCAACTCCCTGTTTCGCCCAAAGGCGAACATTCCTCCTGCGAGTACTCAGGTCTCTCCTTCTCTCAGATCTTAGTCTCTGCAGCTCGGGAGATGTCAGTGGGCTACTAAACCCAGGGGCCGCCTCAGCCTCCCCTGACCCAACCGGTAGTGGAGCAGCTGTGAGTGATGGCACAGCTGAAGGCAACGAGGTCATCCCCGCATCTGGAGCCAGGGCAGGCTCAGGCCCCTGACTCAGCCCAGCTGGTGCTTGTTGCAGGGGAACCTGTGCAGACTGGGACTCTTCAGGATCAGGCCCCAGACTTGGTTCAGATGATGCCTGAGGCAAAGGATCCAGTACAGACTGAGACTCCTCTGGTTCCGAGTCTGAGCCCGAGTCCCAGGCCATTACAATAGCACATGCAGAAACCACCTTCTTGACTCTTGGGCTTGTCCACTCAATGCAGCGATATTTCTGTGATATCTCTATGTGAACTTGGAAAGGGACTTCACCAGTGCTATTTTTCTAGAAAAAGAGGTGCAAAAACTCTCTATGAATGCCTACCTTGACAGGTGCCAGAACTGCGTTCTGGTGAGTTCCGGCTGGGGGAAAACAAAGCTCTGGACTTAATGTTCCCTCTGGGGGTATTAATGTTTGCATTCATGAGTGCTTTGGTTTCGTAACGAAAGGGCAGGGCTCTCTTTTCACTAGGCGCTCGTAATACAGCTCTCGGTTTCTGCCAGGGAGAATTATGCGGAACAATAGAACCTTCTTCCTCTTGTTTGGGAGACGAGGCAGGGGCCACGATACAGTCCCTGGGGCAGGGTGTTGCAGGCCGGCTGGTGTTTTTCCAAGCCGCCCAGGCAGAATGTCGCCTCTCCCTTTGCATCGCCACCCATGAACGCCTGCAGCCTTCTGCACTTGCGTAAGACCGTCCGCTGAGACTCTGCACCAGGGCGGCAAAGTCACTGGACCAGGGTGTCTGTGTGACTAATCAAGAGCCATGGGGAAATGGTAAAGGGTAACAAGCCGTACGAAATAATATCTTGCTTTGACAGGTAAGATAAATTTGGCTGCAACGAAGGAAGGCTGCCTTATGCAAGGTCAGAGCATTTGTCTCTCATACAATCACAGGGCTGGAAGGGACCCCTGTAATCATCTAGTCCAGCCCATTGCAGTGCAGGATCAGTATCGACTACCGCAGCCCACACTTTGAAGCCAAAATCCGGGACGCCATCTTCCTGGGTGCCATCTTCCCGTTTTTTATCACCAGAACATGGCGGCCATTTGGGTTGCTGTGATCTCGCACTGTGGTCCCCCCCAAGTGTTTTTTGTTTTGTTTTGGGTGGCACAAAGCCCAAGAACGCACATTTTGGGGCACCGAATAGATTAGATAAAGGGTAAAGGGACCCCTGACCATTACGTCCAGTCACGGATGACTCTGGGGTTGCGGCGCTCATCTCACTTTATTGGCAGAGGGAGCCGGTGTACAGCTTCCGGGTTATGTGGCCAGCATGACTAAGCCGCTTCTGGAGAACCAGAGCAGCGCATGGAAACGCCATTTACCTTCCCGCCAGTGCGATACCTATTTATCTACTTGCACAGGTGTGCTTTCGAACTGCTAGGTTGGCAGGAGC
This sequence comes from Podarcis tiliguerta, assembly GCF_965153285.1. Classification (NCBI taxonomy): domain Eukaryota; kingdom Metazoa; phylum Chordata; class Lepidosauria; order Squamata; family Lacertidae; genus Podarcis; species Podarcis tiliguerta. Next base: position 3,767,277 of record NC_139540.1, read on the forward strand.
AGGGACCGAGCGACAGGAGCTCATTCCGTCGCGGGGATTCGAACCACTGACCTTCTGATCAGCAAGCCCTAGACTCAGCGCCACCCGCGTCCCTTTTTTGGGGCACCGCATGAGATTGCAGCCCCCCCAAGCTTTCCTTGGGGAGGAATTGCGTCACGAAACCATGCGAGATCGTGGCAAGCAAAATGGCAGCCGTTCTCTTGTGGTGAAATATGGGATGTCTTAGGCACAGATCACAAGACGACCTGTCTGGTAGCCAGATTCTGCGCCCAGATTTGTAGGCACAGATCATCCTCTAGAATAAAATAGCTTACTAGGGATATGTTGAAGTCGCCCTTTGGGGCGCCTCAGCGCCAACTTTTTATTGTAGCCCAAATCTCAGTTGTACGGGTGTATGTATATATCCCAATTTTAACTCATGAACTATTGCTGCAATCTGCTCCGATTGTATATTTTATCTTTATGAACGCTGTTTTTATTGTGTTATGAGAGCTGGTCTTTGACCGTAATGAATTATCTATCTATGGGATGTCCTGGTTTTCCTGGGGAACTTGGGGACTTTGCAGTGGTAGAACACCGACTTTGTATGCAGAAGATCACAGGTTGCATCTCCAGCATGAATCCCGGTGGGAGGGTCTCACCAGCTACCAGTCACGGTGGCTATTCTCTGCCTCCATGGTCGGAGGCTGAAGCACTTCTGAATCCCAGTTGCAGGAAGTTACAGGAGGAGAAAGTGGCTCTTCCACTCAGGACCTGCTTGAGGGTTAGCTATTAGAGAGGCAGTGTGGTGTAGTGGTTAAGAGCGGTGGACTCGTAATCTGGTGAACCGGGTTCGTGTCTCTGCTCCTCCACATGCAGCTGCTGGGTGATCTTGGGCCAGTCACACTTCTCTGAAGTCTCTCAGCCCCACTCACCTCAGTGTTTGTTGTGGGGGAGGAAGGGAAAGGAGATGTTAGCCGCTTTGAGGCTCCTTAAAGGTAAAGGGACCCCTGACCATTAGGTCCAGTCGTGACCGACTCTGGGGTTGTGGTGCTCATCTCGCTTTATTGGCCGAGGGAACCGGAGTACAGCTTCTGGGTCATGTGGCCAGCATGACTAAGCCGCTTCTGGCGAACCAGAGCAGTGCACGGAAATGCCGTTTACCTTCTCGCTGGAGTGGTACCTATTTATCTACTTGCACTTTGATGTGCTTTCAAACTGCTAGGTGGGCAGGAGCAGGGACCGAGCAACGGGAGCTCACCCTGTCGCGGGGATTCGAACTGCCGACCTTCTGATTGGCAAGTCCTAAGCTCTGTGGTTTAACCCACAGCGCCATCTGCGTCCACAAATAACCCAGAGATGCATTTTAAATAAAAGGACACATTCTACTCATGTAAAAACACGCTGATTCCTGGACCGTCCGCGGGCCGGATTTAGAAGGTGATTGGGCCGGATCTGGCCCCCGGGCCTTAGTTTGCCTACCCATGTGTTAGATCCTTGGCTGACAGGTCACCCCTACTACTTTTAATCTCTGCTGCATAAGAAATTCCTCTTGTTCATTCTTCACATGCTTGTGTGATTTTATCCTTTTGTTGCTTGCGTTAAGCTGCGTGGACGTGTCTTTCAACAGCCATAAAGCTTGTGTCAACCATGACTTCCTTTGTTCCGAATGCATTATACACCCGGCAAGAGACACACTTCTAAGAACCAGTAAAATAAGGGATGTTTTGCGGAGCTTCCAGATCAAACTCTGGAACCCAGTGCAAGGATCCTAACATTAAATTCCTGCAATAGGATGGTTGCTGACCCAGTGACCTCAAGGAGAACATCTTGGTCTCCGGGAACATACTCCCCCAATCCACCCTCATTTGCAGCTATTTATGATCACAGGCCAAATGGTTTTATGGCTGCTAGATGGCCATCCTTTCAAAGGTCAATCGCTTGATAACAGCTGATGGTTCATCAATGGGAGTTAATGGTAGGAGGCAGTCTCCAGATAGCCAGGAATATCTCTCTAACTATTAGTCTCATCACATTGTGTTCAGTGCTGAGAACTTCCAGCTAGGGCAGGGGTCAGCAAACTTTTTCAGCAGGGGGCCGGTCCACTGTCCCTCAGACCTTGCGGGGGGCCGGACTATATTTTGGGGAAAAATAAATAAATGAATTCTTATGCCCCTCAAGTTACCCAGAGATGCATTTTAAATAAAAGCACACATCCTACTCATGTAAAAACATGCTGATTCCTGGACCATCTGCAGGCTGATTTAGAAGGTGATTGGGCCGGATCCGGCCCCTGGGCCTTAGTTTGCCCACCTATGAGTTTGGGAAAAGGTAGTGAAATTGCTCAAAGCAAACTTTTGAATTTATAGGAACACTGTGAGTGTTTTGGGAGCAGTGAGTCAGTTGAAGAGTGTGTATCTTTTTTGATATGTCGGCGAACGAAATTATGTTGAAGGAAAATAGTCACGACTTTCAGCGTGTAGAGATCCTTCGAAATCTTATTCTTTATTACTTTTTTAAATAAAGGTTTTCTACGCCGCTCATAAAGGTAGGATGCTTTTGGGTAGTTTGCAACTAAGAATACAAATGCAAAGAAGGAGGAAACACAACACAGGATCAACCGTAATATCTGAGCAGAGAGTCAAAAGCTGATACTATGAAAACTGCTTAATTTTTTCTTATTCCTTATCTAGGGTGGCCTGTTTGTTTCGGGGAGAGGTTGCCAAAAGGGTGCAAGGAAGCCCACCGTGCTGTGGGGATAGCAGTTAATCTGTCAATTTCGCTTTCTCCCGCTTTCTCATTTTCCCAATCTTAAACCCAACTGTACAAATAATTCCTCATGGAAATTCACAAGCCTTTTTAGTGTGACTTTCATGTGTTTGCAGAACAATTTTCACAACCTTGCAATTTTGTAAGTTATTTTCACCAACAGATTCATTTGTTTCGACATCTCACCCTATTACATTAATCCCAGTATAACATTGCTGAGCTAGACACCTACGTTGCAAAATCCAGTAAAGTGCTCCCTTTGAAGGCGGGCTGTATTTCAGCTGCTATATTGTTCCAAAAAGGGCAAATTACGTATGTTTGCCTTGAAATCCGGAATGAATTGAATTCGTCTCCCATCCCTAATCACACCTCCTTTTTTATTTATTTCCCTCCTTCCCTCCCTGCCTTGCCCGTTTCCTTCCCAGACTCCCCGCTGCCTAAAACCCTCAACCCCATCACCACCGTTGTGAAATATTGATTCCCAATTTTCCCTTTCCATCCCATTCTGGGAATTCCCCATGGGACTTAGGAGTCCTGAACCTCTGCTAGCAGCCACAATAGCTGTTGCTCTGCCTCCATAGACATAGCAATTCATTACAACACCAGTTGAGTGTTGATCTTATGCTCAGATCTTGCTTCTGGGTTTCCCAATAGAGGCACCTGGTTGGTCACTGTGAGAACAAAATGGTGGACTAAATGGACCACTGACCTGATGTAGCAGGCTCTACTGATGTTCTTAATTCTCATCCTCTATGAAGGGGCATTTCCGTGAGGAGTCCCAGAGCTTACAGGGTTAATAACTCAAGGGAAATGACAGTCCTGTTCCCGGGGTATGATTGTGAACTTACTTTCGCTTTCTGTTTTGGCTGCAAAGGAAAGGCAACATGCCGTCCCTCTCTCCTGGCTGACATATTGTTTTGCTGCTGTACATTAAAGCTTCGCAGAATAGAAGAAGCTGTGTACAAGAGTTTTACAGGCATACCTCGGGCTGAATATGCTTCAGGTTGAGCGTTTTCGGGTTGCGCTCCGCGGCCACCCGGAAGTAACAGATCGCGTTACTTCCGGGTTTCGCCGCTCACGCATGCGCAGACGCTCAAAATGACGTCATGCGCATGCGCGGAAGCAGAGAATCGCGACCTGCGTACGCAGGTTGCGTTCGCTTTAGGATGCGAACGGGGCTCCGGAATGGATCCCGCTTGCACCCACAGGTACCATTGTACTGCCGTGCTGATAAATCCTTACACACAGACACACGGCTACTGAAGAAACTCTGCTATAGCCGGGAGAAGCGGAACGACTCAGCACCGCGCAGCATTAGCGTGCTGGGCGCTATTGCATTTCCTGAAGAGGATGGATCCGACACTCAAAACAGACAAGTCAGTTCCCAGTTTCACCCAACAATTTCAACATCTAACTTCCTGCAGTCTGAAGCGACAGAGATCATGAACGAATGAGTTTACTACCCTAATGCTTTTGGGAACTTTGCTACAGGGGAGCGGATTCCAAATATTTTAGAGCTTAGAGCCGCAACATCTAGGTATGATGATTTGCTTCCTAGGCTGTTGGGAGTTTTTAGAAGACAACGTTTTAAAAACCCAGCTTTTGGCAGATCTCTGTCGCTAGACCACAGGCTCACTCACAAGGCGAGCAGAAGGTAAGATCATCTCTGCCCAAGTGAAAGGTAGGTTCTCAAACACTCCTGTCTGTCAGCATCACTCAGAAGTGGCATTTAACTTGATTGCACAACCCCCAGTTTTTGAGCCTGCAAAGGGTTGGTGACAGCCCTGCCTGTTATAGAAAACTGGGACATCATCAGCCAAAATCTATTTAAATATAGCATGATCACCATCTTCAAAAATCTATGGGGCAGTCATATGGAAGATACAGCAAGCTTGTTTTCTGCTGCTCTGGAGGGCAGGACTCAAACGAATGGATTCAAATGGCAATTAAAGGAGATTTCAACTAAATACGAGGAATAACTTTCTGACAGAGCTGTCTGACAGTGGAATGGATCTCAGGAGGTGATGGACTTTCCTTCGTTGGAGCTTGTCAAACAGAGGGGTTCTTTAGCTGTGATTCCTGCATTGAAGAGGGTTGAATTAGACGACCCTCCAACTCTACAATTCTATTTTCTAATACTTTGCTAGGACACCCGAAGAATCATCAAGCTGGCCCACATCTACGCCCTACACTGGAATGGGGTTTGGGTGTGCCCAGCAACTCCCATAATCCCTAATAAGTAACTCTAGAAAGGCATCCACGTTTGCAGCAGCAGAGACCCGTCCGTGCCGTTCAACAGATCTAAAAGGTTTCGAATGTCACTTTAGTGGGAAAGAATCTAGATTTGGTTTTTCTTCTGTACAGCTACACACACAGCCCTCTCCTCAGAGCCTGCTTCTGAGAAGGATGCAGGCAAGGCTGGCGGAAAGGGCCAAGGCCACTTGGATGTAACCCATCTTGAAGTCAGAGGCTCCGTTGACGTTGCAGAGGTCGGTGGAACAGCAGGAGACATTCCTTCTTCCCACCTTGAAGTCGCTGAAGTATGGCTCACAGGACGCGGTACATTCTTTGGAGATGACGTTGAAAAGGCCCACGACACCTGGGAAGAAGATCGGGAGCAACAGCAGCAAGAATGTTATTGGCACAAAAATGGAAGCAAGAAGAATCACCGAACGAAAGAAGAACGGCAAATGAAATTAATGGACGATGCACAATTAGACAAATTAAGAGGAAGGATTCGAAACCTGTGGGATCAGAGATTCATAGGTGTTATGTACTGAGTTGAAAAGGATCCAAAATGCAGCAGTCTGATTGGTCCTAGAACAATAGGATCCAAAATGCAGCAGTCTGATTGGTCCTAGAACAATAGGATTCAGAATGCAGCAGTCTGATTGGTCCTAGAACAATGCAGCAGTATGATTGGTCCGCAGGAGCCACCCAATCCAGCTCCAGGTGGAAGTGAATCCACAACCTGATTGGCCTACAGGAGAATTCCGGAATTAGCCAATCACGTGCAGCCCATTGTGTAAATAATGTATATTATTTACACAATGGGTCATGTGGCCAGCATGACTAAGCTGCTTCTGTCAAACCAGAGCGGCACACGGAAACGCTGTTTACCTTCCCGCCGGAGCGGTACCTATTTATCTACTTGCACTTTGACGTGCTTTCGAACTGCTAGGTTGGCAGGAGCAGGGAACGAGCAACAGGAGTTCACCCCTTTGCGGGGATGCGAACCGCCGACCTTCTGATCGGCAAGTTCTAGCTAGGCTCAGTGGTTTAGACCCCAGCACCACCCGTGTCTATATATATATATTTGCGAAAATAAGAATAGCGAAAATCAAAGGACACAGAGAAAGAATTGCCTTTCTTGCTGCTTTTGTATTAAAAAGGGGGCATAAAGGTTTATTTTGAAAGCAGGATTTTTTAAAAGTTTGGTTCCAATTTTTGAGGAATTGAGGAAGGAATAACAAACCCAACAGAAGGGCACCTAAGAAATGGTCTTACCAATGACATCTGTTTTGCATACTTGTCCAATTCCATCACAGTTTTGCTGTCCTTTGCAGTTATTGTTGTTGACCTGGGTGTTGCAGGTGTAACACTTCAGTGAACCAGCTATAAGAGAGGGAAACAGTTTAATGGGGGAAAGGAACAAACTGAAGAAGCTACACTTTGGAAATGACTGCCTATTAATAGCAAAAACAAACCCCTGTGTTGCAATAAGAACCTTGAATCTTGAATTTTATTATTTCGGTCACAGACCAGTTCCAGCCCGCATACAATATCAAGGAAGTCATCAAACACAATAGGGATGCATTTGAATTTGCAATCAGGTATAACAGGGACAATACAGGTACAGCAACACTTTAAAAATATATAGATTAAAACTTAGTCACTAACATATAACCTAAAATTATCATTTAAAATCTTAATCATTATGATAGCACAGCTTGTTCCCTAAGTTTTATGGCAATCGCACAGAATTTGGCTACCCTTAACGTGATCTCAGGATCCTTGTCCTCTACCAGGGATTTTAGACACTGAAGTTCGGATTCATTTGGAGATTTTTGCATGAGAGACAGTTTCTACCTCCATCAAGCCGCAGGGGCAGACTCGTTCTGCGTACGGTTTACCCTTGAATCTGCCCTGCAATAAGGCAGATGGCAGCATGTTGAATCTAGTGAGGCTAAATGACCGTCTGTATTTAGGTATTTGTAATTTTGACAAGAACCAATCACAACAATACAAACACAAGACGTAGGCTAATACAGTGGTACTTTGGGTTACATATGCTTCAGGTTACATACGCTTCAGGTTACAGACTCCGCTAACCCAGAAATAGTGCTTCAGGTTAAGAACTTTGCTTCAGGATGAGAACAGAAATTGTGCTCCGGCGGTGCGGCGGCAGCAGGGGGCCCCATTAGCTAAAGTGGTGCTTCAGATTAAGAACAGTTTCAGGTTAAGAACGGACCTCTGGAACGAATTAAGTACTTAACCCGAGGTACCACTGTAGTTAGTTGAGAATATATAATCAAATAACGATATCATTCCAATTATAGGAAGAAGCCAATCAAAGTTCATATGCACAATATAACAGAGTGGTAGCGAGGTCCGCCAAGCCGTGTGCTCAAAACAGATATGTAAGGACAGTATCACAATAGTCTTTCGGAAGTTTCCAAAGTAAAGTCTCTCAAGAGTCTTTCAAAAGCTTCAGCGGAAGACGTCTCAAAACTCTCAAAAGCACAGTGTCTCTGGAATGATACTACTGTTGCGTAATAGTCTCCATCAGCCGATATTTTTCAACACAATATGTAAGTAAGATTCATGGTAAGGATCTGCGCTCACTAATAATACCAGGCAAGTGCCTTCACTGTACGCTTTTTGAAACCTGTTTAAAACTTTTTTGTTTAGGCAAGTCCAGTGCTTTTTTTCTAAAAAAAAAGTAAAAAAAGAAAAAGTTTAGGGGTACTCCTTTTCCTACTCATATTGAAATACTGCCCCTTAAATGAGGCCAAAGTTAGATTCACAAAATGTTTAAGGGTATGCGTACCCCTGCGGCCCCCCCAGAAAAAAAGCACTGGGCAAGTCTACCAGAGGTTTAGGAAACTGGTGCAAATTTTAAGCTGTTTTTTCCCTTTATTGTTATGTTAACTTTTCAAAAGTCTTCAATTACTGTTGTCAATTTTTCTTAATGATTGTTTTATCCCCCCTTTTCTTCGTAAACTGTTTTAAGGTTACGGGCCATCAAAATCAGACAGCTGTCAGTTTCCATATCTGATATGAGAGTTCAAGAACAATCTTACATCCTCTCCGGTCCCTTAGTATTTATTAATTTATACATAGCCTATCAGTGTCCACAGTGCTTTGCGTGAGTACAAGAGGATAGGAGCGCCCCTTGAAAATCTTAAAATCAAAAAATAAACCAGGGAAAATGACACAGTTAAGGGGAAGCAAGGGGTAAATCATTTGACAAATTCTTTGGCTTGGCTACTGTGTGTTAGGGCACTGGACGTCTCTGCCAAAAAATGCACATTTCACAATGCAATTTTAAACCTAGCGCACATAGGTTTTCAAACCAATTTCCCCCAGTAGATTGACTGTCTGAATATCACTTCCCTCTATACTATGTTTGTACTAGATCGTTGTCATGCTGTAATGACAGCCTGAGCCACCAGGAGGGGCAAGAGGCACAAAGGCTGATCTGAGACTTAGAAGCAGGCTCTTGCAAGGATATACCTCAGAGCTTGAATGGGTCACCTCGGGAGGAAGAAGAGGTGCGACCGTGACCAGCTAGAAGGGGGGCTCTCCTCCCTCTCCTTCTGCTGGTGCTGAGGAAGGCTTGTGTGTGTGTGTGTGTGTGTGTGAGAGAGAGAGAGAGAGAGAGAGAGAGAGAGACTGCAAACATCATTTGTTTGGATGTCACATAGAGGAGGGAGGAAGGTTGTTTTTTGCTGCTCCAGAGAAGCGGACACGGAGCAATGGATCCAAACTACAAGAAAGAAGATTCCACCTAAACATTAGGAAGAACTTCCTGACAGTAAGAGCTGCTCGACAGTGGAATTTGCTGCCAAGGAGTGTGGTGGAGTCTCCTTCTTTGGAGGTCTTTGAGCAGAGGCTTGACAACCATATGTCAGGAGTGCTCTGGTGGTGTTTCCTGCTTGGCAGGGGGTTGGACTCAATGGCCCTTGTGGTCTCTTCCAACTCTATGATTCTATGATTCTATTGTCCTTTGGGGAAAACTCTGGGTAGGAGAGAGGGTGGCCAGGGGGTGAGGTTAGGGAAGATATCAGAACCCTTTGTGGGTTCAGAAGTTGAGGAGAAGAGATAAAATTGCCATTTTTGAGGGGAGCTGTTGGTGAGAGAAAGGGAGGCCTATGGTGGGGTGGAGAGATATTCTGGCACACAGAGGAAGCAGGATAGCACAATCCTCCCTCTCAAATTCCTCTATATATCCTTTTTATGCACACCTAACCCTAGTCTGGTGTTTTTTTTTAACGTATTGTTTGGCTGGAGAACTGCATTTCTCCAGATTTTGAAGGACGGCTCTATTTCCGTCCACAGATTGTTTCAGAAAGTGCAAATTAGTTAGGTTCTCCTTTCAATGTGAAGCGAATTGAATTCTTACCCCATCTCTGGTGCCAAGTATCTAACGCAGTAATTTCTGGCATGCAAAATATCAAAGACCATAACATGCCAAATTCCGTTGCACGCCAACGATAAAACTCTGGCAGATATTGACATTTGAGGCATTTGTAAAATTCCCGCCTCTAATATTTGATTAACAGTCAAAGTTTCAGAGAATGCTTGGGGAATGTTAACAGGAAATAACCCTAATAAGGGCTGTGGGAGCAAACTCGTTTAAGTTATGTTTTGGAGGTCTTTACCTTCCTTTTTTTAAATTTAAAGCTTTTTATTTATACAGCAAGAAAAACAAACAAACAAAAAACACAAATACCAAATTATACACAAATTACAAAAATAACCATAGACACATAATATTCTTAGCAAACAATAAAACATCTATTGGTCTTAACACTAAAGACCCAACCTCCCATCTATTCCATACTTCAAATTCATATTACTTATTGCCAATACACTTTTTTTTTTATAATTAAACTTATTCTCATTAAATCTAATTTCTTATATCTACCTTACAACTATTACTGAAGTTCCTCGAATGCTGCAACAGAATTTAAACAACTATATTTATTTTTCAGATATTCTTTGAAAACCTCCCATTTAGAAACAAATTCCTGTTTTGATTTATTCTTTATTTTTTTCTGATAAACCATCTAATTCAGCATATTCTGTCAGCTTTTGGATCCAATCTTGAATAGAGGGGATTTCATTACTCTTCCATTTTGCTGCATATAAAAAGATACCCTTCCTCTTTTGTGGAATATCCAAATCTGTTAATCCCAGGAGGTAGGTCTCTGGTTTTTTTATTGAAAGAGATCTTTAGCATTTTTTGCAGTTCTGCATGTATACTCTCCCAGAATACCTGTATTTTCCTACATATCCACCACATATGGAAGAATGTTCCTGGGGTCTTTACCAGAGTACCAGAGACCAGAGTTTCAATCCTTACTTGGGGATTGTGAAGCTCACCTTGGGTGCCGGTCTCTGTCTCCCAACCCAAATCACCTCACAGAGTTGCTGTGGGCATTAAATGGGGAGGTTGAGAACCATTTTTGCCACTTTGATCTCCTTGGAGAAAAAAAAAAGATGGGATATAAATGCAATGCAATCGATCGATCAATTGATCAATCCATTTATTTATTGCACTTATATCCCACCTTTTCCTCCAAGGAACATGGTTTTCCTGCTCCTTATTTAATCTCCGCAACAACCCTGCGAGGTAGGTTAGGCAGAGAGGCAGGGACCGGCCCAAGGTCACCCACTGAACTTCATGGCAGAGTGAGGATTTGAACCCTGGTCTCCCAGGTGAGAGCTGGACCATAAAGAAGGCTGATCGCCAAAGAATTGATGCTTTTGAATTCTGGTGCTGGAGGAGACTCTTGAGAGTCCCATGGACTGCAGGAAGACCAAACCTCTCCATTCTGAAGGAAAACAGCCCTGAGTGCTCACTGGAAGGACAGATCCTGAAGCTGAGGCTCCAATACTTTGACCACCTCATGAGAAGAGAAGACTCCCTGGAAAAGACCCTGATGTTGGGAAAGATGGAGGGCACAAGGAGAAGGGGACGATGGAGGACGAGATGGTGGGACAGTGTTCTCCAAGCTACCAACATGAGTTTGACCAAACTGCGGGAGGCAGTGGAAGACAGGAGTGCCTGGCGTGCTCTGGTCCATGGGGTCACAAAGAGTTGGACACGACTAAACAACTAAACAACAACAACTCCCAGAAGCTCTGGTTGGCTTCTGAATTAAGGTTTTGACAGCTCACAGAGCTGAGTTTCCTAGAAGAAATACACTCAGAATGCAGAAAGACCACCTGAAAGACTTACTTGGCTGCATGAAGAAGCTCCCGGCCACCACGAAGATCAGAAGGGCCTTCATCGCTGGTGGATGTCTTCGTCGCGCAGGGAATGGAACATCCTCACTTCTGGGGGCTGCTTTATATACTCTGAAAAGTAACTGTTGGCCCACATGAGACTGGGAGGGTCATGTCCAGCTTCTGGCAGGACCAATGGGGCTTCTTCTCACCAGGAATGTGAGGCATCACCAACCCTCCTCTCCAAACAGAAGTTCTGTGCCTGCCCTTGCAGTGCCCTTAGGCAACTCAGAGCACAGCAGTGGAACTAAGCAGATGAAAAATGAGGTGGGCATAGGGTGCGGTGGGTATTTTTTGGGGCAAATGGTCCCTTCCCTCCTTGATCAGGGCGGGTGAGATTTCTCCTGCTCACATGTCTAAGCGATGACACTCGCTTTATCCACCCAGACCGGCATACCTTGGTCTGTCGGCTTTCATAGATGCCAATTATGAGCTGCCGAATTCAATCTCGGCTTAGGGTTGGAGGATGCCTGAGGGCATCTAAGTCAGAACAGGTTAAGCTTTATCTATACCTGAAAGCTATTTCCACACCTTAAGACACCTTCAAGCAGTGCAAAGTCCACAGGCCTTGCTGCTAACATGCTGCCACCAGGAGTTGGTATCCAAAGGAGACAGAGGAAGAACTGGTTGGACCCAAGAGGAGGATTGCATACAGTCATAGGACGGTAGAGTTGAAAGGGGCTCCAGGGGTCATCTAGTCCAACCCCCTGCAATGCCCAGCTGAAGACTCCCTGCCACAAACTATGTGGAATCATGGCATGTTTGCCACGACGCCACACACACTGAAAAAGCCACAGGATTTGAGCCAGGGGTCAGATGCTGCAGAATGGCCGTTTCAGACTTTCTTTTTCTCCTTTAAAGAAATAAAGTTTATAGTAGGGGTACCTTGGTTGTCTAATGTCTCGGAAGCCAAACGTTTCGGTTTTCGAATGCCGAAAACCCGGAAGTAAACGCTTCTGTTTTCCAACGTGCCCCGGAAGTCGAACGGCTTCTGTTGAAGCCCCCCCCACCCAATTTCTCCACTGAATTTGCGGACCGCCTTTTGTGCCTCTGTTTTTGAACGTTTCAGAAAGGTCTTCCGGAATGGATTAGGTTCGAAAACTGAGGTACCACTGTAATTGAGGAAAGGAGCAACTGTGCAGATATTTAATGGAGGGGTTTGGTAAAACTTTATGATGAAGTTGCTTTTTCCCCGATCTGGTGGAACGCTCTGCCACAAGAGACTAGGGCCCTGCGGGACTTGACATCTTTCCACAGGGCCTGCAAGACAGAGCTGTTCCATCAGACCTTTGGCCAAGGCACAGCCTGACCCCCCTCCTTCGGTAATCCGCACAGAACTTTAGCCCAATGGTTGCCATGAATTTGATTTTGACTTGATTTTAGAATGAATTGATTTTAGAATGATGTGCTACTTTTATTGTTGTTAGCAGTTCTGAGACCGGCTTTGGTTGGGGAGGGCGGGATATAAATAAAAAAATATTATTATTATTAAGGTTGGGGAAATATGGTTGGAAGTGTGTTGGAATCTTAGAAACAAAGAGTGCATGGTTAAAGTATGGAACTCGCTTCCGCAGGCGGCAGAAATCACCACCAACTTATACGGCTTTAAAAGACAAATTCCAGGGAGCGATGGGCTACCCAAGGCTGCTAGTCGTGATGGCTAGCATGCTCTGACTTCCACAGTCGAAGGAAGCAATGCTGGAAATCACAGGAAGAGAGAGGCTTTTGTGCTTGAATCCTGCTTGTGGGTTTTCCAATAAAGACATCTGCTTCATGCCTGTGAGAACAGGAGGCTGGACTAGATGGGCCATGGGCCTGATCCAGCAAGCTCTTTTATGTTCTTAAGCAATGCTCTATAACAACAAAAGAGCTGCCTGTAGCAGGTGAAACCAAGGGTTCCTTTAGGGCACCGTCCTAACCTTTCCCTGCTTAGCAGCAAGACCTGCTTGTCCTAGCTCTACATAGTCTGGCATAAGGTTGTTCTTGTTAATTGCTCTGTTACTCTAGCATTGACAGTGCAATTCTATGCAGGTCTACTCACATTTCTGAGCACAATTCATAGTGTTGGTGCTGACATTTAAAGCCCTAAATGGCCTCAGTCCAGTATACCTGAAGGAGCGTCTCCACCCCCATTGTTCTGCCGAGACACTGAGGTCCACCACTGAGGGCCTTCTGGCGGTTCCCTCCCTGCAAAGCTACAGGGAACCAGGCAGAGGGCCTTTCTCGGTGGTGGCACCCACCCTGTGGAACGCCCTCCCACCAGATGTCAAAGAGATAAACAACTATCTGACTTTTAGAAGACATCTGAAGGTGGACCTGTTTAGGAAAGTTTTTCATGTTTGATTGTGCTTTTAATATTCTGTTGGGAGCTGCCCAGAGTGGCTGGGGAGACCCAGCCAGCTGGGCAGGGTACAAATAATAAATTTTATTATTATTATTATTATTATTATTATTACCATAGAACTGAATGAATGTTGCAAATTTGTCGAGCAAATTACGTGAAATGAGTGCAATTATGTGCATTTGCTCAATTTGTATGTGTTACGGAGATCCGTTTTTTTTCTTGCTGCCAAATTTGGGTCTCCCTTAGTGAAGGATTTTGACGACGTTCTATGCTCATAGCTGTAAACACCACTTTGGCTTTTGAGAACACAGAGTCCATATTTATGCAATGCAAACAATAATACAGTGGTACCTCGGGTTACATACGCTTCAGGTTACAGACTCCGCTAACCCATAAATAGTGCTTCAGGTTAAGAACTTTGCTTCAGGATGAGAACAGAAATTGTGCTCTGGCGGTGCGGCGGCAACTGGAGGCCCCATTAGTTAAAGTGGTGCTTCATGTTAAGAACAGTTTCAGGTTAAGAACGGACCTCTGGAACGAATTAAGTACTTAACCTGAGGTACCACTGTAGAGGCAGTAATAGTCCTTCTGTTGCAGCTGCTCTTGTGTGTGGCAGACCTGTGTGGATGAGCTATCATCACCAACAGCATCAATTGCCATAGTCTATTTCAAATCTCATTATGTTTTGCAACAGAGCCCTGTAAATTTGGCAACGCTGCGCCCATTTTACAGATGGAAGGCTGAGCCTTGTGTGGTAAGATCTGAACCGGGGGCTTCCTGAACTCACACCCAGACCTAGAGGTTGCTGCAGCTGCCTGTAACTCAGAACAGCACCGCAGAGAGAAAAGGAAAGCAAGTTTTACAAGACGGACCCTTATTCTATCCTCCTTTAGTGAGCCAGAGAAGGTTTTTTTTCTGGCCCTGATCCTTGAACTGGAGATACAAGGGATTCAACCACAGACCATCCTCATGGAGAAGCAGGGACTCTACCACTGAACTACGGCCAAATACAGCCAACTTACTGGGCACACATTGGATGGCTTGTCTGTCTTGCAAAGGAGGTTCCTTCTTGGGCTCTGAGTCCTATTGGTTGAGCAGCCTGCTAGGATTTGACATCAGCGCTGGGTGAAGTGTCATAAATACTTGCTACCTGGATCATCAGGCAGCCAGGGCACAGGTGCTGCCCGATTAGCCTGGTCCACTTTTCACTGTGTGCAAGAGTGTGAATCTATGATAACATCAACATTGAGTTCCATAGTTCTTTGTTTGACCCGGTATTAAATTTCTCTGCTTTTCTCAAAAAAGAAAATAATAAAAAAAAGAATTAAGCAGCAGAGCAGTATTCAAAATGAGATATGTTTTCCTGTTTCTGTGAAGGGAGAAGTTTCACTGCCACTTTCGCCTTAGGAGGAGGTGGGGTTGCGGGCTTAACGCCTCCTCCATGTGCACGGTGGGTGGAGGTCAGCCCCGCGCGATTGGGGGAATTCCCGGATGCATCACCCCCTGGCTGGCCAATCAGCTGGCTCGGGGGGCGTGGCCTGCCCTATTTAAGGCAGGACACAGTCGGGGATCTCCCTCTTTGCTGCCTGCCAGTGTTCCTGCTTTTCCCACCCTATAAGGTTTTCGTTCCTTCACCTTGCTATGGACCTTAGTTGGTCGCCGTTGAGGGACCGGGTAGGAATTTTTCCACTTGGCAAATTGGCACCCGCCACTTGGTTTTCACATACCTCATAGCAAATCATCACAACTTTCTTGGTATTGGCGGTTAGGCATTGGTATTGCTCTGTAGATGGAAGAGGGGAGGTAGCGCCATCACCTGCCCCACATATTGAAGGGGAGTCCGATAAAGGATTCCGGGGGTGTGGCCCTGTCCGAAGCCTGGGGAGGTGAGGGCCTAAGGCACGCCCCCTAGCGTTGACCCCGGGGGAGTTGATGTGCATCAGCAGGACTCCCCCTACTGGTGGTTAGCCCTTCCCGGACTTCAAGCAGATGGGCTGGAGTTGGATATAGTCAGGACCAATGCCTAAGCCAATACCATTCATCACCTGTAACCAATAAAGTTGTGGCCTTTTTTCACCCATTAACCTTAATAATTGCATCATATCTCAAGATTCTTAGGAGTATCCATTTGGTGCTTTCTTCTTGGATTCTGTAAAATTGGATTCTGTAATTTGGGCATATTCTGAATTCAGAAAGTTGACAAGCCAAATGGTCAAAGCATTTTCCTCTATGTGGAAAGATGGTAGCACTTGGGAGTTCCTAGTTCAGAGAAAATATGAGGAAGAAGTGACATGACATGACAGAAGTCTATAAAAGTGACATGATAGATGTCTATAAAACTTTGCATGGCCAAGCTGCGGCTGTAGAGACCAATACGAAAGAGACACTTTGACTTTCAGCAGTATGACTGTACCCTCAAAGGTGCTCTCCTCTCCCGCCTCCTGAGACAGACGGGCGCCAACAACATTATTTAATTTCTACGCCACTTCATAGCTTTCTATACAGCTTAATCTATTACAAATATTTCTAAGCGGTGTGCAAAAAACTGAAGCGTCCGCAGACGACTTAAACAAAATACCACAAAAAGCGCAGTTACATATAAAAATGTTACTTTAGAAGAGGTGGAGATTCATTGAAGCTGAACGCTGAGAGAAAAAGAAAGGACTTCTCCACACAGCGCAGAGTTAAACTGTGGAACTCGCTGCCACTGGAGGCAGTAGTACGATTCATGCAACACGTTGGCGACTAATATACACACAATAATTACCAAAATAATTATACATTCTTTATCAATCTTCTGAGAAAAATACAAAAGCTTATGCAAAGCCACAGAGACTTGTGAACTACCCAACCTAAGATGAACTTATAATGTCTGGTTTCAATGGGTTTTTCAGATGCTTAACTCAGTCTTTTGTTTTCTTTATCGTTTTAGGTAAGTTCATGAAGATACCAACAAAAGGTAAGTTCGGTGTTGTTCACAATACCGAGAGATGCTAGTGAAGTTGTAGATGGATGTTAATGAAGTTGTAGACAGGGTGCCGGCGTTTTGCACCTGTTTCGCCCTGCAGTCCAAGTAACCAAGAGGCACACTTAAGCTTAAGCCAAGAAACAGTATTCTCTATGAAACTGAATATCAATATACACATCAATGCTTTGAGATTAGATCACTGAAGAAGCCCAGAAAACTATCTTGGGGGTGTGCTACCTGCAAGCCCCAGTGAAAGGGCCCCATCAGGGGCAAACAGCGGCCTCTTGATTCACTGCCAGGGTGAAACAGGTGCAAAATGAGCCATTCAGATGTGACATGTGGCTCTAGTTTCCCCCCTGAACTGTCTCTGAGGTCCTGTGTCCATCAAGGCTGCAGCTCTGAGGTTGGCTTTTCAGATTCCTCTGCCAGAATCTTCTCAAGGGCCTCCACCCTTGATGCAAAACAATATAAACACCTGCTGCTTGCTGTTCCAGAATGTTCAGTCTTCTCAGCTTCTGCCCGACATCAGCTCAGCAAGTTTCTATGGTGACAGCCCTAGCATTGTGTCCTCAGACCCAGCCATAGGGACAGAGACTTCAACTGCTCCTATGTCTTTCTTCTTTGGCAATCCTTCATAGCCGAGTAAGATTGTCTTCCATAAACATGGTTTTAAAAACGAGTCTGTAAGTGACTGTGGAGGCCAATTCTGGATCCACACATCCTTCCACAGTGGGAACATGGATCCAAACTACAAGAAAGAAGATTCCACCTAAATATTAGGAAGAACTTCCTGACAGTAAGAGCTGTTCGACAGTGGAATTTGCTGCCAAGGAGTGTGGTGGAGTCTCCTTCTTTGGAGGTCTTTAAGCAGAGGCTTGACAACCATATGTCAGGAGTGCTCTGATGGTGTTTCCTGCTTGGCAGGGGGTTGGACTCGATGGCCCTTGTGGTCTCTTCCAACTCTATGATTCTATGATTCTATGACATTGGTTTCTGGGCAGGAGCTGATCACGGTGTGGATTTGCCAAGCATGCCTTCCTCTTAGCACGTTTCTCCCTTGCATCCTGAGTTCGAATGTCTTCAAAGCCCATGACACCTTTGGTAAAGGCTGTTCTCCAACTGGAGTGCTCGCAGGCCAGTGTTTCCCAGTTGTCAGTGTTTATGCTACATTTTTAAAGATTTGCTTTGAGACAGTCTTTAAACCTCTCTTGTTGACCACCAGCATTACGCTTTCCATTTTTAAGTTGGGAATAGAGTAGTTGCTTTGGAAGACGATCATCAGGCATCCGCACAACGTGACCAGTCCAACGAAGTTGATGTTTGAAGAATCATGGCTTCAGCACTGGTGTTCTTTTCTTCTTCCAGTACCCTGGTATAAGTTTGCCTGTCTTCCCAAGTGATGTGTAAAAATTTTCTGAGACACTGTTGATGGAATCTTTCGAGGAGTTGGAGATGGCGTTTATAAATGATCCATGTTTCACAAGCATACAGTAAGTTTGGTAGTACAATAGCTTTGTAAACAAGCATTTGGTTTCCCTGCGAATGTCCCGGTCCTCAAACACTCTGCATTTCAGTTGGGAGAAAGCCGCACTCACAGAGCTCGGGTGATGCTGGATTTCGGCATCAGTGTTGGCCCTTGTGGAAAGATACTTCAACTGCCCCTATGTATCCTAAGCTTCCCTTGCTTTCTGGTACCCACTGAGCCTATTTGGCTATTTGGGGAGAATCTGGGGATCCTGTTGTAAAGCTTTTTCCAATGTGGGTGTAAGGTGGTCTAGCTTCTTCCACCAGAACTGGTAGTTCAGAAGGTGAGCACTGTTGAGGAGGTCTGTTGAGGAAGTCTAACCAAATCCACTTGAATATTAAATGCAATACACACTATTAAGAACTCTTAAATTGAGAGAGAGAGAAAGAGAGGGGCACAAAGTAGCACTCTTAAATGGAATTTATTACAACCGTAGAATTGTAGAATTGGAAGGGATCGCGAGGGAATCTTTTTGCCCAAAGTGGGGCTCAAACTCACAACCTTGAGATTATCATCATAATCATCATCAACATCATCACTTTTAATTTGTACACCATCTTTTTTTTTTTTTGCAAATTAAATTTTTATTGATATTACATATATTTACATAGGAACAAATACAAAATTCATTGCATAACCTACGCATATCACATCAGATCCACAAATCATAAATATAATACAGAATTCTTTTAGGCTCTGCCGAGCCTTAGACTTCCTTCCACACTTTTGGTAAGTATCGAATAAATTTTACAATCTCGTATTTTGTCTCTTTTATTCTATATCGTTTGCTGTTAGAGTTAATTCAACCCCGCCAGTGTTGTCTGGAATTTAGTTCCAAGATAAGTCAGATATTTATTCCAATTATCATGAAATTTCTGTTCGTCTTGATCCCTTAGTCTTCCTGTTATTCTAGCGAGCTCGGCATAATTTATCACCTTAACCTGCCAATCACTTATACTGGGTATATCTTCTGTTTTCCAATTTTGTGCTAGCATAATTCTTGCGGCTGTAGTGGCATATAGAAATAATATCTTATCTTCTTTTTTGATTTCTTTACCCGTCATTCCTAGCAGAAAGGCTTCAGGCTTTTTGGGAAAGGTATATTTAAGAATTTTTTTAAGTTCTGTATACCATCTTTCTATCTTACAATATCCAAGGCGGTTTACAAGCTGAAGAAACAAAGAATGTACACCTAATAATAATAATAATAACAATCTAATGCAATACAAAAAATATGATAATAAAACATAACTTTAAAATAAGCAACCTACATCAAATAAAGTAACATTCAACAATCATTAGAATAGTATAGAATAATATTAAGTATCAGCATATAAAAATTAAACAGAAATCCACTCTTAACAATTACAGTCATACCTCTTGTTGCATTTGCTTCAGGTTGCGCGTTTTCAGGTTGCGTCCCGCGGCGACCCGGAAGTACCGGAAAGGATTACTTCTGGGTTTCGCCGCTTGTGCATACGCAGACGTGCAAAGTGACGTCATGCGCATGCGCAGAAGTGGCGAATTGCGACCCGCGCATGTGCAGATGAGCAGACTCGGGGTGCGTTTTGCTCATGTTGCGAACGGGGCTCTGGAACGGATCCCGTTCGCAACCAGAGGTACCACTGTACATTAAATAATTTCTAAACTACAGTCAATAAAATGACAAGCCACAGTGCATAAAATACTACAATACAAATTGAGAAGCAGAGACTGGAAGGCAGGTGGAAGAAGGCCTTGCCTGATTAAGTTTCTCCGTTCACAGTTCTGCCTCCACAGTCTCATGCTCTACTGATTGAGCTATATATATATATATAGTATATTTGATAAGAACACGTACTCTAGAGCAACAGAGTGCTTTAATCCACCTGAACTGTGCAAACCTAAATTTCCGGTGTGTGCTTGGCTCCTTCCTGCTAAATACTGATTGTCTGAATGTTCCCAGAAGAACAAAAGAACAGCCTGCTGGATGTGGCAAATATTCCATCTAGCCCAGAATCTTGTTCTTGCAGTGACCTGCCAGATACCTATGGGAAATCTGCAAGCAGCATTCAGATACAAGAGCTCTCTCCCTTCCTGTGCAGGGCCAGATTTATGTATAAGCTAAACAAGCTATAGCTTAGGGCCCCACTCTCTTGGGGCCCCCCAAAAAAATTCAAGGAAAAAACCCCTGGATGTACATTTCCAAAATATAAGATAAAAAACAAAATAAAACGTACATGCAGCAACAGTGTTTTGTGTTGTGTAGGTTCCTATGATGCAAGTCATGGGCCTCGCCTGCTAGCCTGCTCCCTAAAATATCACTGGTTTGCTCCTTTCTATATATAGGGTGCCTACGTTCTGCATGGACTGGTCGCATGGCAATATGTAGCATGCAGTTGCAGACTGCAGTGAAGCACAGTTGAATGTAGGTCGAGCTGTTGTACCTGTTATCTAATATTAAAGAGTGCTTGCTATTTATAATTATTAGTAGTTTGCATCATGTATCGCCTATTATTATTTCATATTATAGCAAGTTTCTAGAGACTAGATTATGAGTTCTTGTAAACTGTGTTTCTAAAGGAACTTTTGTTACTGCCAAATGCCAATGTGTTTGCATTATTGTTTGTTATGAATAAAAAAAATATTTTATGTTTGTTGTTTTTGTTTAGTTGTTTAGTCGTGTCTGACTCTTCGTGACCCCATGGACCAGAGCACGCCAGGCACTCCTGTCTTCCACTGCCTCCCGCAGTTTGGTCAGACTCATGTTCGTAGCTTCGAGAACACTGTCCATTTTAAGTTAGAGCTTAATCATTATTTCACCATTAATATACTTCTTCTTAATTGCATTTCACTATTAATATACTTCTTCTTGATTATATTCCAGTTCAGCAATTACTTTGATAAAATACATATTTTGTTCTGTGCAAATGGCTTGAGATGCCTATTAGGTCCATAAATTACCATATAGCACATATTCAACACGGGATGTGGGTGGCACTGTGGGTTAAACCACTGAGCCTAGGACTTGCTGATCAGAAGGTCGGCGGTTCGAATCTCCGTGACGGGGTGAGCTCCCGTTGCTTGGTCCCTGCTCCTGCCAACCTAGCAGTTCGAAAGCACGTCAAAGTGCAAGTAGATAAATAGGTACCGCTCCGGCGGGAAGGTAAACGGCGTTTCTGTGCGCTGCTCTGGTTTGCCAGAAGCGGCTTAGTCATGCTGGCCACATGACCTGGAAGCTGTAAGCCGGCTCCCTCAGCCAGTAAAGCGAGATGAGCGCCGCAACCCCAGAGTTGGTCACGACTGCACCTAATGGTCAGGGCTCCGTTTACTTTTTACATATTCAACACAAAAAATACAGCGACAATTTGTTGTTGACAAAGGACAGCTGGACATAGAAAGGGCACCATTACCTTCAGTAGCTTAGGCCTCATCAAACTTAAATCTGGCCTTGGTTCTGTGGCTTCCAGCTACTGGTGCTTAGAAGCATTGGTGCCTACAACACACCCTCAACAACTTATGGGCAGCTGAGTAACTGCAGAAAACAGGGCAGTGTAATAATCTCTTGATTCCTCAAGATGTCCCCACTGCACCGTTTTCTAGAAGGCTATACTTCACTGCAGCTAAGCACAGATCCCCCACCCCCTTCTTCCCATCCTTTCCAATTATTGGTATGCTCTGCTGAGTCGAACGGCAACCTTGTCTCCCCTCCTTCTCAGGGTCAGACGCTTCTACAAATGACTCTGGCTTAGAGTTCAATTGTGGTTTGTATCAGTCCTGTGCTTTGAGAAGCGCAGCATCTCTCTTTGGGTCGGTCGAAATGCACACGTGCATTTGCACGCTCAACCTGAACACGCATATGGGATTGCCAAAGAAACTGAGTCATTGTGCATCGCTGGGGAAAGGCACCCTGTTCACAAGAATCTGGGAGCTCAGTGCCTTTCCAAAGGAATAACAGGAACGGTTTATTAGAATTAAAAGACAGAAGATGAAGCAGCTTATTTAGGGTGCCAAAATGGAAACGTGGCATTTGCAGAGCTAGAGCAAATGCCCTTCTCGCATGTATGTGTAAAAGCAGAAGAGCAGAACACGCAGTGTGTGGTTTCTTTGGCAACAGGATCTGCAGCCTAGTATGGAGGAAGAAATCTTAGTGGGTGACGGATGCAAAGGAAATTCACTTAGGGTACCTCCAGATTAGCAGGATTTCGCAGGAGAGAGTCAACTGTATACTAGGAAATTCATAGAATCATAGAGCTGGAAGAGACCACAAGGGCCATCGAGTCCAACCCCCTGCCAAGCAGGAAACACCATCAGAGCACTCCTGACATATGGTTGTCAAGCCTCTGCTTAAAGACCTCCAAAGAAGGAGACTCCACCACACTCCTTGGCAGCAAATTCCACTGTCAAACAGCTCTTATTGTCAGGAAGTTCTTCCTAATGTTTAGGTGGAATCTTCTTTCTTGTAGTTTGGATCCATTGCTCCGTGTCCGCTTCTCTGGAGCAGCAGAAAACAACCTTTCTCCCTCCTCTATGTGACATCCTTTTATATATTTGAACATGGCTATCATATCACCCCTTAACCTCCTCTTCTCCAGGCTAAACATGCCCAGCTCCCTTAGCCGTTCCTCATAAGGCATCGTTTCCAGGCCTTTGACCATTTTGGTTGCCCTCCTCTGGACACGTTCCAGTTTGTCAGTGTCCTAACAATTCATGTTAGCACAGGGTGGATAAAAGCTCCCTCTCAGCCTTCGGCAACCAATTCATTTTAAAATAGGTGAACTTTTTGCAGTTAGTGACAGGATAATGCAATGATGGCTGCTAGCCTGGACTTTTACATGGTTAATTCCTATGAATCATGGCATTAGTACAGCTGGCATATGTTTAATATAAAATATATCCCCTGATGGGATGCGGGTGGCGCTGTGAGTTAAACCACAGAGCCTAGGACTTGCCAATCAGAAGGTCGGCGGTTCGAATCCCCGCGACGGGGTGAGCTCCCATTGCTCGGTCCCTGCTCCTGCCAACCTAGCAGTTCGAAAGCACGTCAAAGTGCAAGTAGATAATTAGGTACCGCTCCAGCCGGAAGGTAAACGGTGTTTCCGTGCGCTGCTCTGGTTTTCCAGAAGCGGCTTAGTCATGCTGGCCACATGACCCGGAAGCTGTATGCCGGCTCCCTTTGCCAATAAAGCGAGATGAGCACCGCAAGCCCAGAGTTGGTCACGACTGTACCTAATGGTCAGGGGTCCCTTTACCCTTTACCTTTTTATATCCCCTGATGAGCTATTTATGATTCATGAACTCTTAAGATGAAGATGTGGTCCTCCCAAAATTAAGGTGCTGTTTGTTTCCTCGCAGGTCTCCTTTGTCTCTTTTCTGCTTTGCACTGCACAATGCCCCAGTCCAAGCTGGGCAATGTGTCCTTTTTGCAAATGCTGGTGTCAGTTTCGGCTACCCTCAGTTATTTTTCAAGTTTTAAGTTCCACCCTCTGCCTCCGTTTAATTTTTTTTGTTGCAAAAAATTTCAGCCTCCCAAAATTTCACCAGCATTTTAGTGTTAGATTTCTCCTTTGCTATTCACAGGCTGAGTATACAATTTTGCATAATATGCACATCTTTGCAAAGCAATTTCCCCCCTAAACATCATGCATTTTTGTAAGTGATATGCACGATTATATGCAATTTTATGCACACTTTAGTGTATGCACTGTTGTCCACCTTGCTTGCCATTGCAAAATTTGAGGAAGTGCAAATTTGGGAGGCTGACTGTCTTTTGGGTTGCCTGTTTTTTTGGCAAGTGCCCATTAGTTAGATTTGCCTTTAAATGTGACCTGAATTGAATTTTTCCCCTCCTCCCATGTCATTAACATGATGTATCCCTTACACTTTGCAGGTTCAATCTCATTTTTCTTCCTCCTTGATGTGGGAAGGCTCATTATGACACACTTTGGGAGCCCTTTGATTTGGTGACTTTTGATCTGAAGAACTCATGATTTTTGCATTCGCACCTTGCGGTGACAACCATCCTTCTGTCAATACAGAGAGAAGGGTGCAGGATCAGTGCTTCCCCAAAAGGTGGTGCTGTTGCACTTCACCTGCCCCCTCGGAGCCCTTCCTGGGCCAGCTGCGATCCAGAAAACGGTTTTCTTAAAGCCCTGGCAGCAACAGCGCATCAAAAAGACATTTGACATTTTTTGCCGTTTTGCTAATTAGCTGCGCTCCTTTCGGTTGCCAAAAGAAAGGGAGGAAGGAGGTGGGGAGAATCTGTTTGCAGGATCTCAGCCAGCCTCTGCTAGGCATGCCCCTGTGATATTTGCATCTTTTTCTTTTAATGTACTCTCGTTCCAAAGCAGACATGCCTCTCTTTAAGGAAACACGGGGGAAATGCACACTTGAAAGGTCTGCAGCTGCTGCCACCAAACTGATGCTCTCTAGAAGTTTTGGACTACAAATCCCATCAGCCCCAGCCAGAAGAGGCTGCTGCCCAGGGCTGGCATACCTGTGAAGCAAGATGAGGCCACTGCCTCAGGCGGCAAGATCCACAGGGGCAGAAGACCTGTCTTCGGAGGAATTCATCACCTGCTGCTGCTGCTGCTGCCTTGCTAGCAGCAAAAGCTACGGCAAACACTGGAAGTCAGAAATGCCAGCTCCTTGGCAGCCATCCATCAATGCCTCTACAATGGTCTCTTGCAGGAGGTGCTGCTGGTCTCCTTCCACCCTTTGTTCCCAATGCAGATCTTTATTTCTGCAAAAATAAAAGGAGGCTGCAATTTAAATTGCACTTTAACCTGTATTTTAAATTGTCCCCCCCCCTTTTTTTCCTTATGTTTTTACTGAAATTTTATTGGTGTTAGCCGCCCTGAGCCCGGCTCTGGCCGGGGAGGGTGGGGAATGAATGAATGAATGAATGAATGAATAAAGATAATAATTATTTTCCCCTTGTTCATGATGTCAATCTTCACTCACTCCTTCTTCCTGTTAGGATATAGTTCCATTCCACCTTTAAGACAGGCATGTGGAGTTGTTGTATGTCACATGTCTGTTTACTTCCAGCACAGTCTGCTGGGAACTTCCGTTGTATATATGTTATGTACTGAGTTGAATAGGATCCGAAAGGCAGCAGTCTGATTGGTCCTAGGACAATAGGATTCAGAATGCAGCAGTCTGATTGGTCCTAGAACAATAGGATTCAGAATGCAGCAGTCTAATTGGTCCTAGAACAATAGGATTCAGAGTGCAGCAGTCTGATTGGTCCACAGGTGCCACCCAATCCAGCTCCAGGTGGAAGTGAATCCGAAACCTGATTGGCCTACAGGTGAGTCTCGGAATTAGCCAATCACGTGGGGCCCATTGTGTAAATAATGTATATAAAGCAGATATTTGGGGGGGAACTTTCATTCCTCACTACTATAAAGAGCATGAAATCCACTCTCGACTCCGAGTATATTTCAATATAGCTTTTGCCTCTGCTGTTTGCTTGGACACGAAGGCAAGCAGACATGTTTTTCTTTTGTCCTGATGCTGAATAAACGCTTGTAAATATGCTTACATCTGCCTCTGCCCGCCTCTTCCGTTGCAAAGAGTTCTTATCTCTGCTGGCTTGCGTGCTAAGCTTCTGAAGGATTCTGAGGCTTGAGTCACAGTTTTTGATGCTGTTCCAAGAACCGGACTTCGCCCGGCTACCGGCCAGTGGGCTGGAGCCAGCTGGGGGCCTGCCAAATGCCCCCGTCTCCCCGACGCATCTCAACACTTGGCCTGGCCTGGTGCTCGACAGACACCATTTTGTTGCTCATTCTTGGTCAGTGGCGTAGCGCAGCGTGGGGGGTGCCGTGGTCCCGGCTGCAATTTCTGAGGGGGCACAACCAGAGCCCAGCTTCCATGGGGATCCCTGCCCACCCCAGTGAAGGGGGCAGAGCAGCATGTTAGGGGGCTGCCACCACTGGCGACCAGCCACATTCTGGAGGGCTCTGTCCCCAGCTCTCCATTCTTTTCTGCCTGCCATCCACCAGGGGTCTCTGTGTTGGTTATTTTCAGATTAGTTGCGCTGCAGAAGGTGTGCTGGGGAGGCCACACATTCAAGAAATGCATAATAATTTTTGCTAGGTTTAAATAACAATAACAAAACATCCTTTTACACTAAATTACAATATATCAATAAACAGGACCCATCCACCAGGGTACTGAGAGAGCTACTTGCTGCTCTTTATATACTATAGTAAAGGTAAAGGGACCCCTGACCATTAGGTCCAGTCGTGGTTGACTCTGGGGTTGCGGTGCTGGTCGAGGGAGCCGGCATACAGCTTCCGGGTCATGTGGCCAGCATGACTAAGCCACTTCTGGCGAACCAGAGCAGCGCACGGAAACGCCGTTTACCTTCCCGCTGGAGCGGTACCTATTTATCTACTTGCACTTTGACGTGCTTTCGAACTTAGGGATCTGCAGGAGAAGTGTGCTGGTGTCTGTTGGCATTGGTCGCTGTGATGTTCGGGCAGAAGAAAGCTTTTGAAGCTCCTGAATGAACGACCAGGAGGGAGAGAACATGCCAGTCAGGCATGTGTCTCTGCCAGGGTCCTACTCGAGTGTAGGCTGAGCTCCTGACACCTCCTTCAACCGTTCCTCATAAGGCTTGGTTTCTGGACCCTTGATCATCTTGGTTGCACACATTCCAGCTTGTCAACATCCTTCTCAAATTGTGGTGCCCAGAACTGGTCACAGGGAAATGTAATGGGGTCAGGGAAATGCAAAAAGGGGTTTTGTTCGACTCCATCTCAACCAGCTTGTGTGGAATGCCTCAGCAGACATCCGGTCGAGGCTGAAGGAGCTAGAGATTTGAAGGCTGCGCAGTTGATGCAGAAGCAGAAGCACAAGTTAGAGCAGACTCTGAAAATCAGAAGAGCTAATGGCCTTACAGACTCATCTGAATTCCAGTAATTGATCTCTCCATCTCATAAGGAGCATAAGCTCTGGTAAATGCATACATCACTGGAACAACTGGATGTTGGGTTGGAAATAACCGGCAGGCGAGTCGTGGGTGTTCATGTGGGAGGCATCTCCTCGACCAAGTGTCGGAGAGTCCCTTTTATTGTATTTTACCCCAATTGCCTCAGATATGCTTAGTGCTGATTGGTTACACGTGGGTTGCGTATAAGCGTTACATTATTACATACACATACGAGGGGTTTACATGCAGACATACGCATCACTAGACAGAGAGAGTACAGGAACATGGTAATCTATGATTGATAGGCTGGTACGCAGAGATTATATAGAGTGCACTTAACATTCCTCTAGTCTGTAGTAATAAACAGGGGATGTGTATAGTTAGATAACAGGGTCATGACATCACTTAAAGACTTGGAGCTTTCTGTGTCAGGGTTGTTCAGGAGGCAATGTGTAGGAACAGCGCCTACGCAGGACTCCAAGAATTCAACAGGGAAACAGCACAGGAAGAGAACACAGGAAGGCCATATTCTTAGTCACACAGGGCAAGGCATACTCTACATCTCCCCCTTTCTTTTCTTATATACAAGGTTTTTTATTCTACTACTGAATGCATGGAAATGCTGATGGATAGCTGAGGAGAGGCTCACAGCTCTTGCAATGCCATGCCATGCCATGCATTGAGTTGGGATGAGTTTCAGCTGGAGGGTGTCAGGAGCTCGTCCTACTCTTGAGTAGGACCCTTGCAGAGACACATGCCCGACTGGCATGTTCCCTCCCTCCAGGTTTATCGTTCGGGAGCTTCAAAAGCTTTCTTCAGCCCGAACATCACAGCGACCGATGCCAACAGACATCGGCACACTTAGGGATCCACAGAGTCTTCGCAGCTTTTCGTGACAGACCTCAGCAACTCAGCATTTTGGCTAATCTACTTTATTTACATATAAACATACACGGAGCACTGCAACATGGCTCCCTCTCTCTCTAGCATCAGACAGCAAAGAGAAAAAACAAAGGACAACAGTCCCTCTTCACGGAACACAGTAACACAAACATCCTGTCTCCGTCACTTCCCACACTGTGGAGTCAAAACATACACTGTTGTGTGATAGACAACAATCCCATGACTACAATCACGGAGCAGGAATTCTAACAGGGGGCACCTAAAGTTCACCCACTCCAACCCAGTGAATGTTAATAGGCCCAGTTATGCCCAATACGTCTGCCAAGTTTGTTTGTGGTACTGTAAGAATGGTAAGGTAAAGGACCCCTGGACGCTTAAGTCCAGTCAAAGGCAACTATGGGGTGTGGTGCTAATATTGCTTTCAGGCCGAGGCAGCCGGCGTTTGTCCACAGACAGCTTTCCGGGTCATGTGGCCAGCAGGACTAAACCGCTTCTGGTGCAACAGAACACTGTGATCAGTGCCAGAGTGCACAGAAATGCCATTTATCTTCCTGCCACAGCGGTACCTATTTATCTACTTGTACTGGCATGCTTTCGAACTGCTAGGTTGGCAGGAGCTGGGACAGAGTGATGGGAGCTCATTCCATCATGGGGATTTGAACTGCCGACCTTCCTATCAGCAAGCCCAAGAGGCTCAGTGGTTTAGATCACAGTGCCACCCGCTCCCCTGGTACTGTAATAGGAGCACAGAGCCAGGGTTGATGTGCATCAAGGAGTGCCACAGGAAGGCTTTAGCATGGGGAAATGTTCTGTGCTTTTTGAAAGGGTGTGCACTAGAACATGGAGCATGTAAGCATTTATTCGTTGTATTTCTTCGCTACTCTTCACCGGAAAGTCTCAGGGCACGTTGCAGCAGACAGAAACACAATTAAAACCGTGAAGGACAGTCCCATCGATAGCCACAAAACCAAGCCTCAATACATTTCAGGGAAGACACAAAAATAGATTCTTTGGTTTGCAAAGGGCAGGGTAAAGTGAAGCCTTGTCAGCATCTGTCAGAAGATGGAACCAGACACACCGCTTGGAGTTCCACATAACGGGGGTCTTCACCAAAAAGTACTCTAATGAGCTGGGTCCTGAACTTCTTCTTTTTATTGGTTTTCACAAGAACAAATTTAAAATAGTGAAGAAGAAAAAAAACTTTTAACATATCCATACATGAGATTCTCTGAATCTTGTGACTTGCCCCCATCTCTTACATGGGTCCTTAAAATAATTTCCCTAAAACTACATATCATTACATTCTCCACAGTTTTCATGTCTCTAAACTGTTCATGTCTTTCGTTTCTTTACAAGGTATTTTTAAAGTCCAGCTAACGTTTTTATTTGTTTACAATAGTCTAAGTAAGTTATGAATTTCCCCCATTCTTTTTTAAAGTCTTTATCTTCTTGATCCCCGAGTTTCCCGGTCAGTTTTGCCATTTCAGCATAGTCCCTTTGGGACTTTTGGTTATTTCCATCTTTGGGCTAGTAGCATCCTTGCAGGGCACTGAACTTTGAGGAGTGCTGTTTAGTAGGGTAATAGCATTAAATATAGCCCCTTTATTGATTGATTGATTGATTGATTGATTGATTGTATTTATGCCTGAACTCTCTCCCCCCCGCTGGAACGTCAAGGTGCTGTACGTGGTTCTCTCTCTCCTCATTTAATCCCCACAGTAACCCTGTGAGGTAGGCCAAGAGGCAGTTGATGGTTCCAAGGTCCCCCAGTGAGTTTCATGCCCAAATGGGGATTTGAACCCTGGGCTCGATCTCGACACATCAAAGAAGCATTTCACTTAAACTTGTTGCAAACTTTGCATGGGAAATCAGGTTAGCAAAAACAGAACTCCATGGCGCCATCTGGTGCCACAGTGTTAGAATGCACAAGCAACGCATTGTTGTTGTTTAGTTCTTTAGTTACGTCCAACATTTCTCCAGTGAAAATAGGGACGGTTTGGGTGCAGGCTGGCTGGGTGGAAGTGGTAGTGAGTTGTTAGAGAACAAGTGTGTGGCCTGTGGCCTGCCATCTAAGTCATATCCTCCAACATTTCTCTGATGAAAATAGGGATGTCCTATCTAATAATGGAAGCGAGAGCTGGACCATAAAGAAGGCTGATCGCCGAAGAATTGACACTTTTGAATTATGGTGCTGGAGGAGACTCTTGAGAGTCCCATGGACTGCAAGAAGATCAAACACATCCATTCTTAAGGAAATCAGCCCTGAGTGCTCACTGGAAGGACAGATCGTGAAGCTGAGGCTCCAATACTTTGGCCATCTCATGAGAAGAGAAGACTCACTGGAAAAGACCCTGATGCTGGGAAAGATGGAGGGCACAAGGAAAAGGGGACGCCAGAGGATGAGATGGTTAGACAGTGTTCTCGAAGCTACAAACATGAACCTGACCAAACTGCGGGTGGCAGTGGAAGACAGGAGTGCCTGGCGTGCTCTGGTCCATGGGGTCACGAAGAGTCGGACACGACTGAACGACTAAACAACAACAAATCTAATAATATGCCTGTTGCCTTTGTCCATGGGGTTTCAACAACAACAACATCTAATAATAATAATAATAATAATAATAATAATAATACCCTGCCCATCTGACTGGATTGCCCCAGCCACTCTAGGCAGCCTCCAACACATGTAAAAACATAACAAAACATTAAACATTAAAAAGTTTCCCTATACAGGGCTGCTTTCAGATGTCTTCTAAAGGTTGTATAGTTCCTTATCTCTTTGGCTTGGGGTGTGTGTGTGTGTGTCACATAACACCATACCCTGCAATATTTCTCTGATGAAAATTGTTGTTGTTTAGTCGTTTAGTCGTGTCTGACTCTTCATGACCCCATGGACCAGAGCATGCCAGGCACTCCTGTCTTCCACTACCTCCCGCAGTTTGGTCAAACTCATGCTGGTAGCTTCGAGAACACTGTCCCACCATCTCGTCCTCTGTTGTCCCCTTCTCCTTGTGCCCTCCATCTTTCCCAGCATCAGGGTCTTTTCCAGTGAGTCTTCTCTTCTCATGAGGTGGCCAAAGTCTTGGAGGCTCAGCTTCAGGATCTGTCCTTCTAGTGAGCACTCAGGGCTGATTTCCTTAAGAATGGAGAGGTTTGATCTTCTTGCAGTCCATGGGACTCTCAAGAGTCTCCTCCAGCGCCAGAATTCAAAAGCATCAATTCTTCGGCGATCAGCCTTCTTGATGGTCCAGCTCTCACTTCCATACATCACTACTGGGAAAACCAGAGCTTTAACTATACGGACCTTTGTTGGCAAAAACAACGCATACAAAGTGTTTTTTCTTTGCCAGTGCAGCCGAGTCCCTGGTCTCTCAGGTCCTAAGCCAGCATGGACTCTAACCACTATAAAACCCTGACTCTCATTCTTATGCATTTAACTCCACTGTATTTATGGACATGGTTACATTTATGGAGGTGCACCCCCCCTTGCCCCAAAGGACTGTCCACAGGACCCCACAGACCGCAAATCCTCTGCTGTCTGGAGGGGTCCTTGATTTGGCTGTTTAGAATCATAGAATCATAGAGTTGGAAGAGACCACAAGGGCCATCGAGTCCAACCCCCTGCCAAGCAGGAAACACCATCAGAGCACTCCTGACATATGGTTGTCAAGCCTCTGCTTAAAGACCTCCAAAGAAGGAGACTCCACCACACTCCTTGGCAGCAAATTCCACTGTCGAACAGCTCTTACTGTCAGGAAGTTCTTCCTAATGTTTAGGTGGAATCTTCTTTCTTGTAGTTTGGATCCATTGCTCCGTGTCCGCTTCTCTGGAGCAGCAGAAAACAACCTTTCTCCCTCCTCTATGTGACATCCCTTTATATATTTGAACATGGCTATCATATCACCCCTTAACCTCCTCTTCTCCAGGCTAAACATGCCCAGCTCCCCTAGCCGTTCCTCATAAGGCATCGTTTCCAGGCCTTTGACCATTTTGGTTGCCCTCCTCTGGACACGGTCCAGTTTGTCAGTGTCCTTCTTGAACTGTGGTGCCCAGAACTGGACACAGTACTCCAGGTGAGGTGGCTGTTTGTTGGCCTGCCAAGCTGTGCCTCTCCACCAACACTCAATCTGTGTATTTGCAAATAAACTCTGAGATTACAAAATGCCAATAAACCCCTGGCGGCTTCCTTCCGAAGCTGGATAAGCGTTGCTGCTCCCTGGGAGCCCCTCTCTGCTAGGAAAAGCGGGGCGCCGGATTAACAATAGGAACAATTTGCAAATAATCAAGTTATTCCTGCCTCCCTCGTCGCGTCATCGATTTTCTCGGGGAATATTTCTTGGCACATCCTTCCGAGGCTTCCCAGCTACGAGAGAAAAGCAGAAGTAATTGGATCCAAAGAGGTTGGAGATGATCAATAACAGGGGGTCTTTGTTCAACTGATACTTTTAACACCAGGAAGCATATTGAATAACTCCACAGGGCAGGGCAGACATCTGGCTGCGTTAGTAAAGTATGACTGACAGGGGGATGGCGGAGCAGGGGACATTCGCTTCTCAGCTTCCAGGCTGGTCTGCCCAAATCCCAGCTTGTGTCAGGACAGGCAGGTGCAGTAGAAGAAGAAGAAGAAGAAGAGTTTGGATTTGATATCCCGCTTTATCACTACCCTAAGGAGTCTCAAAGCGGCTAGCAATCTCCTTTCCCTCCCTCCCCCACAATAAACACTCTGTGAGGTGAGTGAGGCTGAGAGACTTCAGAGAAGTGTGACTGGCCCAAGGTCACCCAGCAGCTGCATGTGGAGGAGCGGGGAAGCGAACCCGGTTCACCAGATTACCGAGTCTGCCACTCTTAACCACTACACCATGCTGGTTCTTAGATCCTTAGATCCTTTGGCTAGGTCAGGACGATATGGGATTGTTGTTTGTTGTTGTTGTTTAGGCGTTTAGTCCTGTCCGACTCTTCGTGACCCCTTGGACCAGAGCACGCCCGGCCCTCCTGTCTTCCACTGCCTCCCGCAGTTTGGTCAGACTCATGTTTGTAGCTTCGAGAACACTGTCCAACCATCTCATCCTCTGTCGTCCCCTTCTCCTTGTGCCCTCCATCTTTCCCAACCTCAGGGTCTTTTCCAGGGAGTCTTCTCTTCTCATGAGGTGGCCAAAGTATTGGAGCCTCAGCTTCACGATCTGTCCTTCCAGTGAGCACTCAGGGCTGATTTCCTTAAGAATGGATACGTTTGATATGGGATTGGGGGGGGGCAACTCCCATCTCTTGTGGGGGCAGAATTAGTTCCAGCACCATCCGTTAAGAGTTTGGGTGTAATCTTTGACACTTCCCTTTCCATGGAGGCGCAGATTGCAGCTACGACAAAGGCAGCATTTTTCCATCTCCGCCAAGCTAAGCAGTTGGCTCCTTACCTCTCTCGCCCTGACCTAGCCACTGTGATCCACACGACGTTCACCTCCAGATTGGATTATTGTAACTCGCTCTACTTGGGGCTGCCCTTGGGACTCACCCAGAAACTCCAGCAGGTGCAGAATGCCGCGGTGAGATTCCTTACGGGGTCCTCGCCGCGGGATCACATTCACCTGGTGCTATACCAGCTGCACTGGCTCCCAGTGGAGTACAGGATCAGGTTTATGGTGCTGGTTTTAACCTTTAAAGCCCTATACGGCCTAGGACCCTCGTACCTACGGGACCGCCTCTCCTGGTATGCCCCACAGAGGACCTTATGGTCTTCAAATAAAAACATCTTGGAGATCCCGGGCCACAGGGAGGTTTGGCTGGCCTCAACCAGAGCCAGGGCTTTTTCGGCCGTGGCCCCGATCTGGTGGAACACTCTGTCCCAAGATACTAGGGCCCTGCAGGACTTGACATCTTTCCGCAGGGCCTGCAAGACAGAGCTGTTCCACCAGGCCTTTGGCCAGGGCACAGCCTGACCCCCTCCTTTGGTAATCCTCACAGAACTTTAGCCCAATGGTTGCCATCAATTTGATATGAACTGATTTTATAATGAATTGATTTTAGAATGCTGTATTATTTTACTGTTGTTAGCCGCTCTGAGCCCAGCTTTGCCTGGGGAGGGTGGGATATAAATAAAATGTTGTTGTTGTTGTTGTTGTTGTTGTTACTGCGCCTTGGACTACTGCCATGTGCTCTATGCGAGGCTACCTTTGAAGGTGACCCGGAAACTACAACTAATCCAGAATACAGCAGCTAGACTGGCTCCGGCTGGGGTACAAATAAATTTTAATTAATTAATTAATTAATCAATCAATCAATTAATTAATTAATTATATAGATTGGGATGGTGAACTTTATGGAAAAGTCAACGTATTTTTAAAAACGCTTAAAAAAAGCATTTTCAGAGCGTTTTAAAATGTGTGTAGATTCCAGCTCAGTTTTGCTCACACGCAGCAAAAAGTTGTAGGCCGGCCCTGATGGCAGAGGTACAAAACACTATTTCCCCTGCAGACCAGTGAGAAGTGTGGATCTAGATCCTTTGCAAAAGGACAATCGGATTCACTGAACTTGCCTGTTCTTGGGGTCAAGAATAGGTAAAGGTAAAGGGACCCCTGACCATTAGGTCCAGCCGTGACCGACTCTGGGGTTGCGGTGCTCATCTCGCTTTACTAGCTGAGGGAGCCGGCGTACAGCTTCCAGGTCATGTGGCCAGCATGACTAAGCCGCTTCTGGCGAACCAGAGCAGCGCACGGAAGCGCCATTTACCTTCCCACCAGAGCGGTACCTATTTATCTACTTGCACTTTGACATGCTATCGAACTGCTAGGTTGGCAGGAGCAGGGACCGGGCAACGGGAGCTCACCCCGTCGCGGGGATTTGAATCGCCGACCTTCTGATTGGCAAGTCCTGGGCTCTGTGGTTTAACCCACAGCGCCACCTGCGTCCTGGGATCAAGAATGCCACTTGCCAATTCAGTTTATTGCAGGAGAAGATAAATGCATTTGGTATTTGTGGGGTGGAGTGCTCTGAAGCATTTCTTCTGTTGCCTATAGTCTCTCCGGCTACATACATACTGAAAGCACGCACCCAAAGGCAGGCAAAGCTGTATGTAGGAGGGAGCAGGCACAGTTCAAACTGTGAATAATAGAAGACAGATAATAGAGAAAGGGCAAAGGTGCCGTTTTCCTGCCTCTCCACAAAAGTCCTCTTGTGACTCAAGAAACAGGGAAGAATAGCAAGCCTGGTGATCAGAATGCTACTCAGGCAAACTGAAGCTTTTTTTATTATTAAACTGCCCCCCCCATATAAATATATTTAAAAACAAAAATGTGTGGTTGGCAAATTTCTTTTTTATTATTATAATTTTTACTGAGTTTTGCTTTACATACCTCCACAGAAAGATTCCACCCAAAGTTCAAACTGAAACTGACAATAAACAAATACATAAAAATACATAATAACTAAATATCTCCCCCCCCATTACCCATGATGATTATTCTGAATTATCAAACCTAAACGCTCTAGTATTTTGAGTTGACAGCTGTCTACCGCCTCAATTTGAGTCATTCTTTCCTTTCCTTAATTGCCTTCTTTAGATCCCCCCCCCATTTCTTAGTATCAACTTATTTAATTATAGTAACTGTTTTGTCTTTTGCAAAAATTAATCAAAGCATAGTAAAGTAGTGAGAACAATGTTTTTCTAGGTGATTTTTATAACACTCCCCGTTCCTCACTGAAATTTTGGCTTGTTCGGTTCCTAATCATTTCTGTCATTTTAGTCAGGTCAATGTATTCAATAATAATAATAATAATTTATTATTTGCACCCCGCCCATCTGGCTGGGCTTCCCTAGCCACTGTGGGCAGCTTCCAACAAAGATTAAATATACATTAAAATGTCACACGTTAAAAACTTCCCTGAACAGGGCTGCCTTCAAATAAATAACTTTATTTCCACTCTTCCTTTGTTGAAATCTCTCCCCCCTTCCATTTTCTGGCAATAAGCATTCTTGCCGCTGTTTGTTGTTGTTTTTTTTTTACTCTAAAATAATTTCCAAAAACGTCTTACACATGGATAGTGAATGGTGTGGATGGGTGATTGGCTGCAGCCTGGCCTGGCTCCAGATGAGGGGATGACCTCTTTGCCTTCAGCTGGGCCATCACTTACAGCTGCTCCACTACCGGTTGGGTCAGGGGAGGCTGAGGCGGCCCCTGGGTCTAGTAACCCACCGACGTCTCCCGAGCTGCAGAGACTAAGGTCTGAGAGTAGAAGAGACCTGAGTACTCGCAGGAGGAATGTTCGCCTTAGGGCGAAACAGGGAGGTGAGTTGCTGGGGGATCAGGACCGGCCGTTACCCTGCCAAAGATAAAAGGCTGTCGGACCCTGCCCCAGGCTGTGGGAGCAACATTGCTGTATACCAGACCCTGCCTGAGATCCTGTACCTGTCCTTGCCTGGTTTCCTGCCTCGTGCCCTGCCTTGGCCCTGTCAGACTGACTCCTTGCAGAATCTTTGGATTCGAGACCAGACCGATTGGCTGGCCAGGGGATGATGCGGCTGGGAATCCCCCAATCGCACGGGGCTGGGCTCCAGCCGCTGTGCACATGGTGGGGCCGTGAAGCCTGCAACTCCACCTCCTTCGAAGGGTGGAAGTGGCTATGGTGGACTAGATGGGCTGTTGGTCTGATCCACAGGCTGGTCTTAGGTTCTTATGAACTTCAGAGGAAGGGCTGTAGCCCAGGGGGAGAAGGTCCCAGGTCCAATTCTCATTGGCATCTCCTTTACTGAGCTTGAGGGACCAATGGCTGGACTTGGCATAAGGCAACTTCCTGTGAGATTCTCACACTTGGGCTCACACGGAAACGTTGAACTGGTGGCAACTGAGCAGGCGTGAGACCTTGGGTTGTAGTCACTGGGTCAGGGAAGATGCTGATCCAGGGTGTGGACAAATTCATCAAGGAGAAGGAGCTCCATAGCTACTAGTCATGTGTTGGGTTGAAATAAGCGACGGACGAGCAGCTGGTGTCATGTGGGAGGCATCTCCTCGACCAAGTGTCGGAGAGTCCCTTTTATTGAACATTACACCAATTGTCTCATATGTGCTTGGTGCTGATTGGTTACACGTGGTGTGCGTTACAAGCGTTATAGTGTTGCATATACATACAAGGGGTTGCGTGTAAGGCATTAAGCATCATTAGATAGAGGGAACCCAGGAACACAGTAATCTATGATTGACAGGGTGGTACTCAGAGATTGTACAGAGTGCACTTAACATTCTTCCAGTCCACGGTGATAAGGAGAGGATGTATACAGTTAGATAGGAAGGTCATGGCATCACTTAACATTCCGAGCTAGCGGTGCCAGGGTAGCTCAGAAGGGAATGTACAGAAATAAAGCCTACGCAGCATCTCCAGGAATACAATACTCTACAGTCATGTGTACTGTTACCTCCAGAACCAGAGTCGTATTCTTCTGAATGCTAGTTGTTGGAAACAGCAAGAGAGGTGAGCCCTGTTGCATTCAGATCATGCTTTCAGAATGGCCATTGTGAATATGGGATGCTGGGTGATATGGCTCCTTGGTCTGATGCAGCTGCAAGGCTCCTCCTTCTGTTCTTTTAGCTACGAAACAGCTGGGGGGAAATCGAGGGCACTTGCGAGCCTGAATATGAAAAGCAAATTATATCATGGAAGGTAAATATGTGTGCCTTGCTGCAGGAACTAATTTGTGCCACCATCCCCCCCCCTTTATCAGATCGGCACAGCAGGGTCTCTTCTCGCTGGCTCCCTGGGGATGTCTTTGCAGCGACGGATTGCTCCCTGAGTCAGCAAACAGACTAAATGCAGAAAATGACAATATGAACGAGCTGAAGAGGGGAGCTCATTAAACAGGAGAGAAACATTGGCTTTCTCCGCAATATTGCAAAATGATTCACATCGTCCAACAGGAAATGGTGGCCAATGGGATAAAGATGAAGGCATTTTATGATTTGGAGGACAACCTGTTCTCTCTCTCTCTCTCTCTCTTGCTTCTGTCACCTGCATGAGTTGTATAGAAAGAATTCACCCTCACATGAATGCCCAGGCACACAGTAGGAATACAAGGAGTTGACTTATACAGAGTCAGACCCACAGACCTCTGGCTGACCACTACATGATACTGGACCAGGTGAGCAACTGCAGACTATGCTTATGTTCTTAAGACCTTTGTTCCATCTACGTCAGTATTATCAATACTGACTGGTAGCAGGTATCCAGGATTTCAGACTAGGGGCACAGCTATGTCACCCGATGCATTATGTGGTTTGGTGCACATGAATGTGTGTTGGGGGCATGTGGGCAGTCAGAAGGTCCTGAAGCCAAGCTAGAAGGGGAAGCTGGTGTTGCAGGAGCAAACATGGTGTCAGGGACCAGGGCTTGTACCTCACATTGTATCCAGTATGAGCTATGTCTATCCTCAGCCAAAGCACAACACACTGTGAGAAGGTAGAGGAACCAAGGATGAGTGGAGCTATGGACTCCTTTGGCAAGAGCAATTTGTCATGGGCTGGCTGAGTCAGGACAATGCAGATGGAGGGTTAGCTGAGAACACAGGCAAGGGCACCAGCAGCATATAGGACCCACCCACTGGGAGTCAGGGAATCTGCCAGCAAAGTTTTGGAAAGGGAGGGCTTCCCCAACCTGTTCTGTCCAGCCTTGTGAGGGAAGCTGTGATGGCCTGGGACTCGGGCTCGGACTCAGAACCAGAGGAGACTCAGTCTGCACCGGATCGAAGCCTCAGGCATCATCTGAACCAAGTCTGGGGCCTGATCCTGAAGAGTCCCAGTCTGCACAGGTTCCCCTCTAACAAGCACCAGCTGGGCCGAGTCAGGGGCCTGAGCCTGCCCTGGCTCCAGATGCGGGGATGACCTTGTTGCCTTCAGCTGGGCCAGCACTTACAGCTGGGTCAGGGGAGGCTGAGGCGGCCCCTGGGTCTAGTAAGCCACCGACGTCTCCCAAGCTGCAGAGACTCAGGTCTGAGAGAAGGAGAGACCTGAGTACTCGCAGGAGGAGCGCTCACCTCCGGGCAAAACAGGGAGGTGAGTTGCCAGGGGATCAGGACCGGCCGTTACCCCAACAAAGATAAAAGGCTGTCGGGCCCCGCCCTTTTACTTAAAATGCATTTCTGGGTTATTTGTGGGGCCTGCCTGGTGTTTTTACATGAGTAGAATGTGTGCTTTTGTTTAAAATGCATCTCTGGGTTATTTGTGGGGCATAGGAATACGTTCATTATTATTTTTTCAAAATATAGTCTGGCCCCCCACAAGCTCTGAGAGACAGTGGACTGGCTCCCTGCTGACCCCTGTTCTAGGGCTTCTAGCCAGTTAGAGCCCTTGCCTTTGCGTGGGTGTGTATAGGATTAGCCGTGTGTACTGCTTGAATGGCCCTAACCTGCCACAGTATGATAAACTTTAAAGCTTTTGGAAGGACCTCATCACCTCATCATCTTTGGCAACTGGAAGCCAAGCCACAGTTGATGGCACCTGGAGTGAGGGTCACATCAAAATTCAATCTGTTCTGGCCAGGGTAGGGAACCTGTGACTCCCCATATGTTGTTGTTCTCATGCTCCCATCATCCCCAGCTAGCATGGCCAATGGTCATGGGTGACGATGATGGGTCTTGTGGGCCAGGCAGGGATCTCACCTCTAGGATAGGCTCTTTCTGAGAAAAGGTGCCTTCAGCACTGGACAGCTCCTTCACAGTTTGTGGTCTTCTGGTAATCCCACCCAACCAAGCTGATTCATCTCTGCTCCAAAAGGATGGAGAGGTGAAGAAAGAAGATTATACCAAGAGAGGTTGCAGCAGGTGGCCCTCTATTTGTTACCTGAGGCCCTCTGATTGTTACTGGGCTGTAACTCCGACCATCTCTAAGCATTGGCCATGAGAATCGCAGTCCAGCAATATCTGGAGGGTTACAGGTTTTCAACTCCTCATAAAGGGATATCCAGACAGTGTGGTGCAGTGCTTAGAGTGTCAGACCTAGGAGGCCAGGTGTGATGGCCTGGGACTTGGGCTCAGACTTGGAACCAGAGGAGTCTCAGTCCGCACCGGAGCCTTTGCCTCAGGCATCATCTGAACCTAGTCTGGGGCCTGATTCTGAAGAGCCCCAGTCTGCACAGGTTCCCCTGCAACAAGCACCACTGGGCCGAGTCAGAGGCCTGAGCCTGCCCTGGCTCCAGATACGGGGATTCCCTCGTTGCCTTCAGCTGGGCCATCACTTACAGCTGCTCCACTACCGGTTGGGTCAGGGGAGGCTGAGGCGGCCCCTGGGTCTAGTAACCCACCGATGTCTCCTGAGCTGCAGAGACTAAGGTCTGAGAGTAGGAGAGACCTGAGTACTCGCAGGAGGAGTGCTCACCTTTGGGCCAGACAGGGAAGTGAGTCACCAGGGGGATCAGGACTGGCCATTACCCCGAGAGAGATAAAAGGCTATCAGACCCTGCCCCAGGTTGCGGGAGCACATTGCTGTTTGCTAGAACTTGCCTGAGGCCCTGTGCCTGACCTTGCCTGGTTCCCTGCCTTGTGACCTGCCTTGGCCCTGTCGGACAGACGCCTAGCGGAACCCTTGGATTCAGGACCGGATCTGGACCGTGTTGCTTGGGTTTACCCTGAGGCCCAGGACTCCAGGGTTCAAATCCCCACTGGGTGACCTTGCGCCAGTCACTGTCTCTCTGCCTAACCTACCTCACAGGGTTGTCGTGCAGGGTGAAATGAGGAGGGAGAGAACCTCGTACAGTGGCACCTCGGGTTACATACGCTTCAGGTTACAGACTCCGCTAACCCAGAAATAGTGCTTCAGGTTAAGAACTTTGCTTCAGGATGAGAACAGAAATCATGCTCCGGCGGCACAGCAGCAGCAGCAGCGGGAGGCCCCATTAGCTAAAGTGGTGCTTCAGGTTAAGAACAGTTTCAGGTTAAGAACGGACCTCCGGAACGAATTAAGTACTTAAGAGGAGGTACCACTGTACAGCGCTTCAAGCTCCTGAGAGAGAAAAGAGGTGTGATATAAATGTAATCAATGAAAATATGAGCTGTTTTCCCCTTCCCAAATGGAGAGCCTTCTGGTTTCCCTATCCTGAATTCTACAGTGCAATGGAGGGCACATCCATCTCCTTAATCAATGCTTTGAAAGAGAAGGAGGTGTTTAGGGCCAGGGGCATGAAATATTTGGTCTGTGGGGGAAGCAGAAACCTAGTGATTGTTCTTTTCTGGGACAAGCAGGGTGATTTAGTCAAACAACCTGCCAGCACTGAGGATGCAAACACCCCACTTGACAATTAAACTTGCTCCAAAAAATGCAGCACGGCAAACGGCTTCCTTTGCAATTACTGGAGAGGTGTGCAGGAGAGAAGCCATCGCTTTAAAGAACTTTCATTCCTTATGGGCGAGGAAACGAGGAGATGAAATATCTGTGCCTGTTAAAAAGAAGACATTTGCTTGCAGTTTTTTGTGTGGGGTGGGGGGTGAGAACGAACCACCATCTTCTCCGAACAGGTTCCTTAATAGTGTGCTTAGACTAAAATTACAATCTTCCTCACTCGTTTCTCTTTCTTCTAAACAGAAGAATGGAAATGAAGGCCTCGCAGGCTATTAGGATAAATCAAGAGCAGTTAGGCCCGGTGAGGTATTTACAAGGAGTGCGTAATAGATTTTTTTTGGGGGGGGGGGGTCGGAGGCAGTGTAATTACCTAGCAGACCCAGGGCTGGGAATAGAAGGGGCGGGGAGAAGCACTGAGAGGGATGGGGACAGGAAGAGGAAAGGCACATTGATGCACATCAAAGAAAACAGTATCCAGCTCTGAAAAAGTTTCGGTCCAACCACCCAGCACCTTGCCACCCATTCCGCTGACAATTTAATGGGCTTGCAAGTGCC
Organism: Podarcis tiliguerta; assembly: GCF_965153285.1. Taxonomy (NCBI): domain Eukaryota; kingdom Metazoa; phylum Chordata; class Lepidosauria; order Squamata; family Lacertidae; genus Podarcis; species Podarcis tiliguerta. The sequence continues at coordinate 3,809,064 of NC_139540.1, forward strand.
TGGGAGATGGGGAAAGGGCTTTGTTAGTGGGGAAGCCCAGCCAGATGGGTGGGGTATAAATTATTATTGTTGTTGTTGTTGTTGTTGTTGTTGTTGTTGTTAGGCAGAAGTAGATGCTGAAGGCCTAGGACCCACGTACCTACGGGACCACTTCTCCTGGTATGCCCCGCGGAGGATCTTAAGGTCCACAAATAACAACACTTTGGAGGTCCCGAGCCTCAAGGAGGTTAGATTGGTCTCAACTAGGGCCAGGGACTTTTCAGTACTGGCCCCGACTTGGTGGAACGATCTGTCACAAGAGACTAGGGCCCTGCGGGACTTGACATCTTTCCACAGGGCCTGCAAGACGGAGCTGTTCCGCCTGGCCTTTGGTTTGGACTCAGTCTGACCCTTATGTTTCCCTCCCCTTATGGTTTTGATCTATGGGCTACTATTAAAATGAGGCTGCATTTATATTTTAACCTGTATTTTAAATTGTTATTATTATTATTATTGTAATTTTACTGGTGTTAGCCGCCCTGAGCCTGGCTCTGGATGGGGAGGGCGGGGTATAAATAAAATTTTACTATTATTGTTGTTGTTATCTCAGGCCATGCTGGTATTGACTGATCTCAAATGATCTTTAAGTTTATCCCAAAGGAGGAAAAGCAGAGCGGATCAAAGATTTTTTTTAAAAAAAAAACTCAGTGGGTAAGAGAAAACAATGTGTTTGTGTGTTGGGGGGGTGCCTACTGTCTGTACCTTGCTGTCTGTGCAAGTGTGCTAATGCACAGACCTGAGTAAATACAGTGGTGCCTCGCAAGACGAAAAGAATCCGTTTCGTGAGTCTCCTCGTCTAGCGGCTTTTTCGTCTTGCGAAGCAAGCCCATTAGCGGATTAGCGGATTAGCGCTATTAGCGGCTATTAAAGGCTTAAGGGATTAGCGGATTAGCTGCTAAATGGCTATTAGCAGCTTAGTGCCTTAGAAAAAGGGGGTGGGGAGCGAAAAAAACACCCCAGGAATCGCAAGACATTTTCGTCTTGCGAAGCAAGCCCATAGAGAAATTCGTCCTGCGAAGCACCTCCAAAACGGAAAACCCTTTCGTCTAGCGGGTTTTCCGTCTTGCGAGGCATTCATCTTGCAGGGCACCACTGTAATAAAAAAGGACATTTCAAACAACATGTAGATCCTCACACTTTTGCTTGGACTTCCCAGTGGCATGTAGCATACACTTGTATTATAAACAGACGCGGGTGGCGCTGTGGGTTAAACCACAGAGCCTAGGGCTTGCCAATCAGAAGGTCGGCGGTTGAATCCCCGCGATGGGGTGAGCTCCTGTTGCTCAGTCCCAGCTCCTGCCAACATAGCAGTTCGAAAGCACATCAAAAGTGCAAGTAGATAAATAGGTACCGCTATGGCGGGAAGGTAAACATTGTTTCCTTGCGCTGCTCTGGTTCGCCAGAAGCGGCTTAGTCATGCTGGCCACATGACCCGGAAGCTGTACGCCGGCTCCCTCGGCCAATAAAGCGAGATGAGCTCCGCAACCCAGAGGCGGCCATGACTGGACCTAATGGTCAGGGGTCCCTTTACCTTTACCTTACAATGTGCTCCACGAGCAGAAATGCGCCACTTACAAAAACCGACAAATTTGCAAAAAAAAAACACCCCAGCCTGGTGCTGTCTTGCAAATGCAAGGGGCTATGATATGGATTCAGCTTGATGCTGGAGAGGTTGCCTGGGGCACCCCAAATCTAGACTGCATTCCAGAATGGGGGCCAAAGATTCGATAGCTCCAGGAAATAAAATCCGGGTCTGCAAATCTTTCAGCCTGGAACTTCTCCAACTGCTCACTGATGTGCTCCATTGTCAAGGTTTGCTATAGGACAATCGGAGGACGTATGCCCCACGTTGTCTGCACGCCACTGGTAATTGCATTGTGATCTACTTAATGCCCGCTGTCACAGGGACAATGCTCAGTGCCAGCTATATATCTCCATTTTTATGTGATCCGCTGCTGTGACACTGGTAGACCTACCAAGGTGATAAAGTGACTGAATAAGATTCCCCATTGTCAAGTGGGTGAGTGACTCTCTGTAGATTTTGGCTGCCGCTGATTTTCCTGTGCTCTAAGTTTTATAACACTTACCTGTCACACGCAGCAAAGGGCCGTGGAGCAGGGGACTCAGCCACCTTGACACCGTCTCATCTAAGTTCCTTCCAAGAGATGGAAAGGGAAGATGCTCCCCATAAGCATTCCTCACACACCTTCTCCAGGTGATAATGAGAAATGTCAGGCAAGAGATTCCCCTACTGGAAAGGCACTGGCAACTGAAGTTTTGAGCTGGAAACACTTCCCCACCTTCCCAACTGCTTGTTTGAGGATCGTGTGAGATGGAGCAGCTCCCCTGCTATGAGCAAGAGGGGACATGATAGAAATGAATGTATATTATGTGTGACATGGAGAAAGTACATAGAGGAAAGTTCTTTTCTGGTTCGCACTGGAACTTGGGGGCGTCCATTGAAGCTGAATATTCAGAACAGAAAGGGTGGGGCCCCTGAATGTATGGAGATTGACCCTTGGGTCCAAATTGTTGGAAATAGATACACCTGTGTACAGTGGTGCCTCGCAAGACGAAATTAATCCGTTCCGTGAGTTTCTTCGTCTAGTGGTTTTTTTGTCTTGCGAAGCAACCCTATTAGCGGCTTAGCGGATTAGCGCTATTAGCGGTTTAGCGGCTATTAGCGGCTATTAAAGGTTTAAGGGATTAGCGGATTAGCTGCTAAAAGGCTATTAGCAGCTTAGCGCCTTAGAAAAAGGGGGTGGGGAGCGAAAAACCCCCTCAAGAATCGCAAGACATTTTCGTCTTGCGAAGCAAGCCCATAGAGAAATTCGTCCTGCGAAGCACCTCTGAAAACGGAAAACCCTTTCGTCTAGCGGGTTTTCCGTCTTGCGAGGCATTCATCTTGCGGGGCACCACTGTGTGTATGTATGTATATATATATATATATATATATATATATGTGTGTGTGTGTGTGTGTGTATATATATATATATATATGTATCTTTATTGAGTGTAATTAGAATTTGAAAACATACAAAATGCAATGATACAAAGGTTAATTACAAAAGCTCTAAGGAGCCAGGGCGGTAATGCGGATGATGACAATGTGAATGTATAATATTAATTGGAATACACACACACAAACACACACACATGTGTATCTATTTCCCACAATTTGGAGCCAAGAGTCAATCTCCATACATACATACATACATACATACATATATTCATATATATACAGTGGTACCTTGGGTTAAGTACTTAATTCGTTCCGGAGGTCCGTTCTTAACCTGAAACTGTTCTTAACCTGAAGCACCACTTTAGCTAATGGGGCCTCCTGCTGCCGTCACACCGCCGGAGCACGATTTCTGTTCTCATCCTGAAGCAAGGTTCTTAACCCGAGGTACTATTTCTGGGTTAGCGGAATTTGTAACCTGAAGCGTATGTAACCCGAGGTACCACTGTATATATTACACTCAATAAAGAAATAGCTCAAAATTTAAATAAATATAGAAAGGTAGAAAATTTCTCATTACAAATCTTCAGGCAACCCTGCTAATGATGGTAATTGATTACAATAATAAAGAAATTATACAACATCACTTTTAACTTGCTGATGTTTCCATAATACACTTTTCTCTCTTCATCTTTTTCTTAACGAATCAAAAAAGGGAAGACCAGGAAAGGAAACACAAAAAGGAAAAAAGAAGGAGAAGAGGAAGGGAGGGGGAGAAGGGAAGGGAAGGGGGGGGGAAGGAAAAGAAAAGAGGAAGAAAAATTCAAAGCAAGACAAACATGTTTAACTTCTGATTAGACTCATTGTACTTCTACAATTTTTTCACACACAATTCCAAGTTATTATATTTCTTTCTTTGTTTTCATCGGATATATATGTTTGTTGTTTTACAAGGTTCATTCTATTTCTGCCAGGAGATATTTGTTATTGTGATAGTTTTCCAAATATTCTTTAAAGATTTTCCATTCTTTCTGTACTTTCTGTTCTATTCTATTCTAGACTGCATCCACTGAAGTATGGTGTCCTGATCAAGGGAAGTAATAGTACCACTCTATTCTGCATGGGTCAGACCACACCTGGAATACTGTGTCCAGTTCTGGGCACCACAATTTAAGAAGGATGTTGACATGCTGGAAGGTGTGCAGAGGAGGGCAACCAAGATGATCAAGGGTCTGGAAACCAAGCCTTATGAGGAACGGTTGAAGGAGCTGGGTATGTTTAGTCAGGAAAAGAGGAGACTGAGAGGAGATATGATAGTCATCTTCAAATATCTCAAAGGCTGTCCCATGGAAGAGGGAGCCAGCTTGTTTTCTCCTGCTCTGCACAGTAGGACTCGAACCAATGGATTCAAGTTGCAAAAAAGGAGATTCTGACTAAACATCAGGGAAAACTTTCAGATGGCAAGAACTGTTCATTTGTGAACAGATTACCTTGGAAGGTGGTGAATAAGGGACAGCAGCGGGACACGGCGCTGGGATAAGGGACTTTCCCGTCAAATAAGGGACAGTTGACAGCTATGGACCAAGGGTCTGGAAGTCAAGCCTGATGAGGAACGGCTGAAGGAGCCGAGTATATTTAGCCTGGAAAAGAGGAGGCTGAGAGAAGACAGGATAGCCATCTTCAGATATTTCAAGAGCTGTCACATGGAAGATGGAGCAAGCTTGTTTTCTCCTGCTCCGGAGGGTAGGACTCGAACCCATGGCTTCAAGCTCCAAGAAAGGAGATTCCGACTCAGCATCAGGAATAACTCAAATAATTCAATATCTTCCCAAACCAATCCTCCTCTTTCTCACTGACCTCACTAACCTTGAGTAGGTTTGAACAATTTGGGGCAATTAAAATGTTAAAAGTTAAATAAACCTTGTGGAAGGAGGCGTGTTAAGGTATATAGAAGTGTACATAGGGTTAATTTGAATATGTTATTATTGAATATTATTGAATATGTATATTATTGAATATGTATATTATTGATAATTTAACACCCAATGTATCAGCCACCTGGGGGGTTTCACTGTTTGTGTTTTGGTGATTGGTAAAAAATAATATATGTATATATATATTTTAAAAAATCAGAAATAACTTTCTGAGAGCAAGAGCTCTTTGATAGTGGAACAGACTCCCTCCGGAGGTTGTGGCTTCTCCTTCCTTGGAGGTTTTTAAACAGAGGTTGGGTGGCCATCTATCCTGGTTGCTTTAGCTGAGATTCCTGCATTGCATTTGGCTGGACTAGGTGATTCTCAGGATCTCTTCCAGCTCTATGATTCTGTGTGTATTTGTTTGGTTCACACCAAGATCCAGAGGCTATGAAATCCACTGTTTTCATGGGGCAATGAAGGGCCAGAAAGGAAGGGAACAGTCCAGAATTTGGGACCATTTGTGGCTAAGCATTTTCTTCAGTTGAGACACCTTTTTGCTTCTTTTCTATCTAGCGCCGCTCGCTGTCCCCATCTCGTTCTTCTTCTGTTTGAACTCTTTCCCTTTCTTTTCCTGTCCGTGATTGATTTTAATTGTCGGAATTGTCTCTGTGGGAGGCTGGGCTTCTCGCTGTGAGTGGATGCCGGCGAGTAGGAGGGAAGCCTACTCAAACAGGCACTTTCTCTACACCACTTCCAAACCGTTCTCATATGAGATTTCCTGCAAAATTTCATCGAAACTCATCCGTCTCAAAAGCCTGAGGTTGACTCAGGTGATGCTGATTCCTGGCCTGCCCCACCCATGGGGTGGGAAATAAGTGTGCATCTTCTGGTCCCATCCACTGACCAGTCTTTTTTTTTAATAATATTTTTATTAAAATTTTCACATAAAAGAAGAAAAAGAAAAATACACAAATAAAAACAATTCAATTTTCATAGTATTTCTTGCATTTGCTTGTTTCCCGGACTTCCCCACACCTCCCCCCTCTGTATTCCAGTTCAATTATTTAGTCAGCAAATCCCTTCCCTCTATCTTATCCTTATCTTTATCTTAATATATTACACCTTTAGTTTTTCGTCTTTTTAACCTTCCATTTTTCCACACTCCTTCACCACATTATTACTAATAACCCTTTAACCTCAATCCAACATCATTCTAACATTCATTAATTTTATAATATTTCTGTAAATAGTCTTTAAATTTCTTCCAATCTTCCTCCACCAGCTCTTCTCCCTGGTCTCGGATTCTGCCGGTCATTTTCGCCAATTCCATATAGTCCATCACCTTCATCTGCCATTCTTCCAGGGTGGGTAAATCTTGTGTCTTCCAATACTTTGCGATACTTTGCGATAAGTATTCTTGCTGCTGTTGTGGCATACATAAAAAAAGTTCTATTCTTCTTTGGCACCAATTGGCCGACCATGCCCAAGAGAAAGGCCTCTGGTTTCTTCGGGAAGGTATATTTAAACACCTTTTTCATTTCATTATAGATCATTTCCCAGAAGGTCTTAATCCTTGGGCACGTCCACCAAAGGTGAAAGAATGTGCCTTCAGATTCTTTACATTTCCAGCATTTATTATCGGGCAAATGATAGATTTTTGCTAGCTTGACTGGTGTCATGTACCACCTGTATATCATTTTCATAATATTCTCTCTTAAGGCATTACATGCCGTGAATTTCATACCTGTGGTCCATCCACTGACCAGTCTTATCCCCGGAATTTCTGGCAGGGTACATAATTTTCTAATGGGACTTAGATTCCGGCAGCCACCAGGTTCTTCTTAGGATTCTGTTGGAAACTCATGTTTGCTGCTGCAGCTGTCCAGGACCAATGATGGCTAGAGATGCAGTAAGAGAACTCTCTTTTCTGGCACTGTCAAAGAGACAAATCACAGGAGGCTGTCAAAAACCATGTCAGGCTATTGGCAGCGACAGTTCTTCCAGGGTTCTTCCAGCTCTGCAAGGAAATTCCAGGGACTGAACCCTGGACTTTCAAATGCACAGCAACTGCTCTGGCCTATGGCCCCTTCCCAAACCTAAACTGAATTGATTACCTGTATACAGCTCTCTACAGGGACACAGATGGCGCTGTGGGTTAAACCACAGAGCCTAGGACTTGACGATCAGAAGGTCGGCGGTTCGGATCCCCGCGACGGGGTGAGCTCCCGTTGCTCGGTCCCTGCTCCTGCTGACCTAGCAGTTTGAAAGCACGTCAAAGTGCAAGTAGATAAATAAGTACCGCTCCGGCAGGAAGGTAAACAGCATTTCTGTGCGCTGCTCTGGTTTGCCAGAAGCGGCTTAGTCATGCTGGCCACATGACCCGGAAGCTGTACTCCGGCTCCCTCGGCCAGTAAAGCGAGATGAGTCGGCCACGACTGAACCTAATGGTCAGGGGTCCCTTTACCTTTACCTTTATACAGCTCTCTACAGGTCTGAGACCTCCTGAGCCAGTGTGGTGTAGTGGTTAAGAGCGATGGACTCGTAATCTGGGGAGCCGGGTTCGCGTCTCCGCTCCTCCACATGCAGCTGCTGGGTGACCTTGGGCCAGTCACACTTCTCTGAAGTCTCTCAGCCCCACTCACCTCACAGAGTGTTTGTTGTGGGGGAGGAAGGGAAAGGAGAATGTTAGCCGCTTTGAGACTCCTGAAGGGGAGTGAAAGGCGGGATATCAAATCCAAACTCTTCTTCTTCTCCTCCTTCCTGCAGGCAAATCCTTCTGCTGTTAGCTCCCAGTTCCCTTCAGCATCCTGCGGCCGCCCAGTCTGGCTGGCTTTTAGGTCCCGGACATCTTGTGGGTTACATGAAACCAAAATGGAATGTCTTTTACTAACGAACACTGGGAAACTCTGCAAAGAAAAGTCTCAAGCTCTGAAACAGCATTTCATGCCTTTTGATCTGGAGCTGAGTGGGGTCTTGTGGGTTGCCATTCTTAGAATCATGGAATCATAGAGTTGGAAGAGACCACAAGGGCCATCGAGTCCAACCCCCTGCCAAGCAGGAAACACCATCAGAGCACTCCTGACATATGGTTGTCAAGCCTCTGCTTAAAGACCTCCAAAGAAGGAGACTCCACCACACTCCTTGGCAGCAAATTCCACTGTCAAACAGCTCTTACTGTCAGGAAGTTCTTCCTAATGTTTAGGTGGAATCTTCTTTCTTGTTGCTAGTCTTGAGTGAATCCTGTGTACTTTGCTGCTTCTGTCTTTTGCTGTTGTGCTGAAGTACGTTATTGTGTGGGCACGCTTTCCAGGCTGAACTATTGCACATACAATGACATATTAATTAATTATCTAAATTAATTAAAAGCACAATGCAAATCTTCTTTAAGGATTTTCTAGAAGAGAGCCAGTGGATTAAAACTGTTTATTTTAAACTGAATAGAAGGGAACATTAGATAGAATAGAGCTTCTTCTTCTTCTTTTCTTAACGCATCCTGCTGTTCAGCTAAGGCTTTTGCAAACAAAAATAATGCCAAAAAACTGGATAATACAAAGGATGAGATACAGTGTTAGACTCACAGACAGAAAATCACAATCCTGAACTGGGCAAATTTCTTGGGCAGAACAGGGCCCCCATGTTAAAAGGAACGCTTTTGGAAGCTATTGCTGAAATTATTCCAAAACAATTTGTTTAAATTTGGGGGCACATTTTGAATCCAGACTGGGCTGTATTCCAGGTAATCTCAGTGGAAGTTTGATAGATCACAGGGGTCTTCCCCATTCCCTGCCATTAGTCTCCATCACCAGCCAGCCCATTCCCCTTTACCAAGGGAGCTACCAGTTGGGTGTTCCTTGCAAGATCAGTGCTCTTTGTCTTTTGCAGCATCCGCACAAGGTTGTTGTCATCAAAACTCCAACCTGCATCTCTCCCCTCCTCCCCCACAATTGAGTGCCTCTCCTGACTGATGTTTTATTGTGGTTGTATTCAACTTGTTCTTTTTGCAATGCTTAGTTAAACTGCGGACCTTGTTCCAGCAGGAGGCAATGATGGCCACCAACACGGGTAGCTTAAAAGAAATTCATGGAGGAGAGGGCTGTTGATGGCTACTAGCATCTTACAAAGCAGAGACATCACCTTGCCAACAAAGGTCCGTATAGTTAAAGCTGTGGTTTTCCCAGTAGTGATGTATGGAAGTGAGAGCTGGACCATAAGGAAGGCTGATCGCTGAAGAATTGATGCTTTTGAATTATGGTGCTGGAGGAGACTCTTGAGAGTCCCACAGACTGCAAGAAGATCCAACCTCTCCATTCTGAAGGAAATCAGCCCTGAGTGCTCCCTGGAAGGACAGATCCTGAAGCTGAGGCTCCAAGACTTTGGCCACCTCATGAGAAGAGAAGACTCCCTGGAAAAGACCCTGATGTTGGGAAAGATGGAGGGCACAAGGAGAAGGGGACAACATAGGATGAGATGGTGGGACAGTGTTCTCAAAGCTACCAACATGAGTTTGACCAAACTGCAGGAGGCAGTGGAAGACAGGAGGGCCTGGCGTGATCTGGGCCATGGGGTTCTGAAGAGTTGGACACAACTAAACAACTAAACAACAACAAGCCATAAGGGCTAAGCTCTGCCTCCACAGTTGGAGGCATCAATGTTTCTGAATGCTAGTTGCTGGAAACCACAGGAGGGGTATTTGTGTTCTTATGCCCAGGTCCTGGTTTCTGGTTCCCCACTGGTATTTGGTCAGCCACTGGGAGCACAAGATGCTTCTTTAGTGAGACGGCTCTTGGTTTGGAGTCGCTTTCAATGTCCCAACACTTCTCGCACCCTTCCGTGATGTGTGTGTGTGATTCTGGATGGAAGCAGCTTGTAACAATGACTGGAACCACGGGCTCCTGGAGTCATGATTAAATTTGGGGCCTTGGGGTTTGCTGGAGGAAATTCTGAATACTGCAGTAAAGGATTCCTCCTCTCCTCCTTGCTTTAGACCAGAGGTAGCAGTGACTACATTATTACATGAGCACGGTTCCACAGCATTTGATATTTTCATTTACATTCATTCATTCAAAATAAGATGGGGTATGTACTCTTTTTCATTACTGTTTGTATTATAGTTTATAATTTTTGTAAAGTGATATGTGCACGCAGGTCATTGTCTGTGAAATTTTATTTTCAGTTTATGAAGCAATTCTATATCCTCCCACCACGCTGACGAAACAGTAGTCTTTATCCGGAATCACTGTTCAGTGTTGGACATCATATCTGCTGAATACACAAAGCTTCACAGCTTGTCTGTCATCGTTCAAAGTCTGGTACCTCGCTTCATTTAAAGATTTTCAGAGACTTTGAGACTAAAGATTTCATTTCGGACTTGTTATGGTTTGAAGGAATTCTATAAAAGATTGTTTATTCCATATGTACATGGTCATCGTGTTGCCTAGACATTGCTGACATTTCTCTTTGCAACACAGGGGTTTGTTTGGTTACTTAGACCAGGGGTAGGCAACCTAAGGCCCATGGGCTGGATGCGGCCCAATCGGCTTCTCAATCCGGCCTGAGGAAGGTCCAGGAATCAGTGTGTTTTTACATGAGTGGAATGTGTCCTTTTACAGTGGTACCTCAGGTTACATACGCTTCAGGTTACATACGCTTCAGGTTACAGCCTCCGCTAACCCAGAAATAGTGCTTCAGGTTAAGAACTTAGCTTCAGGATGAGAACAGAAATCGTGCTCCGGCGGTGTGGTGGCAGCGGGAGGCCCCATTAGCTAAACTGGTGCTTCAGGTTAAGAACAGTTTCAGGTTAAGTATGGAAATCCGGAACGAATTAAGTACTTAACCCAAGGTACCACTGTATTTAAAAATGCATCTCTGGGTTATTTGTGGGGCATAGAAATCCGTTCATTTTTTCTCTCTTCAAAATATACTTCGGCCCACCACATGGTCTGAGGGACGGTGGATCGGCCCACGGCTGAAAAAGGTTGCTGACCCCTGCTTTAGACAAATGAGGGGAAACTAGAGTTGAGTGGTTGACGAATGAATGGGGAAGAGGAAAGGGCTAGGTGCTAGCACAATTATAAGCAGGCTTTGAATTTGAAAGGGGTGTTTGCTTCTTTTGGGTCTGATAGTCCCTCCCAATTATTCAGGATTAATTAAACCAGGGAGGAATTCCTGCAACCATTAGGAGATGCTTGTGAAGGGAGAAAAAAGCAGAAGATGACAGAGACTTGGATCTTGGCACAAAACCTTTCAGCTGATCTCCAAAGTGCTGAAAGGCAGTTAGCAATGACTTTAATTGCTCTCTTCAAAGGGTTAACCAAGGGGGTGGATAGAAGCCAATGGATCTCTGTCAGGGACTATTGGAGACTCCTGCTAAGTGCCTGGAATGCTAAAAGGTGAATGATAATTGGGGAGAACTACGTGGGCGATGGAATAGTTTTGGCACTGTTCTGTGAAAATAGTTCTGAGTTTTTATAGTTAGAGCATCATGTGGGTTTGGTTCTCTTTTGTGTATCCCACACGGCACTAGTTGTTTGTTTTACAACTCACTCATGGAAAAATGCCTCTGATTAGCAGCCTTTGGAGGATTCTGTCTTGATAAAAGGTCTTCTCATCTAGGTGCTCTGTGTTGGCTTTTTCTTCCTGTTGCCTGGTTGTGTAAAAACTAATTCTTTCCTTAAACAGAAGTGGAATGATCCTGTTATGTACTGTGTTGAATAGGATCCAAAAGGCAGCAGTCTGATTGGTCCTAGAATGATAGGATTCAGAATTCAGCAGTCTGATTGGCCCTAGAACAATAGGATTCAGAATGCAGCAGTCTTATTGGCCCTAGAACAATAGGGTCCAGAATGCAGCAGTCTGATTGGTCCACAGGAGCCACCCAATCCAGCTCCAGGTGGAAGTGAATCCGCAACCTGATTGGCCTACAGGTGAGTCTCGGAATTAGCCAATCACGTGGGGCCCATTGTGTAAATAATGTATATAAAGCAGACATTCTGGGGGAACTTCAATTCCTCCTCACCACTATGAGCTGAATAAAGAGCATGAAATCCACTCTCCACTCCGAGTATATTTCAATTCCTTTCTCCCCTTCCTAGAAAACAAAGGAAGGACACGCTGAGCAAATGCTTAACTTTGCTACCAAGAACTGACGTAATGTTGTAGGCTGTGCAAATGGCACATCAGTGACATCTTGTGACAAATTACAGGCATTGCAGGCTCAAGCTATTGAGACTCCGGAGGCCTCTAAATATGCAGGACACAGCCTAAGGCAGTCCAATGATGCCTTTAGGCCATGCTGGCTGGGGCTGGTGGGAGTTGTAGTTCGGCAACATTTGGAAGGATCCTCCACCCTTGCTCTATACCAGCCTTTCTCAACCTGTGGGCCCCCAGATGTTGTTGAACTACAACTCCCATCACCCCTAGCTAGCAAGGCCAGAGCTCAAGGATGATGGGAGTTGTAGTCCAACCACATCTGGGGACTCACAGGTTGAGAACCGCTGCTCTAGACTCTGGAACACCTGCATTGAGCTGGGTGCAGGTGGATTAGATGTCTGGCAAAGCCACCTCCAACTCCAAGCATTTGGAACTTTTTAGCTTAGAGAAAAGGTGACTTAAGAGGCAACGTGATAGGAAATTTTAAATGATGCATTTAAAAAAGTGAAGTGTGGGTAGAAAAAAGTCACCACGCCCGTCTCCAAACACTGGAATTTGTGGACATGCAATGAAGTGGAATGCTGGAAGATTGTTGTTGTTGTTTAGTTGTGTCCGACTCTTTGTGACCCCCTGGACCAGAGCACGCCAGGCACTCCTGTCTTCCACTGCCACCCGCAGTTTGGTCAAACTCATGTTTGTAGCTTCGAGAGCACTGTCCGACCACCTCATCCTCTGTCATCCCCTTCTCCTTGTGCCCTCCATCTTTCCCAACATCAGGGTTTTTTCCAGGGAGTCTTCCCTTCTCATGAGGTGGCCAAAGTCTTGGAGCCTCAGCTTCAGGATCTGTCCTTCCAGTGAGCACTCAGGGCTGATTTCCTTAAGAATGGATAGGTTTGATCTTCTTGCAGTCCATGGGACTCTCAAGAGTCTCCTCCAGCACTATAATCCAAAAGCACCCATTCTTTGGCGATCAGCCTTCTTTATGGTCCAGCTCTCACTTCCATACATCACTACTGGGAAAACCATAGCTTGAACTATACAGACCTTTGTCGGCAAGGTGATGTCTCTGCTTTTTAAGATGCTGTTTAGGTTTGTCATCGCCTTTCTCCCAAGGAGCAGGCGTCTTTTAATTTCGTGACTGCTGTCACCATCTGCAGTGATCATGGAGCCCAAGAAAGTAAAATCTCTCACTGCCTCCATTTTGCTGGAAGATTAATGACGAATAAAAGAAAGTACTTCTTCATGTATTGCATATAGTTAATCTGTGGAACTCACTGCCACTGGAGAAGAGGGCTAATTCTTCTTCGTCTTCCGTCTTGAGCCCCAACATATCTCTTTTTGGAAACAGGCAGATGCAGATTAGAGGCTTTAAAAGTTAGCCCTAGGCCAGCTGATATACCAGTCCACCAGGAAGGCTGGTGGGAGTTGGGGAGGGAGAATAGAGCAACGGGGGAGGCAGTCATCATCATTTGCAGCCAGAATGCAAACGGTTCCCCTTGTCTTTAATTGCTTTGTTTATTCCACTCCTCTCTCTTTTAACTTGAATGCCAATTGATTTTTCCATTGTCAGGAATAACTCGATTCCAGCAGTTAGGGAGTCTTGAATGCTAAGCTGCTTTAATTTTTATACAAGGCTCTGGAACAATGTTCACATTTAAAATGTTATCGGTCTTGCTGAAACACATAACAGGCTTGAAATGAACAGTTCGGTGCTACGAGCTCCTTCTTCCCATCATTGCCGCCGACTCTCCCTTTGCAGATTTAATTTAAATTACAAATGCTTATGATAAAAATTTGCACTCAGTGGCACTTATATTATATGCGATTATTTCCAGTGTGCAGGAGAGGGATATCGGGCTGAATTGCTCTCCCTCTTCAGTTATTTTTTAAAGGAACCAGAGCAGAATATGTGGACACTGTACAGCAGCGATGGGCAGCCAGGAGTTCAGGGACCAAACAGGTTTTCCAGTTATAAGAAAGAGAGATTGCATGCATCGATGCATCTGCTTACTTTTGGGGATGCAACGTTTATATAAGAGGTAAGTATTTCTAATCTTAAGGGATGCGGGTGGCGCTGTGGGTTAAACCACAGAGCCTAGGATTTGCCGATCAGAAGGTCAGCGGTTCGAATCCCCACGACAGGGTGAGCTCCCGTTGCTCGGTCCCTGCTCCTGCCAACCTAGCAGTTCAAAAGCATGTCAAAGTGCAAGTAGATAAATAGGTACCGCTCCGGCAGGAAGGTAAACAGCGTTTCCATGTGCTGCTCTGGCTCGCCAGAAGCGGCTTAGTCATGCCGGCCACATGACCCGGAAGCTGTACACCGGCTCCCTCGGCCAATAAAGCGAGATGAGTGCCACCACCCCAGAGTCGGCCACGACTGGACCTGATGGTCAGGGGTCCCTTTACCCTTTATTTCTAATCTTGTGTAACAATTTGCCTAGCTGCAGATAAGTCATAACTCAGAATCCACGGTTGCACGGATCTCAGATAATGTAAAATATATTACTGAATCCCAGATTTCTGCCAGGATAAGGAGAGTAGCCTTTGAGAATGCTGATATTAACCCTAGATGGTATTGAAAGAGGATTAGTTAAATTCACAGCAGGGAAGGTTATCAATGGCCATTAGCCACAAACGGCTCTGCTCCGCTTCTGAATACAGTGATATCTCGGGATACATATGCTTCAGGTTACAGATGCTTCAGGTTACATACACTTCAGGTTACAGACTCCGCTAACCCAGAAATAGTACCTCAGGTTAAGAACTTTGCTTCAGGATGAGAACAGAAATTGTGCTCCGGCGGCACGGCAGCAGCAGGAGGCCCCATAAGCTAAAGTGGTGCTTCAGGTTAAGAACAGTTTCAGGTTAAGTAGGGACCTCCGGAACGAATTAAGTATTTAACCCGAGGTACCACTGTACTGATTACTGGAAGCTGCAAGAGGAGAGAGGGATCTTGTGTTCAGGTCCTGCTTCCTGGTTTCCCATAATGGGCATCTGGTTGGTCTCTGTGAGAACAGGATGCTGGGCTTGATGGGCCATTGGCCGGATCCAGCACAGTGGTGTAGCGTGGGTTGTCAGCACCCGGGGCAAGGCAAGTAATTTGCGCCCCCTAACCCGGGGCAAGGCAAGTAATTTGTGCCCCCCCCGCTGCACTGACCCTCCCCCAGATAGTCCCTCGCTCTCTCTCCGCACCGCACCGCACACCTGGCACCCTCCCCTCCACAGTGAGCAGCGACCCGGCGGCTCGGATCGGATTCGCACAGCCAGCACTGCAGTGAGAGAGAGTGAGTGAGCCAGGTAGGGGCAGAGAGCTGTGAGTGGGAGCGCCCCCCCCCCAGATGTTGCGCTCGGTGCGGCCGCCCCCCCCTGCACCCCCCACGCTACGCCACTGATCCAGCAGGCTCTTTTTATGATTTTATGTAATAATAATAATAATAATATTTTATTTATATCCCACCCTCCGCAAGCTGAAGCCGGGCTCAGAGCGGCTAACAACAGTAAAAGTAACACAGTTTACATAAAAACACAATCAATTAATTGAAATACATTCTAAAATCAGTTCCTTCTAAAATCAATTCTGAATCAAATTCATGGCAACCATTGGGCTAGAGTTCTATGAGGATTACCAAAGGAGGCGGTCAGACTATGCCTTGGCCAAAGGCCTGGCGGAACAGCTCCATCTTGCAGGCCCTGCGGAAAGATGTCAAGTCCTGCAGGGCCCTAGTCTTTTGTGACAGAGCGTTCCACCAGATCGGGGCCACAGCTGAAAAGGCCCTGGCTCTGGTTGAGGCCAGCCTAACCTCCCTGTGGCCTGGGACCTCCAAGATGTTTTTGTTTGAAGACCGTAAGGTCCTCTTTGGGAAATACCAGGAGAGGCAGTCCCATAGGTATGAGGGTCCAAGGCCATATAGGGCTTTAAAGGTTAAAACCAGCACCTTGAACCTGATCCTGTACTCCACCGGGAGCCAGTGCAGCCGGTATAGCACAAGGTGAATGTGATCCCGCGGCGAAGACCCCGTAAACAGTCTCTCCACGGCATTCTGCACCCGCTGGAGTTTCTGGGTCAGTCTCAAGGGCAGCCCCATGTAGAGTGAGTTACAATAATCAAGTCTGGAGGTGACTGTCGTGTGGATCACAGTGGCCAGGTCAGGGCAAGAGAGATTCATCCCTGTGGTAAAGCGCGTGTTGTGGATAGGGATCAGTGAATCTGCTAATTTCAGTTTCTTCCGCTTTGACCAATAGATACCTGTAGCTTCTTTTCAAAGGGTTGGCTTAACTGTGTCCCTGCAGCAGAGGTTTTCAACCTCTTTGAGTCAATGATGCCCTTGACCAACTACATTCTTTCTGTGGCACCTCTGTGGAACTCGGGAGCCCAGTTAGGTCACCCCTTGCCTGCAGAACTGGCAGCCCCTCACCTCTTTTCAAACACCCTCTCTTGTGGACTGTTCCCCCAACCTCCTCTCCTCTCCCCTCTCCTTGGGGGTCCTCCGGGCAGCCGCTGCCACCACCCCGATCTCTGAACTGCCCCTCTGCCCCAAAGAGTGGCTCCTCCTCATGCCTCCACCTGGGGGCCTGGGAAGAGGATGCCCGCAGTCTTAGCAGCCCAATGGAGACTGGCCAAAGGTGAACATGAGGGCAGCAGCTTACTTACCGTATTTTTTGCTCTATAAGACTCACTTTTTCCCTCCTAAAAAGTAAGGGGAAATGTGTGTGTGTCTTATGGAGCGAATGCAGGCTGCACAGCTATCCCAGAAGCCAGAACAGCAAGAGGGATTGCTGCTTTCACTGCACAATGATCCCTCTTGCTGTTCTGGCTTCAAAGATTCAGATTTTTTCTTTCCTGTTTTCCTTCTCCAAAAACTAGGTGCGTCTTGTGGTCTGGTGCATCTTATAGAGCGAAAAATATGGTACCTTAGCATTAAATAAGTTGGAGTTCTTGTTATTAAATATACCAAGAAAATAGCACACCAAGAATTCAGGCCAATATAAGTTTCTGTGCGTACAGAAAAGCTCAAGGTAATAATAATAATAATAATAATAATAATAATAATAATAATAATAATAATTTTTTTATACCCCGCCCTCCCCAGCCAAGGTTGGGCTCTGGGTGGCTAACAAGCAATAATAAAAACAAGTTGAATGAATACAACTTAAAAACAAGATTAAAATACAACATTAAAATATTGAAACATTAAAATATTAAAATGCAGCCTCATCACAGGAGGAGAAACGAAAAAGAAAAAAGAAAAAAGAAAGAGGGGGAGGGAATCAAATTGGCTCCAAGCCAAAGGCCAGGCGGAACAACTCTGTCTTATTGGTCCTGCGGAAAGAAATCAGATCCTGCAGGGCCCTGGTCTCATGAGGCAGAGCGTTCCACCAGGCTGGAGCCAGTGTTGAAAAGGCCCTGGCTCTGGTTGAAGCTAATCTAACTTCCTTAGGGCCCGGGACCAATAGGGTGTTGCTATTTATGGACCTTGAGGCTCTCTGTGGGGCAGGAGAGGTGGTCCCGTAGGTACGAGGGTCCTAGGTCGTGAAGATACACCTTGATCTACCCACACGTAGTTGTTATCTCTGAGAAACGTAGAAAATAACAGGATATATTTATACGGATTCTTCAAACTTACACGACCCTTTAAAAATTAGCTGATGAAACAGGGCCCTGTCCTGGTTTCTGATCCATAATTGACTTCCGACTTCTGTTCAATGATTGAAACTAAGACCTTCATATCGAATCTGACTATGGACTAACATGAACTTACTGGTTTCTGGTCCATAATTGGATATACATATCCTTATGAGTTTGAGTTTGTAATCTCTATTTGAGTTTGTAATCCTTGTCAGAATACATACTTTTGAGTGGATTAGTTTTTGTTACAATTGACTATTGATATGTGAGTAGGGACCACTCCCACTATTGAAACTTATATTGGCCTGAGTTCTTGGTGTGCTTTTTTCTTGGTATACTTACCTTAGCAGGCAGAAGGGGCAGCAACAGGCACTGCCAGGCCTGCATAGCCGAAAGGCTCCCCTTCAGCACCGGAACTCCACTCCCAGGCAGGCATTGCACACAGCAAGCTCAAGAAAGGTCAGCTCTGCCCACCTGCCCAGCTTCCCACTTGTCTGTCCATTCCCAACACCTATGACTGGCGGACTGGTTGGCTGGGCTTCCTCACCAACTTGTTCGCTGGCAACCAGCACCCCCTGGCCAGCCCCAGAGGCACCATTCGCCTGGGGAGCTTGTAACCAGGGCTCCTGCAGCAAACCTTTGGGAGACAGAGATGCAGGAAGAGGGCATCAGAGGATAGATAGATAAAACTTTATTCGCATTAGCCAATGGCCATAGCAACAGTAAAACATTACAGTATACGCAGAAAAGGAAATTGGATATAAGAGCACAATTTAAAGTCCTGAATCAGCAGTCAGTTAGTGGCCCTTATTCTGATTGCCCCAGCTATGAACCTAGCAACCTTTGCTGTTATCTGCTCATCAGTTAGTGGCCCTTATTCTGATTAAAAAGACGCCTGCTTCTTGGGAGAAAAGCAATGACAAACCTAGATAGCATTTTAAAAAGCAGAGACATCACCTTGCCAACAAAGGCCCGTATAGTTAAAGCAATGGTTTTCCCAGTAGTGATGTATGGAAGTGAGAGCTGGACCATCAAGAAGGCTGATCGCCGAAGAATTGATGCTTTTGAATTCTGGTGCTGGAGGAGACTCTTGAGAGTCCCATGGACTGCAAGAAGATCAAACCTCTCCATTCTTAAAGAAATCAGCCCTAAGTGCTCACTGGAAGGACAGATCATGAAGCTGAGGCTCCAATACTTTGGCCACCTCATGAGAAGAGAAGACTCCCTGGAAAAGACCCTGATGTTGGGAAAGATGGAGGGTACAAGGAGAAGGGGACGACAGAGGACGAGATGGTTGGACAGTGTTCTCGAAGCTACTAACATGAGTTTGACCAAGCTGCGGGAGGTCGTGGAAGACAGGAGTGCCTGGTGTGCTCTGGTCCATGGGGTCACGAAGAGTCGGACACAACTAAACAACTAAACAACAACAAATCCTGATTGCCTCTGCTATGAACCTAGCAACCTTTGCTGTTATCTGCTCATTTTGATCTGATAGAAGAAAGGACATTGTGGCAGTGGCTGAGCGCCCTGGGATGGTGAGTACGAGTGGAGTGATTATCTCGTTCCTCAGGTCTTTGTAGAGGGCGCAGGACAGGAGGACGTGTGCCACTGTTTCGGTGCTGCCGTCTCCACAGGGGCAAAGACGTTTCTCAGGCGGGATCTTTTGGAATTGACCCTCAAGTACCGCAGATGGCAAAGCATCCAGTCTTGCAAGTGTAAAAGCACGTCTGTATTTTGGGATAATAAGTCTGTGCAGATATGGGGTCAGAGAATCAAAATGGAGAGGTGGAAACTGAACATACCAAGGGCAGAATTTCCTTATAGTGGCCAGGTTGTTCTGATGCTCGATATCTTTTAGACGTTGACCAGTTAGACTGTTTGCTTTAGTAGAGCCCATAGTGAGTAGGTGTTGTGGGGATAGGCCACAAGAGTGAGGTTTTTGATAGATGGTTTTAAAGGCATCAGAGGAGGGAAGGAAGGAAAGAGGGACTGAGAGCACCCTTGACTGTCATTCAAGGCACCCCAGGGTGCCATTGTCCACTGGTTGAAAACCCCTGCCCTACATGTCCTCTTGGACTACAAGTCCCATGATCCTTCACCATTGGCCATGCTGACTGAGGCTGATGGGAGTTGAAGCCCTGACATTTAAATACAGCTGAAACAATCCTTTTCTTGTTCCTTTCCCCACTTGAATCTCTTCCAAACTTTTGAGGACATTTCAGCACAATGTCTGGCTGGTTTCCTTCCATTCTTCTGCTTCTGAAGCTCAGCTCTTTAAAACGACGAGAAAAGGCTTAAGGCGACAGAGACATCGTTTCGTCGCGGCAATAATATTTAAAACGGCACTGCGGGTCTTTGTAGCCTGTGCACCAAATCACATCATATTAACTTGCTTATAAAGGGAAAATCCAATCGGCTTTATCACGTGAAAGCAAAATTGTTGCATGGAAAGCGTTTTGAAATATGGGAGATTTTTCAAATTGTGCTGCTGAGTGTTCCGTTTAAGGAGCCAAGGAATCAATGAACACACTTGAAATTTAATAGCCGGTGTAACAAATGGAACTAATTTTTTTTCATTTGGAAAATCTATATATCATTCCAACCGAATTGGTGGTTTCTTTAAAAACCTGAAATTGAGTTCCGCTGTAATCAGTGGGGCGTTGGACAAATTCATGGAGGAGGCGGCTGTTGGTGGCTACTAGCTGTGCTTGGGCCCCATAGATTAAGGCAGCAATGCTTCTGCATACCAGTTGTAGGAAAGCCCAGAAGGGGAGAAGGCTCTTGTGTTCGAGTCCTGCTTGCTGGTTTTACATTGAGGCATCTGGTTTGCCCCTGGATGCTGGGCTTGTGGGGATGTTCAGGGATGCAGGAGAGGATATATTGTCTGATTATATCCTTATCCAACTTGTGTTAACAAGTTCCACAATTTCAGCAGAGTAACATTCCCCTTATTTTAAGTTTGCAGCGGCTGTGTTTGCTCAGGCTCGCTAAAGCCTCTGTAATAACTGTTCTGGTATTTCCCCTTATTCCCTCATAAAATATAAGAGACGACACAGTATAAAAAGAGTTTACTCACATTCTGTTCACAATCAGATCCCAGAAGGCAGACTTAGCTTAATGAAGTAACATACACTTGGAATCTATCTTATAAGAAGACAGTCCCTTTGTCCTCTCTTGGCTGGAAGCCAAGAGGGCATCTTTGGCTCAGTAGATGTTGTTTCTTTGATGCATGTGGTGAAAGAGAGAGCGATGGCTGCCCTGCCCTGTGCTTTTGTCATTACCTGCACAGGTGAGGCCACACCCACCTCTAGTCACATGCAGAGGAAGTCTGTCCCAGCCCAGAAGGAAACAGGAAGTTTACCTGCTGGCTGGACAAACATCCCTCCTCATGTGTAAACATGTTCACTCTAGGAATGTTGTACTTGACTGCTCTTGTGTTTCACATCCTACAGGGCTAGGTGGGCCATTGGTCTGATCCAGCAACCGGCTCTTCTTATCTTCTCAGGGTCTTTCCAATGACACAAATAAAAATGGTTTAGTATATTCTAAGTCACAGCGAAAAAGAAGGAATAGTCTAAAAAGCAAATGGTCTTCCCAAGGGTGCTTCCGGACTGTTGCTAATTTTGAGCAGGATTCAGTCCCCTGCTGGCAAAACCAGATGGTGCAATTAAAGTTGATTTGGAGCTCATTCACAGCAAACTGTGCATTCCCCCAAAGTTGGGATTTGTTGCAATAATGGAAGTGATGGGAAAAGGCGCTGGAGAACACAGAATAGCATGCATATGCCACAACCTACTACAACCAAATCAGGGTGAGTGTTCAGTAAACAAGTCATCTAGAAGTGACCTTCGTCTGAGCAGGCAAATTGTGGAGCTGATCTGCCCTTTGCATTTGTGCAAGCCGGGAGGAGCTAGCCTAAGAGTCTTTAATTAGCCTGTCCATTTTAAGGATTTCTTTAATCGCTAAATTGCAGGATCTTGTAGTTGTAGGGAAATCATTTAAGAAGAAGACAATTACCTCCACCCTAAATTACAGGTGCGGGAGCCCAGGAAACAAAAAAACCTGGAAAAAGTAGGGCTACGTGTTTATGTACACTGAAAGAGCATAAAAGTTTAAATTGTGCAATCTGTAGATACCCTTGAAGAGGAAACAGCCATCGGGTTGTTGAGGCGTTCCCAAGGTAAAGGAAGGATTGAACTTGTTACCGGAAAAATCCGAGGGCTCCCTTGGACAAAAAGTAAAGACACCAACCAGAGTAAATTGGAGCAAATCAGCAGCCGGTAGGCTTGGCCTTTATTGTACTGTTGCAGCAGGGTGTTCCCCTCACTCGCAGGAGAGAGGAAAGACACAGAAAAATGGTATGCAAGACCTTATAAAAACTTTTGAAATTCCCCTCCTCTAGGTCCTCCACCCCCAGAAACATCATGCATACATTACAGAAAGGAGGGGTTGAGGGAGGAGTTGTGGTGGTAACCTGAGTGTCCTGTCACCTGGCTGGTTCCCCTCTTTCCCCCCTCCCATGAGTCATTTTCTGAAGACAAAGGTAGTCGCAGTTTCCTGCCCCCTGAGGGGAAATCCAATCTATGTTCTTTTGTTATAGTCCGTGTTGAATCCACTCGTGTATGCAGTCTGTAGTGTAGTTGATGGTCTTTTGTCTAGGACCATCAGGGTTGGCATAGCAACTGGGCAGGGCTCCTGTGGATGTGCTGCTATGCTCAAGGGATTATGGTGGCCTGTATCAAACCTTCCCCATTTTGT
Organism: Podarcis tiliguerta; assembly: GCF_965153285.1. Lineage (NCBI taxonomy): Eukaryota > Metazoa > Chordata > Lepidosauria > Squamata > Lacertidae > Podarcis > Podarcis tiliguerta. The sequence goes on from NC_139540.1 coordinate 3,831,511, forward strand.
AGTCCTTCCTTCATGGAGTAAAATAAAAGTGGAAAATGCAAATCTGATGTATGGTTGATTTTCTATGAATTTATAACAGAAGTGTAGCGTATGTAGTGTGTGAGTGTGAGTGTGTGTGAAGTCTGAATGATGGGGGGGGGGGTTTCCTGCTACAACTCTGATTAATAAGAATACACACAGAGGCTTGAACCAGCAAGACTCTGGGAAGGGTGCGTATAATAGTGTCTCTCTCTGTGCCCGTCCGTGTGCAGCCCCTGGCCCAGGTCTTTTTATTCACAAAAGAACTTTTTACAGAGTGTTCATAAGAACCAATCAGATTTCTTCTGAGCATTTCCACAAACCCACGTGGGGACAAGTTAAACCACCAAAACTAATTAACAGAACTACAAAGGAGTCCATTTGGCAACCCCTGAGGTCATAAACAAGCAATATACATGATAAGGAGGATGGCCCGGAGGACAGTGATCATTATCACCTTCATGTGAGATCTGTTTCCTGGCCCTAAGATTAACATCTTACATCAAAGAACTTGCCCACTGTCTTTGATGACCCAGGAGCCTGCCTGGCGAAGCAACTGGGCTGTGTATGTGACTTTTCAAGAAAGAGAGATGGGCAGTAGAGGAAATGGCCAGAGATGCAGAGGATTGTGGGATTTGATCAGAAATTATTGTCAATGTATCAAACCCAGTCAACACAATGCATTCATCGCGGATACAATGGCTTGATGCATATTTTATAATTCATCATAGTAATCCCACCTGACCCCACACTCTGGATATTTGCACTCCTACAGTTGTGCCTTGGTAAATCCCGACAGGAGCTCTGCCATGGCTGGCAGCAAAGGTCTAGCAAATTACTCCTCCAAGGCTGCATTTTGTGATTGGTGTAATTCACGTGCCTGAGTGTGAGAACTGGATACAGTCCTATCTGTATGTACTTTGTAAGGTACTTTCACTTTTGCCTGCTGGTTCTCTCTCGGAGCTGGATGAGAGAGAGCGTCATGGTTCTGTGTCTGTATATAGTGTAAATAAAACATAGATTAGATCTGCGGATGGTTCATTCTTCTTGCTGTGCAATGCCAGAAGATTAGTTTGCATAAATCAAGCTGGTCTGTGTTGCTGAAGGGCACACTGGAATAAGGGGACATGCCATTCCAGAGTTGTGCTTACCAGGAGGACGCTCAGAAAGGTCAGTGGGACTGAGAGGGCCTCCGGGCGACCCCAGAGCGCTGTAAATCCCAACAGTGCATAGCCACCATCCCCACCAGGCATAGACCATGCCATCTGCACACAGACTTTTCAAGTTTCTCCATCATTCCTATCCATTCTTCCCCAGCTTTGGGTTCTGTTCTCTCTGCCACTGTAACCATTTTCCCTGTAGCAGGAACTGCCCCCCCCATCATTCAGTTTGTACAAACTTCACACACACACTCACACACTACATACGCTACACTTCTGTTATAAATTCACAGAAAATCAACCATACATGGGATTTGCACTGTTCCACTTTTATTTTACTCCATGAAGGAAAGACTACAAAACTGAGAAGGTTTGATACAGGGCGCCATAATCCCTTCACCATACCAGCACATCCACAGGAGCCCTGCCCAGTTGCTATGCCAACCCTGATGATCCCAGACAGAAGACAATCAAGATCACAAAGAACTTGCATATGGGAGTGGATTCAGCAGAGAATGGAACAAAGGACAATGATCAGATCTTCCCTCAGGGGGCAGGAAACTGCGACTACCTTTTGTCTTCAGAAAATGACTCATGGGAGGGGGGAAAGAGGGGAACCAGCCAGGTGACAGGACACTCAGGTTACCACCACAACTCCTCCCTCAACCCCTCCTTTCTGTAATGTATGCATGATGTTTCTGGGGGTGGGCTTGACCTAGAGGATGGGAATTTCAAAAGTTTTTATAAGGTCTTGCACACCATTTTCTGTGTCTTTCCTCTCTCCTGCAAGTGAGGGGAACACCCTGTTGCAACAGTTCAATAAAGGCCAAGCCTACAGGCTGCTGATTTGCTCCAATTTACTCTGGTTGGTGTCTTTACTTTTTGTCCAAGGGAGCCCTCGGGTGGGGGGGGGGGTTTCCTGCTACATCCCCAAAAGTTCAGGGAAATGAGATGTGTGTGCCAAGCTCTCTCTCTCTCTCTCTCTCTCTCTCTCTCTCTCTCTCTCTGTGTGTGTGTGTGTGTGTGTTTTGTGTGCCATCGCCAAACACAGAGTGGCTTAAAATTCACTGCACTACACTGCCTGGCCAAAGACTTGGGACGCCACCACCATCAAGATGCGCTCCATATTTCCCTTTTGACACGATTCAAGGTTTTTCTCTGTTGGGGATTGAATGATAGCAAATGAGGTGTAATTCCCCCACCCCCCACCCCGCTGCAAGATGACACCATCTGGCAGATGAACCTCCAGTGGAAATGTCAATAAAGGAAGGAAAGGAGGGGAGAGAAAGCGGGAGGCAATAATTAAAGCGGAAGATTTAGAGAGGTTGTGAGCTAATAGACAAGCAACAAGCACCCAGGGGCTCAGCCGTCAAGCGCATCTGAGTTCCCCCAGGAACGAGGCGGAACTTAATAATAAAGCTAGTTTCAGGTGGAACAGAAGAGAAGGAGGGTGGGTATTATCTCCAAAATAGTTAGACTAGCAGATTAGATGTCAGCTCGCTCATAATCTAAGAATCTATGGCCTGAACGCCCAGAGGTACTATAATGTAGATGGATCACTGGGGGGAAGCTCTAAAAATAGAAGCTATTTCACATAAATCTCGCTGCACAGAAATCACCAAACACTGGAAGAGAGTTCCCAGGACTGTGCCAGAATGAATCCCTTTGGTTAACTCTTGAGAGTTCACTGTAACAAACATCTACACGATGTTCAGTCAGTGAAATATTTTTTAAAAAATTACTATTATTATTATTAATTTATTTATACCCCGCCCATCTGGCTGGGCTTCCCCAGCCACTCTGGGCGGCTTCCAACAAAATATTTAAATACTGTAATGCATCAAACATTAAAAGCTTCCCTAAACAGGGCTGCCTTCAGATGTCTTCTAAAAGTCTGGTAGTTGTTTTTGACATCTGGTGGGAGGGTGTTCCACAGGGTGGGTGCCACTACCGAGAAGGCCCTCTGCCTGGTTCCCTGTAACTTGACTTCTCACAGTGAGGGAACCGCCAGAAGGCCCTCAGCGCTGGACCCCAGTGTCCGGGCAGAATGATGGGGATGGAGATGCTCCTTCAGGTATACTGGGCCAAGGCCGTTTAGGGCTTTCAAGGTCAGCACCAACACTTTGAATTGTGCTCGGAAAAATACTGGGAGCCAGTGTAGGTTTTTCAAGACCGGTGTTATGTGGTTTCGGCGGCCGCCCCCAGTCACCAGTCTAGCTGCCAAATTCTGGATTAATTGCAGTTTCCAGGTCACCTTCAAAGGTGACCACATAGAGCGCATTGCAGTAGTCCAAGCAGGAGATAACCAGAGCATGCACCACTCTGGTGAGATAGTCTGCGGGCAGGAAGGGTCTCAGCCTTTGTACCAGATGGAGCTGGTAGATAGCTGTCCTGGACACAGAATTGACCTGCACCTTCATGGACAGCTGTGAATCCAAAATGACTCCCAAGCTGTGCACCTGGTCCTTCAGGGGCACAGTGACCCTATTCAGGACCAGGGGGTCCCCCACACCCGCCCGCCTCCTGTCCCCCAAGAACAGTACTTCTGTCTTGTTAGGATTCAACCTCAATCAACCTCAATAAAGTTCAAGATAGCAAGACAGTTGGTATGGATGACTTTGTGGGCAATACATCTCCACCTGCTTTCTCTAGGGGGTCGCCAATTGACAGTTGCCGTAGCTTAGTGGTAGAGGGACTACTCTGTACACAGAAGGTCTCAGGTTCAAATTCCAGGAAGGGCTGGATCTGAAACCCTGGAGAGCTTCTGCCAGTCAATGTAGACAGCAGAACGGTCCTTATGGGCATTGCAGAAGCGCCTGACTATAGACCTTAGCGCAGGGCTCCCCTATTTTTTTGTAACCCCCTTTTAAAATCTAGTGGGAGTTTGACTGGCTCTCTGACAAAGCTGCTTCCGTAGCGTTCACCTCTGTAGCTTCCTCTTGTTTAAATGACGCTGAATGTCACTAATGAGTTTTAAAAGCCAGCAAGTCCGAGGGAATGTGGAATGACGTGTACAGGGAGGAATTTTTGGCCCGGAATCTCAAGCAATGATTGTTGCAAGACAAAGACACACACACACACAAGCCTTGTCCCAAGCACCAAATAGTGAGGTTCATGCATGATTCTACTTACCCAAGTCTATGTGACCAGCCTGGAAGACAGGCGAACTAATGCCAGTGTACTGGAAGAAGCAAAGATCACCAGTATTGAAGCAATGATTCTTCAACATCAACTTCGTTGGACTGGTCACGTTGGGCGGATGCCTGAATATCGTCTTCCAAAGCAGCTACTCTATTCCGAACCTAAAAATGGAAAGCGTAATGCTGGTGGTCAACAAAAGAGCTTCAGAGACTCTCTCAAGGCAAATCTAAAAAAATGTAATATAAACACCGGCAACTGGAAAACACTGACCTGTGAGTGCTCCAGTTGGAGAACAGCCTTTACCAAAGGTGTCATGGACTTTGAAGATGCTCAAACTCAGGATGAAAGAGAGAAACATGCTAAGGCATGCTTGGCAAACCCTCACTGTGATCAACTCCTGCCTGGGAACCTATGTCCCCACTGTGGAAGGACGTGTGGATCCAGAATTGGTCTCAACAGTGAGTCTGTAAGTGACTGTGGAGGCCAATTCTGGATCCAGACCGTGTTTCTGGAAGACAATCTTACTTGGCTACGAGGGATGGCCAAAGAAGAAGAAGAGAATAAGACTTCAGTATATCATGGACCGTTCTGCTTGCCTCACCTCCAAAAGGATACAGTGGTACCTCGCAAGACGAATGCCTTGGAAGACGAAAAACTCGCAAGACGAAAGAGTTTTTCATTTTCTGAGTTGCTTCGCAAGATGGATTTCCCTATGGGCTTGCTTCGCAAGACGAAACGTCTTGCGCCTTTTTTTAAAAACCGCCAATGCATTCCTATGGGAAACCGTCAATACACAGTGGTGCTTCACAAGATGAAAAAAATCACAAGACGAAAAAACTCGCAGAACGAATTAATTTCGTCTTGCAAGGCACCACTGTATTGCAGAGTTGGAAAAAGTTCAGAAATGGGCAGGTAAAATGATCGAGGGAGCGGAGCGACTCCCTTATGAAGAAAGATTGCGACGTTTGGGACTTTTTAGATTAGAGAAAAGAGAAGTAAGAGATAGAAATTTGTAAAACAATGCATGGAATGTGGAAAGTTGATAGAGAAAATTTTCTGTCCCTCCTTCCTTCCATCCATCGTGGAAGGCTGTCCCCTATCCACACACTGACCAGACTTAGAACAAACTTTGTAAGGTGAATTGTATTTGTTTGTGTGTGTATGGAATCCTATCCAATTCCCTAAGTTTTTGATAAGGCAAAATATGTTGATTTTCTCAGGACGTGCCATTTGACTCATTCCTTTTCTCGCTTGGTAAAAGCCCATAACAGGATGGAAATATTGATTTAGTAAAAGAAGTGGGACTGGAGCACTAATGAGTGTTTAAATGGAAGCACCTGTACAGAGTGTTGTTACTGCTATTAGCAGCCCTTTCATCCTAGTACCACGGGAAGTGCTTTCTGTGCGAATTCCAGAAATACCTTGAGTGTGTTTTCTTTCCTTCAGGGTTGGGGTAATTCATTTGTGGGTAATTTATTTGTGTTCATGTCTGCTTCTCTTCCCTTTTGGCATTTCGCTTCTGAGCTGGAAAACGGCTGTCATTGAACAAACCCTAGGCCCACAAACATGCAACTTGATTAAAGCATTTACTGGAGAGCAAGGCCCATTTAATGAAGTGGGGATTTTGAGCAGACATGCGTAGGGTTGAGTCACGTGGTTCTCAGGAGAGGACAAATGGGCCTTTTCACACCTTGAAGCTTAATGTGTTTTTGAGTGTGCGTGCACCAGGTTGTAAACTGTAACACTGAAAATACACCGTATTTTTCTGTGTATAACACGCCCCAATGTGTAAGGAAATGGGGGGAGATTGCCCAAGAAGGTTGTTGAGCTTTTTTTGGTGGGGGGGAATTGCCAATGATCACTCGCCTGCCTATATGCCAATGACTATCGTACACCTCGCAAAAAACCCCACAACCAATTGTATGCCTGCCAAAAGCCCACCCAATCGCCGCTCACAATCTCCTGCTCATGCCTGGCAACAATTACCCAACCCCCCTATGCACTATCCGTGTATAAAACGAGCCCCAATTTATAGCATTTTTCCATAATAAAAAACCATTGCCTTATACACGGAAAAATACGGTATATTGAGAAAGGCGGTACATATGAACTACATGTTAGGATACAGTTCCGTTCCACCCTAAGAGGAACAGATATGTGGATTGTTGTGTGTCATGTGTCTGTTTACATTCCAGCACAGTCTGCTGGGTACTTCCATTTGTGTATTGCTTTTGCTTTGTGCTTCCTGCTGCTGCTTGGACACGAAGGGAAGCAGACATGTTTTTCCTTTGTCCTGCTGTTGAATAAATGCTTACATATGCCTCTGTCCACCACTTGTGTTGTGAAGAGTTATTCACTCTGCTGATTAGAGCGTACTCAAGTTTCTGAAGCCCTCTGAAGCTATGAGTCGCTGATTGCTGCTGTTCCAAGGGAGACTGGAGTTCACCCGGCTGCCGGCCAGAGGGCTGGAGCCAGCTGTGGGCCTGCCAATGCCCCCCTATCCCCAGACGCATCCCAACACTACAGACACCATACTCTCCCCCCCCTACTACCCATGAACCATGGGGAATGTGGCATTTGCAGTTCAAATGCCTTCTTCAACATGGGTGACTTTCAAAGATGATGGTCAAACTCATAAAGCTGCCAATGGCTATTAGCCACAATGTCCATTTTCTGCCTCCATAGTCCAGCATCTTGTTCCCACAGTGGCCAACCAGATGCCTGTGGGAAATCAGCAAGCAATATCTGAGCACAGGAGCCCTCTCCCATCTTGTGGTTTCCAGCAACTGGTATTCGGGAGCATTTTTGTCTCCAACCGTGTTGACAGAGTAGAGCCATCCTGACTGGTAGCCCTCAATAGCCCTCTATGAATTTGTCCAATTCTCTTTTAAAGCCATCCAAGTTGGTGGCCATCTAATTTTTCCTGCTCTGATGGCCAGCTGCCCTCCATGGTCTGGGGAGCAGAGATGGCTCTTCCCCATCACCAGCTACCTGACTTCCCTCTGAAGAAAACCCTCAAAAGCCTGGGAGATGTTAGAGCACCCTATCCCCAACTTGGCAACCTTCAGATGTTTTGAACTGGAACTCCCAGCATCCCTGATCACTGGTCATTCTGACTTGGGCTGATGGGAGTCTGGAGTTCAAAATATCTGGAAGGCAGCAAGTTGGCGGAGGCTGTTTTAGACACCACCCATGTCTTCTGCTAGGGACGCGGGTGGCGCTGTGGGTTAAACCACAGAGCCTAGGACTTGCTGATCAGAAGGTCAGCGGTTCAAATCCTCGCAATGGATGAGCTCCTGTTGCTCGGTCCCTGCTCCTGCCAACCTAGCAGTTCGAAAGCACTTCAAGTGGAAGTAGCTAAATAGGTACCGCTCTGGCGGGAAGGTAAACGGTGTTTCCGTGCACTGCTCTGGTTCACCAGAAGCGGCTTAGTCAGGCTGGCCACATGACCCGGAAGCTGTACACCAGCTCCCTTGGCCAATAAAATGAGATGAGCGCCGCAACGCCAGAGTCAGCCACGACTGGACCTAATGGTCAGGGGTACCTTTACCTTTTATGTTGTCTGCTGCATGCAGAGTCTGAAGCTTTTCCCACCAACAGCAGCTGTGCAGAAGTTCCCTTGTGGTGGGCTCCCATAGCTCAGAAGTGCTAAAACTTCCACGCTTCCTTCATCCTCATCTCACAGTAAAATGGACCCCTGACAGTTAAGTCCAGTCATGAACCACTCTGGAGTTGCAGCGCTCATCTTGCTTTATAGGCCGAGGGAGCCAACGTTTGTTCACGTTTTTTCTGAGTCATGTGGCCAGCATGACTAAGCTGCTTCTGCCGAAACTAGAGCAGCACACAGAAACGCCGTTTACCTTCCCACCAGAGTGCTACCTATTTATCTACTTGCATTTTGACGTGCTTTCGAACTGCTAGGTTGGCAGGAGCAGAGACCGAGCAACGGGAGCTCACCCATCGCGGGGATTTGAACCGCCGACCTTCTGATCGTCCAGTCCTAGGCTCTGTGGTTTAACCCACAGCGCCACCCGCGTCTCACTCATCTCACAGTAGAGGAATGCTATTATTTCGGGGACTTATTGCTTGCCATATTTTAAATTTCACTCCCCACTCCTTCCTCTCTCACACTCCCTCCTCTTGCCCATACTTTTTTATATATATATATAAATCCCAACCCAGATTAATTTATGAGCCAGAAATAACATCTAAGCCTTGGCCACCTGTGACTGGAGACAAGGAAATTGATTTTCTGGCTTCCTCCACGCTCTTCCTCCTCCTTTCGGCTCAGCCTTCTGATTTATGGCATTATTATTACAGACAAATACGTTTTTCACAATTACTGTTTCAAAAACATATTGATTCCCTCTTAGACCCACCTTCCGGACTCCGTGCTGGCTGAGTTTATTATTTTGATGTGTGTATTCTTAACGTGATGCTTCACTGCCACGTGAGCTCTTGGGCTTGATAGGAGTGTTAATGGCGGTGTCAGCAATCCAGTGATCAATGGGGAGAAACAGAGGCAATGCAGGAAATGATAGAGCCCCATGTGTAAATCAGAGGTTCCCTGCAGTCCTGAATGGTTATGTTTTACTTCCACTTCAGGCCAATAGCCTATCTAGTCCAGCATCCTGTTCTTACAGCGGCTAAACAGATACATATGGGAAACCCACAAGCAGTATCTGAGCACAAAAGTCCTCTTTCTTCTTTTGGTTTCCAGCAACTGGTATTTCATAGAATCTTGGAAGGGACCCCGTGGGTCATCTAGTCCAACCCCCTGAAAAGTAGGAATCTCAGCTAAAGCATCCATGGCAGATGGCCATCCAACCTCTGCTTAAAAACCTCCACGGAGGTTAAAATACCCTCCAACACTTCTCCAGTGAAAATAGGGACGGTTTGGGTGCGGGCTGGGTGGGTGGAAGTGGCAGTGAGTTGCTAGAGAACAAGTGTGTGGCCCGTGGCCCTAAGTCATATCCTCCAACATTTCTCTGATGAAAATAGGGACGTCCTAAATAATAATAATAATAATAATAATAATAATAATAATAATAATAATATCCTGCCCATCTGACTGGATTGCCCCAGCCACACTAGGCAGCCTCCAACATATATAAAAACATAATAAAACATTAAACATTAAAAAGTTTCCCCATTGAGGGCTGCCTTCAGATGTCTTCTAAAGATTGTATAGTTCCTTATCTCCTTGGCTGGGGGGGGGGGGGTAACAAACTCCATACCCTGCAATGTTTCTCTGATGAAAATTGTTGTTGTTGTTTAGTCGTTTAGTCGTGTCCAACTCTTCGTGACCCCATGGACCAACCAGAGCATGCCAGGCACTCCTGTCTTCCACTGCCTCCCACAGCTTGGTCAAAATCATGTTCGTAGCTTCGAGAACACTGTCCAACTATCTTGTCCTCTGTCGTCCCCTTCTCCTTGTGCCCTCCATCTTTCCCAACATCAGGGTCCCAACATCCAGGGAGTCTTCTCTTCTCATGAGGTGGCCAAAGTCTTGGAGCCTCAGCTTCAGGATCTGCCCTTCCAGTGAGCACTCAGGGCTGATTTCCTTAAGAATGGATAGGTTTGATCTTCTTGCAGTCCATGGGACTCTCAAGAGTCTCCTCCAGCACTAGAATTCAAAAGCATCAATTCTTTGGCAATCAGCCTTCTTGATGGTCCAGCTCTCACTTCCATACATCACTACTGGGAAAACCATAGCTTTAACTATACGGACCTTTGTTAGCAAGGTGATGTCTCTGCTTTTTAAGATGAAAATAGGGATGTCCTAAGGAAAAACAGGGCATTCTGCGATCAAATCAGAAAGCGGAACGGCTTCTATAAATCTAGGACTGTTCCTGGAAAATAGGGACCCTTGGAGGTCTGGCATTCAGAAGTATTGCTGTCTCCAACTGTGGAGGCTGAGCCTAGTCACCATGGTTGGTGGCCATCAGTAGTCTTCTCCTCTATGAATTTGTCAAACCCTCTTCTAAAGCCACCCCAGATGCTGGCCATCACTGGCTCTGGTTGTCCACTGTGAGAACACAGGATGTTGGACTAATGGGCCCCTGGTCTGATCCTGCAGACAAGCTCCTACATTCCTTAATTAACGGGACGGATCCACCTTGAGCTGATCCACGACAGCAAACCATACATTTTAATGTGCTTGGTCTTTCTCACTGGTCCACACGCTCTCCCCCTGCCTCTTAATAGGTAATACCATTTTTATATATTTTTTGGCCTCAAGTAATGTGCGCCGAGCTTTAATCTATATGCAAGATTAATTCCGGAAAGTTATGAGAATCATGATGAGATTAAAAACAACGGATGATCAAAGGAGCCGGCAGAAAGGAGAACAAAAGCCCCAGCAAACCGTCATCTTTCCATTTAGCAAGCACTGTGCTAATTAATTTCCCAGGCTTCTGCCAAAGAGACATTAACACCAATACATCATCATTAAACACAATGTAAATCAAATCGCTTCTGCATCCAGTGGGGATGCGGCGGAGGAAAGGAAGAAAAATGGACTTCGGATGCAGCAAGTGCGACAACAAATATTTTCTCTTCTGCTTACACACACACACACACACACACACACACACACACACGGGATGCCTGCTCATAATTCTGAGGCAATCCAGGGCCAGCTGAGGACATGTTGTCACTGCAAGAGGTTGTGAATATAAGAAGAGCCTGCAGGATCAGGCCAGTGGCCCATCTAGTCCAGCATCCTGTTCTCACAGTGCCAAGCAGATGCCTGTGAGAAACCCACAAGCAGGATTTGACCACAAGAGACACTATCCCCTGCTGCGACAACTGGCGTTCAGAAGCACTGCTGCCTCCAGCTTTCAAGACAGGCCATAGACATCAGGGCTAGAAGCCACTGATAGCCCTTTCCTCCATGAATTTGCCTAGTTGTCCTTTGAAGCCATCTAGGATGGTGGCTACCTGACATTTAGAAGACTTCTGAAGGCAGCCCTGTTCAGGGAAGTTTTTAATGTGTGACATTTTTATGTATTTTTAATCTTTGTTGGAAGCTGCCCAGAGTGGCTGGGGAAACCCAGCCAGATGGGCGGGGTACAAATAATAAATTCTCCTTCTCCTCCTTCTCCTTCTCCTTCTCCTTCTCCTTCTCTCCTTCTCCCCTTCTCCTCCTCCTCCTCCTTCTCCTTCCTCTGACCACCCATCGCCATCCCACTGTCGGGATCTCTGCTCGGCCAAGCTGATAAAGCTCATTTTCTTCCCCCGAGTTCTTCAGTATCACCTCCCGACGTGTTTAAGGACCTGAGCCTTTGATAAGGCTCCAAGACACGTTCCATTCAGCAGAGTTTCCAGCACAGGAAAGAGACGAGAGGTTTGGGCTACATTGCAAAGAGTTTTATTATCCTAACTACGCAGACAAAAAACACATCCTCTCTCTATGAAAGCAGAGAGCAACTGAACAAAGGAACAAAGGAAACAGGAAACCAGTAAACATCACATCCGTCTCCTGCCTCCGTGAGACTTCCAACAGCCTAGAAGGTCTCTGGGATGTAAACAGAGTCCTGTGATTCCACGCAGCTGCTCAGTGGCAAAACAGAAACTAACACCCACCACCAATCCGCTGGCTCTGAGCCTTCTTCTCCTGGGCATTCCCCAGCTGCTTCCTCCCACCAATCTTCTGCATCCAGCCAGTCCATGACATCTGCCGAGAGATGCTGGGAATTGAACCTGGGACCCTCTGCCCTACCAATGAGCTTCTGGGTTATGTCTTCTGCTGCCAACATATCCTCCCAGCCTGCTCCTTCTCCTTCTGGCCACTCATCATCGTCCCACCACCAATGCCCTGGCTCTAAGACTTCTTTGTCAGGAGTGCATGCAGGAGCCAGGCCCTGTGACTAGTAGGGCTTCGCAGGACTGTGGCCTTCCTAAGTGTGTTCTGGAGAGGCAAGGTGCAGCCACACAGGTGATTGGCAACTCACAGCACCTGGTGGCAAGAGCCGGGAAGGGATATATGGTCAGCATTTCCCTTTGGCTCTTTGCCACAGCAACACGCTTCCTGCATTGCTGTGTTTGGCTTCTTGAGTCCTTGCTTCCTGATCCTTGGACCCTTTGCTTCTTGACTCCTTGCTTCCTGATCCTCGGACTCTTGGCTTCTTGCTTCCTTGCTTCCTGATCCTCGGACCCTTGGCTTCTTGACTCCTGGTTTCTTGACTCTTGGACCCCTGGCTTCTTGACTCCCAGCTCTCTGACCCTTGGCTTCCTGACTCCTGGCTTCTGGACTCTCGTTACTGCTCCCACCCCGTCTTGCCCTTGGTCCCGATGTCCTCCGCCAGGACTTCAACCGCCCGTAAACCGGACCATGACATTCTTCCCCTGGAGATTCGTTTGGTGGTTCCCCATCTTGTTTCCTCCCATCGGTCCTCTGCGTGCAGCCAGGCCATGACAGTATCCTGCTCATGAGATGGAGAGGTTCAAGAAAGTTGGTGAGAGCTCCCACTGTCTGTGTCTCCCTGTTCTACTTTGCAAAGAGAACCAGAAGGCCGACCTGGGTAGCGCTACGCAAACGTCCAATCAATTAGGCCCATCTTCCATGAAAGGTAGCAGCTTTTAAAAATTTAATCTACCCAGCTTCCTTTAATCTCATGCGTGGATGCAAATTAGGCTTTAATTGCTCACTAGCCGCAATGATCAGTGAAGCTGCTGCAAATTGCATGTTGCTGGGATGATCCAGCCTGGCTCCTTGCAGTAAAGGGAGAGACAGAAGACGTGATTCGGCTCTTCCAGAACACTCTCCCTGATCATGCATTGCTTCATGTGCTGAGCACACTCATCTCATCATCGTCAATGCCGAAACACGTTTTGTACGGCAACTTGGCTCCTAGAAGCTCCTAGTGCGGATGATTTGAATTTAGTTCACCAGCCAGATTCAGGGCTATATAGTTGCATCACCCCTGCCTATTTGTAATAATAACAATAATTTATTATTTATACCCCGCCCATCTGGCTGGGTTTCCCCAGCCACTCTGGGTGGCTTCCAACAAAATATTAAAATACAATAGTCTATTAAACATTAAAAGCTTCCCTAAACAGGGCTTCCTTCAGATGTCTTCTAAAAATAGTAAGGACCCATGACCATTAGGTCCAGTCATGACCGACTCTGGGGTTGCGGTGCTCATCTCGCTTTACTGGCCGAGGGAGACGGTGTACAGCTTCTGGGTCATGTGGCCAGCATGACTAAACCACTTCTGGCAAACCAGAGCAGCGCACGGAAACGCTGTTTACCTTCCTGCACCTTTACTTGCACTTTGACGTGCTTTCAAATTGCTAGGTGGGCAGGAGCAGGGACAGAGCAACGGGAGCTCACCCCGTTGTGGGGATTCGAACCGCCGACCTTCTGATCGTCAAGTCCTAGGCTCTGTGGTTTAACCCACAGTGCCACCTGTGTCCCATTCTAAAAATACCTGTGTGTGTGTGTGTGTGTGTGTGTGTATATATATATATATATATATGCAGGTTTTGGTGTCCTCGGGTGTCTTCCCGTGTAAAAGTTGGGGTGTCTAGGCGACGTTTCGACGAGGTCTCACTCGTCATCTTCAGGCTGGTGCTTTCGGCTTCTTGTTACTGGAACAGAGCAGGATCTCAGTGTTTGAGTTCCTATAAATACTGTTGAGGAGGTGTGGTGTATAGCCTCCAATGTTCTGGGCAGAGAGGAGGTTCCCAGGCTAGTGTGCCTTTTCTTCTTTTGTTCCTTAATTACTTGAGGGATATCTTGAGTGATTTCTTGAGTGATTTCCTGAATCCCACTTAGGTGGGTCATTAGGTGTGGATTAGTTGCTAAAGCCTTCGTGTCTTGAACTCTTGAACTTTGTGAAGAGTTTTTCTGAGAAGATGGCTGTACTGCACTTGGTTGTGCTCTGGCTTGGCTTCGTGTATAGGGGCGAGCTGTGGTTTTGTGGCCTGTGCCAGCCAGATCTGTGTAGGGATTGCAGGGGGGTGCAGCATCCGGAGGTGCCACCCTGGTTTGGCTACTGGATGGTGTCTGTAATTTATCTGTGGAGAGGGTCTGGGTTTGGGTCTGGTGTGGTTGATTGGTGATGGCGTTCTGTGTGCCTCTGGATCTGGTGTCAGATTTTGTGGGGAGGGCTAATTTCCAGATGTCTGGCAAGCGGGATGTGTCGTCACGCTTGTTCATGTTGTGAGGGTGTTTCTCTATCTCGATGGCTTCCATGATTATTCTCTTGTGGTGATGTTCCATGTTAAAGAGCAATTTGGAATCTGCAAAATTAATTTCGTGTCCTGTTTCTTTCATGTGTTGGAAAAGAGAGGAAGTTTTTTCTTCTTTTTTGACGGCATTCTTGTGTTCTGCGATACGTGCATTTATTCGTCTGTTTGTTTGTCCAATGTACGTGGCTGGGCAGACTTTGCAGGGTATTTCATAGACCCCTTGGTTTTCCAACTGAATTTTATCCTTGGGGTTTCTGAGGATATTGGCTATTTTTTGGTTGGTGCAAAAGGCTGTTTTGATATTGTGTTTATGGAGGATTTTGCTAATTTTATCTGTAGTGCCCTTGATATAAGGAAGGAGGGCTATGCCATTGTTTTCTTCTGTGTCTTGGTTTTTGGGGGGTGTTTCTTTTTGGATTAGCTTCGTAACCCTGTTTTGCTGGTATCCATTGGCAATTAACACATTTGAGAGATTCTGTAACTCAGTTGTCAAGTGGTCTTCGTCAGCCAGGCGTTTGGTTCTGGAGATGAGAGTCTTGGCTACGGAGTTTATTTGTGCAGGGTGGTGGTGTATCGCAGAACACAAGAATGCCGTCAAAAAAGAAGAAAAAACTTCCTCTCTTTTCCAACACATGAAAGAAACAGGACACGAAATTAATTTTGCAGATTCCAAATTGCTCTTTAACATGGAACATCACCACAAGAGAATAATCATGGAAGCCATCGAGATAGAGAAACACCCTCACAACATGAACAAGCGTGACGACACATCCCGCTTGCCAGACATCTGGAAATTAGCCCTCCCCACAAAATCTGACACCAGATCCAGAGGCACACAGAACGCCATCACCAATCAACCACACCAGACCCAAACCCAGACCCTCTCCACAGATAAATTACAGACACCATCCAGTAGCCAAACCAGGGTGGCACCTCCGGATGCTGCACCCCCCTGCAATCCCTACACAGATCTGGCTGGCACAGGCCACAAAACCACAGCTCGCCCCTATACACGAAGCCAAGCCAGAGCACAACCAAGTGCAGTACAGCCATCTTCTCAGAAAAACTCTTCACAAAGTTCAAGAGTTCAAGACACGAAGGCTTTAGCAACTAATCCACACCTAATGACCCACCTAAGTGGGATTCAGGAAATCACTCAAGAAATCACTCAAGATATCCCTCAAGTAATTAAGGAACAAAAGAAGAAAAGGCACACTAGCCTGGGAACCTCCTCTCTGCCCAGAACATTGGAGGCTATACACCACACCTCCTCAACAGTATTTATAGGAACTCAAACACTGAGATCCTGCTCTGTTCCAGTAACAAGAAGCCGAAAGCACCAGCCTGAAGATGACGAGTGAGACCTCGTCGAAACGTCGCCTAGACACCCCAACTTTTACACGGGAAGACACCCGAGGACACCAAAACCTGCATTCCTGTACCCGTGAAAATCTACGAAAGCAAATATCTCACCTCTACGGGGAGGAAACCTTCCAGCTGACAAGAACCTACGAGAAACTAGAAATCCGAAGAGCCACCATCTTATGTGATCTCTTGTTCCTACGCAACTGCCGAGACAACAACTTAATTCCCACATGCTTCCAACTTAAATTCCACTCTAAAACCCCAGCTACCGAAAGGATCCTGAAACGAACTGAACTATCTCTAATCAGAAACGAACTACACAAGAAAAGATACCTACTAAACCAAACCAACAAAGATCTACTCACTCTTCACCTCAAACTCTGTAACAAAATCCACCCTGCACTCTGGGACAAATGCAAACAACTAGCCGTCTGGAGAGCTGAAACGGAGACCTCACACAAGACAGACACACACACCAACAAACTCCACAAACTAGAGAAACGCCAGAAGCCCAGCCACCCTCCACAACAACCCATGAAACAAACAGTACATAACATATCAGACAGGATCCTCACCTCAACTGAAACCAAAGTACTCTCCAAAGGTTTCAACTTTGCAGTCGCCCCGAGACGCATCCCCACGGAAAACATCATATGCGGAGTCGAAGCTAGCCTAACCAAAATCAATCCAGATGAAGCCAATAAAATCAGACTTGAAGTCACCAACATCCTCTGCTCCAGCAAACCACCCAGAAGCAATTTACACAAAGAAGAACAGAAAGCACTCACCAACCTGAGGAAAGACAACAACATAATCATTCTCCCAGCAGACAAAGGTAATGCCACTGTTGTGATGAACACATCGGACTACCAAGCAAAACTATCAAATCTACTCCAAGACCCTACCTACCAACCTATAAAAACAGATCCCACCACCTATCTGGAAAAAACCACCAAATCCAAAATAAAAGCCTCTCCTATCAGTGAAGAAATCCAGCTAAGAATCATCCCCAGAGAAAAATCATCCAGATGCCCCAAACTCTACGGCCTCCCCAAGATACACAAAGAAGGAACACCACTCAGACCAATAGTCAGCTCCATAGGCTCACCTCTACAAAATCTCGCTAAATTTCTCGCCAAGCAACTTCAGCCCTATGCAGAATCCATCTCTTCACACGTTCCAAACTCCTTCCAGTTCATAGAAACAATAAAGAAGCAAAACCTACAACCCAATGACCTACTTGTGAGCTTCGATGTTGTATCTCTCTTCACACAAGTGCCCATTAATGAAGCCTTGACAGCCATTCAAAACAAATACAATCCCCCCGAATACATCTTGGACCTGACCAACCACTGCCTAACCAACACGTACTTCATCCACAATGGACAAAGATACAAACAGATAGAAGGAGCACCTATGGGATCACCCCTCTCACCGGTCATCGCTAACCTGTACATGGAACACTTTGAAACCAATGCTTTAGACAAGTCAGAACACAAACCCAAACTTTGGCTCAGATATGTTGACGACACCTTTGTAATTTGGCCACACGGGAAGGAAAAACTGGATAGCTTCCTCACACATCTCAACAGCCTACACCCCAAAATACAATTCACTATGGAAATAGAAGCCAACAACCAACTTCCCTTCCTTGACGTCCTAATCTACAAAAAACCTGATGGCTCCCTAGGACACACTATCTACCGAAAAAAACACACACCAACCGCTACTTACATGCACAATCACACCACCACCCTGCACAAATAAACTCCGTAGCCAAGACTCTCATCTCCAGAACCAAACGCCTGGCTGACGAAGACCACTTGACAACTGAGTTACAGAATCTCTCAAATGTGTTAATTGCCAATGGATACCAGCAAAACAGGGTTACGAAGCTAATCCAAAAAGAAACACCCCCCAAAAACCAAGACACAGAAGAAAACAATGGCATAGCCCTCCTTCCTTATATCAAGGGCACTACAGATAAAATTAGCAAAATCCTCCATAAACACAATATCAAAACAGCCTTTTGCACCAACCAAAAAATAGCCAATATCCTCAGAAACCCCAAGGATAAAATTCAGTTGGAAAACCAAGGGGTCTATGAAATACCCTGCAAAGTCTGCCCAGCCACGTACATTGGACAAACAAACAGACGAATAAATGCACGTATCGCAGAACACAAGAATGCCGTCAAAAAAGAAGAAAAAACTTCCTCTCTTTTCCAACACATGAAAGAAACAGGACACGAAATTAATTTTGCAGATTCCAAATTGCTCTTTAACATGGAACATCACCACAAGAGAATAATCATGGAAGCCATCGAGATAGAGAAACACCCTCACAACATGAACAAGCGTGACGACACATCCCGCTTGCCAGACATCTGGAAATTAGCCCTCCCCACAAAATCTGACACCAGATCCAGAGGCACACAGAACGCCATCACCAATCAACCACACCAGACCCAAACCCAGACCCTCTCCACAGATAAATTACAGACACCATCCAGTAGCCAAACCAGGGTGGCACCTCCGGATGCTGCACCCCCCTGCAATCCCTACACAGATCTGGCTGGCACAGGCCACAAAACCACAGCTCGCCCCTATACACGAAGCCAAGCCAGAGCACAACCAAGTGCAGTACAGCCATCTTCTCAGAAAAACTCTTCACAAAGTTCAAGAGTTCAAGACACGAAGGCTTTAGCAACTAATCCACACCTAATGACCCACCTAAGTGGGATTCAGGAAATCACTCAAGAAATCACTCAAGATATCCCTCAAGTAATTAAGGAACAAAAGAAGAAAAGGCACACTAGCCTGGGAACCTCCTCTCTGCCCAGAACATTGGAGGCTATACACCACACCTCCTCAACAGTATTTATAGGAACTCAAACACTGAGATCCTGCTCTGTTCCAGTAACAAGAAGCCGAAAGCACCAGCCTGAAGATGACGAGTGAGACCTCGTCGAAACGTCGCCTAGACACCCCAACTTTTACACGGGAAGACACCCGAGGACACCAAAACCTGCATTCCTGTACCCGTGAAAATCTACGAAAGCATATATATATATATATATATATATATATATATAGTAAAGGCACTCTTGCCCATCTTGAGATTCAAGTCCTCCTCCTGTCATCTGGAAAGGGCCGGGCAATCCTGGAGACAGGAGTTCAGCCTGTTACCAGAAAAATCTGAGGGCTTCCTTGGACAAAAAGTAAAGACACCAACCAGAGTAAATTGGAGCAAATGAGCAGCCTGTAGGCTTGGCCTTTATTGAACTGTTGCAACAGGGTGTTCGCCTCACTTGCAGGAGAGAGGAAAAAGACACAGAAAATGGTGTGCAAGACCTTATAAAAACTTTTGAAATTCCCATCCTCTAGGTCAAGCCCACCCCCAGAAACGTCATGCATACATTACAGAAAGGAGGGGTTGAGGGAGGAGTTGTGGTGGTAACCTGAGTGTCCTGTCACCTGGCTGGTTCCCTTCTACCCCTCCCCATGAGTCATTTTCTGAAGACAAAAGGTAGTCGCAGTTTCCTGCCCCCTGAGGGAAGATCTGATCATTGTCCTTTGTTCCAGTCCATGCTGAATCCACTCCGATATGCAAGTTCTTTGTGATCTTGATTGTCTTTCGTCTGGGATCATCAGGGTTGGCATAGCAACTGGGCAGGGCTCCTGTGGATGTGCTGGTATGGTGAAGGGATTATGGCGCCCTGTATCAAACCTTCCCCATTTTGTAGTCTTTACTTCATGGAGTAAAATAAAAGTGGAACAGTGCAAATCCGATGTATGGTTGATTTTCTATGAATTTATAACAGAAGTGTAGCATATGTAGTGTGTGAGTGTGAGTGAAGTTTGTACAAACTGAATGATGGGGGGGGGGGGGGGCTTCCTGCTACAAGCCCTAGATGTCTGGCAAACTTACTGTCTAGTATTCATGATAATTAAGCAGAACCCCACAGATTCAGGTGCAGGAGGATGGGGAACAGGGGTGGACGCTGCTTTGAATCCTGACAAGACAGAAGTACTGTTTCTGGGGGACAGGAGGCGGGCAGGTGTGGAGGATTCCCTGGTCCTGAATGGGGTAACTGTGCCCCTGAAGGACCAGGTGCGCAGCCTGGGAGTCATTTTGGACTCACAGCTGTCCATGGAGGCACAGGTTAAATCCGTGTCCAGGGCAGCTGTGTACCAGCTCCATCTGGTACGTAGGCTGAGACCCTATCTGCCCACGGACTGCCTTGCCAGAGTGGTGCATGCTCTGGTTATCTCCCGCTTGGACTACTGCAATGCGCTCTACGTGGGGCTACCTTTGAAGGTGACCCGGAAACTACAACTAATCCAGAATGCAGCGGCCAGACTGGTGACTGGGAGCAGCCGCCGAGACCATATAACACCGGTCTTGAAAGACCTACATTGGCTCCCAGTACGTTTCCGAGCACAATTCAAAGTGTTGGTGCTGACCTTTAAAGCCCTAAACGGCCTCGGTCCAGTATACCTGAAGGAGCGTCTCCACCCCCATCGCTCTACCCGGACACTGAGGTCCAGCACCGAGAGCCTTCTGGCGGTTCCCTCACTGCGAGAAGCCAAGTTACAGGGAACCAGGCAGAGGGCCTTCTCGGTAGTGGCGCCCTCCCTGTGGAACGCCCTCCCACCAGATGTCAAAGAGAACAACAACTACCAGACTTTTAGAAGACATCTGAAGGCAGCCCTGTTTAGGGAAGCTTTTAATGTTTGATGTATCACAGTATTTTAATATTCTTTTGGAAGCCGCCCAGAGTAGCTGGGGAAACCCAGCCAGATGGGCGGGGTATAAATAATAAATTATTATTATTATTAATTATTATTTGTAGAAGTGAGTCGTGGGCAACTTACAACTGCTTGGAGCAATGCCTCGACATCTTCCACATGTGCTGCATCAGGAGGATTGGGGGTATCAAATGGCAGGACAGAATTCCAAACAAAGATGTGCTCTTCCAAGCCTGCGTTCCCAGCATGTTCACACTCCTGTCTCAGTGACATCTACACTGGCTTGGTCATGTCCTCAGAATGGAAGCTGGCAGGATCTCCCAAGGAGATAGTGCTCTTTGGGCACCAGGCCCAGTTGGCAGACCAACTCTGTGCTACAAAGGTGTTGAAGGAATGGGTCTCTGTACAGTCAGTTTAAAACTGAACTTAAACCCCCTCCCTTCTTCTTTCTCCAAGAAAGCACTCTAAAATGCATAAAACTTGAGCTGTTGAGCAAATGCATAACAAGGACACAACTGTATAAACAAACTCTCTCCCTTATCAGTCATGGCAAGGGATGACCCTGGCTGGTCTAGGGGAACAGAGCAGACGTCAGTACCTTATCTTATGTGCTGACCACAAAAGACGCACAGACCAGAGTCCGGGAGGAACGCCAGAAGCGTGTTCCCGGAGATGTTGACCTCTTCCTCCAAGATAAGAGTAAGAAGAGGAAGATCCTTTTATGGTCAGGAGTGCAGGAAGGAAATCCCTTTTATGGTTAAGAGTGCCGGAGCAGGAACATCTGTGATGTCAACCTGCGTGTACAAGCTGACGTGGGTGGGGAAGGGGGAGAGGGTGTCTGGAGGATATATATACTGCATGAAACTTCTCATTTCTTTGGACTTGCTGTGGACTTGATCACGCAAGTGCCTTCTGCTATCTGGAGAGCAGAATAAACTCTTTCTTTGAATCAACCTCTGTGTCATTTGACTTCCTTCCTCCTGTCCAGGAGCAACGCAGACCCAATCGGTGAACTCCAATAAGGCTACA
Source organism: Podarcis tiliguerta (assembly GCF_965153285.1). NCBI lineage: Eukaryota > Metazoa > Chordata > Lepidosauria > Squamata > Lacertidae > Podarcis > Podarcis tiliguerta. Next base: position 3,853,175 of record NC_139540.1, read on the forward strand.
GTGTCTGCAAATGTAACATGAAGTTCTAGCAACACCAACCCCGCCATGGGTGAATCCGTTGCAGATGACTGCAGTGCCTGGAAACAGGCAGTCAAGTCATGTATCCATAGCAGTGACCAGAGGAGGAATGACCTCTGGGAGGAGCGCAGACACCCTGGTGCATTTGCTGCAGCACAACTGGGCTCCTTCATCTGCCCCAGCTGCAACAAAACATGTCTCTCCAGTATCAGCCTCTACAGCCACAGCAGACGCTGTTAATGTTTAACTTCACCCTTCATTGTCTCCCGAGACAGACGGATGCCAGCATATTGCAAACCACCCTGTGATCCTCAGCTGAAGGGCAGTATAGAAATTTTATAAATAATAATAACAAAATAATAATAATAAGAGACTGAATGTATTTATTTGCAGAAATATGGTTCACTGAACTTAAAGACTGGGGAACCAAGAAATGGAGAGAAAATGAAATCCACAAGCTTCTCCACTCCTGATTTTTTTTGCTGAACATTTCTGCCAGAGCCATCCTGTTTTGTGACTTCTGAATGGCATGAAATTGTTTCGAGTGACACTGTAGAGTACGCCAGACACTTTGTAAAGAAAAACCAATTGATTTCATGTCCCGAAAATCCATGTGTTGTTACAGAAGACTATCAATAAATCTTTAGGCAGTGACAAAGTTTGGCACACTTTTCCTAGGACTTGACATGTTTAGCTTCAGCTTCATATATAAATGAAGACAACCCGTGAAAAAAGTGTCCAGCTCAGGGGATACTGGATTTGGTTTGAGATATCACCTGCATGTGAAAGAGAACAAGCTTGTTCCCTCTTCCATGGGGTAGCCCTTCGGATATTTAAAGAGGGCTATCACATCACCTCTCAGTCTTCTCTTCTCCAGAATAAACATACCCAGCTCCCTCAAGTGTTCCTCATAAGGCTTGGTCTCCAGATCATTGAACATCTTGGTCGCCCTCCTCTGCACACCTCCCAGCTTGTCAATAACCTCTGTAAACTGTGGTCCCCTAAACTGGACAGAGGACCTCAGGTGGGTTCTACTCAAGGCAGAATTGTTGTTGTTGTTTAGTTGTTTAGTCGTGACTGACTCTTCATGACCCCATGGACCAGAGCACGCCAGGCACTTCTGTCTTCCACTGCCTCCTGCAGTTTAGTCAAACTCATGCTGGTAGCTTCGAGAACACTGTCCCACCATCTCGTCCTCTGCCGTCCCCTTCTCCTTGTGCCCTCCATCTTTCCCAACATCAGGGTCTTTTCCAGGGAGTGTTCTCTTCTCATGAGGTGGCCAAAGTCTTGGAGCCTCAGCTTCAGGATCTGTCCTTCCAGTGAGCACTCAGGGCTGATTTCCTTCAGAATGGGGAGGTTGGATCTTCTTGCAGTCCATGGGACTCTCAAGAGTCTCCTCCAGCACCAGAATTCAAAAGCATCCGTTCTTCGGCGATCAGCCTTCTTGATGGTCCAGCTCTCACTTCCATACATCACTACTGGGAAAACCTTGGCTTTAACTATATGGACCTTTGTTGGCAAGGTGATGTCTCTGCTTTTTAAGATGCTGTCTAGGTTTAAGCCTTTAATACAGAGGTTTTCAACCTTTTTGAGTCCATGGCTCCCTTAACCAACTAGTTGCATTCTGTTCTTGTTACGGACTTTCAGCTTACGAATGCGGCAAACCCGGAAGTGTTTACTTCTGGGTTCACCACGCCCGCATGCACAGATGCGATCTGCGTGCTTTGCACATGCACAGAAGTGATCTGCGCACTTCACGCATGCTCAGAAGAGCTTGATCGAGCCGTGCACATGCGTGGAAGAGGCGCTCTAGTTGCAGACTTTTTGCGGATGCAGGTAATGGTGGGTGGGTGGGGAGTCAGGTGAGTGCCACCTTGCCACTGAATGTACTGAATTCACGCAGAGCTCCTTCGCTCACCTCCTGCTCAGAAATCTCATCTCCTTTTCTTTTGTCTCAAGGGAGACAAAAGCAAACCACTGACTGTTTCTGAATTCCGAGCTCCGACAGCAGAAGAGAACGGTGCGGAGGCGCAGAGTCAATTCAGATGCCGTGTTACGGTGGCACATGGAGAATGGTTCAATGATCTGCGAAAATTAATTTCGTATTAATTTTTTTAAATATATATTTTTTAAAAGCACGCCCTCCCAGCATCGCACGCTGTTGTGGGTGAGCAATTGCCTTCCTCTGCCAGGAAATAATTTTGGCATTTCATTTGGAAAGGGAGGAGAGAAAAAAAAGTAATTAACTGCATGGGCATGCTTAGTTGAGTAAGTCATTACAATCTCTGACTTATGCAAATGAGGCGCTCGCGTTATAATTCAGATGGAGATAATGCAGCGAGATAGATTAAATTTTAATTTGCGTGAATCCACGGGAATATTTCCGTGCAAACAAAAGATGCTTATGGGTTAATTCACAAAGCGGAGATGCATAATCAGTTCCTGGTCTGAGCGATGGAAGGCTAAGAGCAGGGGAGGGGTGCCTCCGTCACCGGCGGATGATTGTACCACTGAAGATGCCAGTGGACTTTGAAGCTCTGAGGTTGTTTGTTTTACCTCTGTGCTTCAACAAGATTAACACTCCTTCTATATGCCCTCTGCTGAGGGATGTGCGTGAATGGCAATTCCTTTGCAGAAAATCCCCCAATCTTAATTAGAAGATCTCCTTTCAATATTGGCTGTCCGTGACCAGGCTCCGCCATTGAGAGAAATAACCACATTTATAGCTCATTGGGGGAGATCAGCCATATGTTGATTGCCATGCCCTTCCCTTCGGGGCTCTAATAAATCTCTGCCCTAAAAAAACCCCCAGGCATTTCCAAAATGTGTAGGGGTTGGGGAGAAATCTAGGAGCCCACTGTGGGTCAAGCTCAAAGGCTGATTTTCTGCATCCTGTTCTGTTTGTGTTAGTGAGGTTGCTTTGTGATGCAATGTGTTGTGTAATAAATGGAAATCTGACCTTATTCCCTTGTGGAGTACACAAGAGCCCCTTTGCAGATTCTCCATCGGTCAGAGAAAAATAACAGAGGCCAACCAGAGAATATTGAGAAGCAAAGCAGCTAGTAAGCCTGATCTTTATCGAACTGTTGCAACAGGGTGCTCCCCTCTCATGCAGGAAAGGAGGAAGACCCAGAACAAAGGTGTGCCCGCCCTTATATAGACATTTAAAATTGCCCACCCTGGAGTCCAAGACCACCCCCAGACACATCATACCTACAACGCAGAAAAGGCAGTCTACACCAGAAATCTGAGTGCGTTGTTTATCTCCTGTCTGGCAGGTCACCTGTTAATGCTTACTTGATTGGATTACCTGGGGAGCCTGGCCAGTTTTTTGTAATGATAAATACTTAGTTCCTGAGCCAGGTCACAGGCTCACACCCTATTCATATCTTAAATGTGCCCTTAAGACAGGATTTGTGAGGAAAGAGACAATGGGGAGGTTTCCCACTTTGACCTTGCAGAGAAATTTGTTCAGGACTTTTTTTTGTGGGGTTTCAGACATGTGGTTTATATATTTATGTAAGTGTTTGCTTGGTACATCCATGAACATTTATTACATATCTAAGACCTTAACATTCTTATAGCAGTAGCAATAGCTCTCCTTTAGACTTTGGTATCAAAGGGTCACCGTATCTAGTTCACCCCCTGTAATGATTTGGGACAAGGGATGCTATTGGACAGCTGTTGAGCTACGAATCAGACTCACCTGCCAGGATAATGATTTGCTTGCAGAACTAGCACTGGGCTGAAAATTTATTATATTTCCCCCTCTTTAAACCAGGTGTGGGGAACCTCCGGACCACCAGAGGTTGCTGGATGACAATTCCCCTTCAGCATGCATAGCCAATGGCCAGGGATGATGGGAGTTGTAGTTCAGCGACATCCAGAGAGCCAGAGGTTGCCCACATCTGCTTTAAACCACCCCCATTGAGTCATGGAATAATAGAATTGGAGAGTTGGAAGAGCTGTTCAGGGAAGTTTTTAATGTGTGGCATTTTAATGTATTTTTAATCTTTGTTGGAAGCCGCCCAGAGTGGCTGGGGAAGCCCAGCCAGACGGGCTGGGTACAAATAATAAATGATGATGATGATGATTACCTTGGGGGTCATCTAGTCCTGCCCCCTGAAATGCTGGACCTGGGAGAACTGGGTTCAATTCCCCACTCAGCCATGAAGCTCACTGGGTGGCCTCAGTCTCTCAGCTTCACCTACCTCACAAGGCTGTTGTTATAAAATGGGAAGAGAGCTATATATACCACACGGAGCTCCTTGGAAGAAAGATGGACTGAAAAGGCAATAAAATAAAATACGTGAGTTTCCTTGTGTCTTAGATGTGGACAGGGAAAGCCGTCGTCCAACTGGAGTTCATTGCACATCAAAGCACAGATGTGTGTGTTGGCCATACAGCTGGCAGGACGGATAACCCCAGATAACTCCGAGCAGCTTATTTCTGCTTCCCCATCGCGCCTCTACAACTTGGAGAGCTAGGGTCGAATCAGTTCCATCAAGCCAATTCAGGCAACTCTTGTCTGATTGGCTGGCTTAAGCTTTCACAAAGATGAAGACACAGAGTTGTTAAAGTTGGGGGGGGGAGAGAGAGAGGGAGAACACCCCTTTCTCCAGCAGCAAGGGTAGTTACGATGCATGAATCATTGGTCTCTCAAGGAGTAATTTGGTGGGCCTGAATAATTTACTGGTGCAATGTAATCAGCGAGTAGAAGTAATCTGCTCCTCTTGACTGATGAACATAATTTCTGATGAACAGACCAGGGCTCTGTTGACACTGGAGGAGGAGCGGGGGAGGGCAGAATCTCTATGGAAGTTTGACTGGAGAAGTTTCGAAGCTTTAGGAATGCAGGGCTGATTATTCTGGGACAGAGGAAGTTCAACAGAGTCCTCTGAGCTATAAGCACCTTTCAAGTGTTGCCCCCCCCGCCCCCATCCATATAGAAAATGTATGGAATGTGGCACACATTGCACTGACCTTCTGCCCAAGCCCTATGCATCAAGTGGAATTATTGTAATAATGATTATATACTACTTTTGTGCCAAATAAGGACGCGGGTGGCACTGTGGTCTAAACCACTGAGTCTCTTGGGCTTGCCGATCGGAAGGTCGGCGATTCAAATCTCCCCGACGGGGTGAGCTCCTGTTGCTCAGTTCCTGCTCCTGCCAACCTAGCAGTTCGAAAGCACATCAAAGTGCAAGTAGATAAGTAGGTACTACTCTTGCGGGAAGGTAAATGGCGTTTCCGTGCGCTGCTCTGGTTTCGGTGTTCCGTTGTGCCAGAAGCGGCTTAGTCATGCTGGCCACATGATCCGGAAAAACTGTCTGTGGACAAACGCCGGCTCTCTCGATTTATAAAGCGAGATGAGCTCCACAACCCCAGAGTCGCCTGTGACAGATGTCAGGGGTCCTTCACCTTTACTTTTTTTGGTGCCAAAATGGCTTCTAGTGGTCTACAAGTATAAAATCAATGGTAAAATCTGCACATAAAATCTGCACCAACAGTTGCACCAGAGCACTAAAGCACCTGTAATTGATCTATATACCAACACGAGCCAGTTAAAAAGCATGACCATTCAAACAACTTTTTAAAAAAGGAACAGTTAAAACAATAAGATCACAAGGGCAGGGGAATGCTTGCCTAAACAAAGGAGCCGGTGGGATGCCAATACAGATGAGACTTTTCTTATTTCAGCAGGGAGGGCATACCAGAACCCTAGAGCCACCAGTAAAAAACCCCACCTCCATGTTACTACAAGCCAATAATCATCTGGCCTTGGGGAAAATAACTGGGTTCCATTTGCTGATTGTAATGCCCTGGGTGTCTGAGGCACAAAATGGTGCTGCCTCAATACAGCTGTGTGCTTCTGTCATTGGACATTGTTGAACCAGGAAGTGACATCTCCAGAAAGTGGAATGACTCTTCTTTTCTTATCTCTGTGGCTCCGACCTCCTGGGCAACGCAGACACCTTAGGCAGTTGAATGCGCATGTGTACTCCATCCATTGGAAGTGAGAGCTGGACCATAGAGAAGGCTGATCGCCGAAGAATTGATGGTTTTTGAATTCTGGTGCTGGAGGAGACTCTTGAGAGTCCCATGGACTGCAAGAAGATCAAACCTCTCCATTCTGAAGGAAATCAGCCCTGAGTGCTCCCTGGAAGGACAGATCCGGAAGCTGAGGCTCCAAGACTTTGGCCACCTCATGAGAAGAGAAGACTCCCTGGAAAAGACCCTGATGTTGGGAAAGATGGAGGGCACAAGGAGAAGGGGACGATGGAGGATGAGGTGGTTGGACAGTGTTCTCGAAGCTACCAGCATGAGTTTGACCAAACTGCGGGAGGCAGTGGAAGACAGGAGTGCCTGGCGTGCTCTGGTCCATGGGGTCATGAAGAGTCGGACACGACTAAACGACTAAACAACAACAACACTCCATCCATTTCCCTCCCTCCCACCACTTCCTTCCGGACACTGGCAACCCATGCTATGCCACTGTCCTGCACAATCTGGGGTTCAGATTGCATGTAGTGCCTTTGCATGTACAAGTGACACAACATAGGACGCTGAGTCAGGTTATTGGTCTATCTACCTCATTATTTGTCTATTCTGACTGGCAGTGGCTCTCCAGGATTTCACGGCAGACCCTGTACCACTGAGCTATGTCCCTTGTGGTGTGCAGGCACCCCATTTCAGACATCCCTCTCAGGTGTGGGGGGAAAGCAGGGTGCACTGGCATGGGCGAGGGGTGAGGTCAGCAGTTTTTGGACCCACCCCCTCAATGCATTTAGTGTACACATGGAAGAGAGTGAACAGATAATCATAGCTGTCAACTGTCCGTTATTTGGCGGGAAAGTCCCTTATCCTAGCACTGTGTCCTGCTGCTGTCCCTTATTGATGATGTCCCTTAAATTTCCCGGGTTTCAAAGGAAGCAGCTCCTCTCCCTCCCTCCCTGCCGGCCAGGGAGGAGGGAGGCTCCAACTGTGTTGCTTGGCTGTGTTGCTCACTCAATAAGGAGTCTAAGAATGACTGGGGGGGGGGTGGAGCTTGCATGCCTTGTGCTGATCAAATCAGCCGCGTTGCCTGTGGACTCGCCTTTGCTCAGCGCTTCCCAGCGGAGAGGTGACGGTGGTTTTCCTTGTTGCATCCCCTTTGATGGGTTGTTGCGCTGTGGGAACCACTGCTTGAGGATTTGTTTGGCTGCTGGCTGGGCTTTCTCCCTTTGGCTTGGAGGGGCTCAGAAGTTGAACATACCTGTGCTTGGAAAATCGCTTATTTTGGCTGCTGATCCCTTATTTTCGAGGCTGCTGGTCCCTTATTTTCAAATCTGTAAGTTGACAGCTATGCAGATAATTGAACACCTATGGGAAACTTCACCAAGCTGGAACCCACTAGATCACGGAATCACACAACTGTAGAGTTGGAAAGGACCACAAGGATCTTCTAGTCTAATGCAGTCCAGGAATGCTTTCACCCAACATGGGGCTTGAACCCACAACCCTAAGATTTAAGAATCTCTTCATGTACCAATTGAGTTATCTCAGTGTTTTGCACTACCAGCTCCCATCACTTTTAGCCAGCACAGCTTCAGAAGCAAAGAGGGGCCAGTTCTTGGAGGTGAAAAGTTCTGAGATCTGGATTTGTGCCTTTAATTGCCTGACTTGCGGGAGGTCTAGAGATTTTCCGAGTCCCGCTTGCAAAGTGAATTTAATTGCAAGGAGCCAGAAGCACCGGGCATCTGAGTCAAGGTCATAACCAGGACTGCTGCTGCTTTAATAAACAGCTCCAGTCCTCGCTGATTAATTCTAAATACATCAGAGGCCAGCCTGGTGCACACATGATCTCTGATTCCCAGCGATTGCTGTTGACACCCAAAGTGGCTCAAAGATTAAGGGGAGCGAGGTGATGAGCAATGGGGAGAGATTAGAAGCTCTTCTCCGGGAAGATCTGGCTGGTGGCAGAAGAGACAGCGACATCGTTGGCAATGCCTGCAAAGCAAGGATAATGGATGAGAGTTTTAGGGAGAGGGCTGGAGATAGTACTCCGAGATTCAGCCACTTGCTTGGAAGATTGGGGTAAAGAGGGAAGGGAGGAGGAAAAATCAGATGCTTTATTTGTGCACATTCCACTTCCTGAATTGTTTTTTAAACACAAAATACTGTACTTGCCCAGAATAGATGATTTTCCAGGGATGAATATTATTAGTAGAAGCACCAGTAACAACACTAGTGATAGTACAGAATCATAGAGTTGTAATGCTGTACTGTTTTTAACACCTGATTGGAAGCCGCCCAGAGTGGCTGGGGAAACTCAGCCAGATGGGCGGGGTATAAATAATAAATTATTATTATTATTATTATTATTATTATTATTATTATTATTATTATTATTATTACTACCCCTTGTGAACCTTTGCTATATTTTTGAACCTATATCTTATATCTATCCAATTTTTTCCATAAATTTTTGTTTTGAATTGCCTCTTAGGCTATTTGAGAACTGTGCCATTTCAGCAAATTCTTGTAGTTTATTATGCCAGTCCATTATTGTTGGGGCTTCTTCTTCATAGCTGTCAACGTTTCCCTTTTTTAAAGGGAAATTCCCTTATTTTAAAGGGAAATTCCCTTATTCCGAATAGGATTCCTCGCAAGAAAAGGGAAAAGTTGACAGCTATGTTCTTCTTCCTTCCACTGCCAGGCAAAACGATCCTAACAATATATGACTCTTCGTATTGGCCTTATTATAGGAAATGGTGTGTGTGTGGGGGGGGGGGGGGAGAACTCATATTGGAAAAACTAAAAAGATTTTCACATTCTATGCTGAGATTGGGAATATGTACTGGGACGATGGAATGGAGTTATTGGGGGGGGGGGCAAAGAGCTGCCCCATCCCACCCTGGGGGAGGCAGATGGGCCACTTCCAGTTCTTTTCTCGAAAGCAGCCTGAAGAAACACCCTGGATTTGAGAGGGAAATTTAAAAAAAGGGGCAAATCATCAATCATAGTGAGGCAGCCGAGTTGCAGGGAGGACACTGGAAACAGATAGCAGAACAGAAGGCAATATTGTCACATGCATAAATAGCTCTTAATAAATAATCGCCAAACAGGAACGGGCATAGCAGGCTTCCGAGTCGGAGATAATGGCAGCTGAAAGCGTCTCGGTACTTGTTTGAAATTCTCTTGCATACTCGATTGCAGAACCTGGAGCTGGCTGGCTGGCTGCTATGAATGTAGAATGTGTTCTTCCCCCTTTCCTGTGTTATGTACTGAGTTGAATAGGATCCAAAATGCAGCAGTCTGATTGGTCCTAGAACAATAGGATTCAGAATGCAGCAGTCTGATTGGTCCTAGAACAATAGGCTTCAGAATGCAGCAGTCTGATTGGTCCTAGAACAATAGGATTCAGAATGCAGCAGTCTGATTGGTCCTAGAACAATAGGCTTCAGAATGCAGCAGTCGGATTGGTCCCCAGGAGCCGCCTAATCCAGCTCCAGGTGGAAGTGAATCCGCAACCTGATTGGCCTACAGGAGAATCCCAGAATTAGAATCACGTGGGACCCATTGTGTAAATAATGTATATAAAGCAGACATTCTGGGGGAACTTCCATTCCCGCTCAGCACTATGAGCTGAATAAAGAGCATGAAATCCACTCTCGACTCCGAGTATATTTCACCTTCCTTGGTGTGTGGGCTGGCATCACCCTGGCTATGACGCTGTTTCTTAGGTATTTGTTAAGAAAGGGAGTCAGAGGTGTAGGTGAGGAATCCAATCTCATTCCGCAATCCCTAATTTGCACTTTTCGAAGAGCAAAACACCTTTTGAAATGTGCGCTTTTCCAAATTTCGCAATGCAGTTCCACAGCCAGAGAATGTCGGTGAAAATGTACGCCTTAAGGGGAAAGCATACATGAAAGTTCACACTTTCTAACATTTCATTGGATGACCACTGAATCTCCAAATTCCAGTATTACGAGAGAGGGTAAAGAATTTATCTCTATCTACTTTCTCCACACCACAAAAAGCACACCCACCCATTTCACAAATTTAGAGCTACCTTTGCATCACCTCCTGGCAAATAGAAGGGGAAGAAATGGAGGCAGTGAGAGATTTTACTTTCCTGGGCTCCATGATGACTGCAGATGGTGGCAGCAGCCACGAAATTAAAAGATGCCTGCTTCTGGGGAGAAAAGCAATGACAAACCTAGACAGCATCTTAAAAAGCAGAGACATCACCTTGCCAACAAAGGTCCATATAGTAAAAGCTATGGTTTTCCCAGTAGTGATGTATGGAAGTGACAGCTGGACCATAAAGAAGGCTGATCGCCAAAGAATTGATGCTTTTGAATTATGGTGCTGGAGGAGACTCTTGAGAGTCCCATGGACTGCAAACCTATCCATTCTGAACGAAATCAGCCCTGAGTGCTCACTGGAAGCTCAGATCCTGAAGCCGAGGCTCCAAGACTTTGGCCACCTCATGAGAAGAGAAGACTCCCTGGAAAAGACCCTGATGTTGGGAAAGATGGAGGGCACAAGGAGAAGGGGATGGCAGAGGACGAGATGGTTGGACAGTGTTCTTGAAACTACCAGCATGAGTTTGACCAAACTGAGGGAGGCAGTGGAAGACAGGAGTGCCCAGCGTGCTCTGGTCCATGGGGTCATGAAGAGTCGGACACGACTAAATGACTAAACAACAAATTGCTTCTCTCAAAAATTATTAGAAGAGTCGCTGAAGGTCAATCTTCCTTATTTGCTCTGAATTCCTTGCTAGGGAATGTAACTTTTTTTTTTAAATTGACAGTCTGTGTTGCCTAAAACTGAGATTTTAGCCTTAGGGAGCCAGGCTGAAATTAAATTCCAAAATCCCTTACCTATCACAGATCCCATTCCACATGATCAGGATGAATACCAATTTCAACAAGAGATGCACGACAGCAGCAAATGCTTTCGGAGACAATAAACGGGGGGATGGCATCGCTGTCGTGTTTCGCACCTGCTACCCTCCTGGTGCGGGTGCTGACATCAGCATGCCGATGCATAATCATAAAAGCAAGGAGCATAGGTACCAATGGGAGCCATATAAAACCATGCAGAAATGATGGTATATGCGTCCCTGCCGCCTCACTATTTCTTCGTGCTGTAGAGGAGCACAATTCTGGACGCGTAAAAGCAAGTGAGATCTGAGCTGCTAGGGAAATTGCACCCATTTTTAATAAGCCATAGGCTCATGGAGAAAAGACTGTGGGTTTGCATTACTTAGGAGGATACTGTTGCCCACATCTCAATCTCTAAGCGGCGAGAGACTCCAGGGGTTCAACCCACCCAGGGTTCAATATCATTGCAAGGAAGACTCTGCTGTCTTTAGGATGTAGAATTTTTATTTATAGCTATTTGCAACTTGATAATAATAATAACAATAATATATTATTTGTACTCCGCCCGTCTGGCTGGGTTTCCCCAGCCACTCTGGGCAGCTTCCAACAAAGATTAAAAGTACATTAAAATGTCATACATGAAAAACTTCCCTGAACTTCAGATGTCTTCTAAATGTCAGGTAGTTATTTATCTCTTTGACATCTGATAGGAGGGTGTTCCACATGGTGGGTGCCACTACTGAGAAGGCCCTCTGTCTGGTTCCTTGTAGCTTTGCTTTTCGCAGCAAGGGAACCACCAGAAGGCCCTCAGAGCTGGACCTCAGTGTCCGGGCAGAATGATGGGGGTGGAGACGCTCCTTCAGGTATACTGGGCCGAGGCCATTTAGGGCTTTAAAGGTCAACACCAAAACTTTGAATTGTGCATGGAAATGTACTTGGAGCCAATGTAGATCTTTCAAGACTGGCGTTATATGGTCTTGGTGGCCGCTCCCAGTCACCAGTCTAGCTGCTGCATTCTGGATTAGTTATAGTTTCTGGGTCACCTTCAAAGGTAGCCCCACGTAGAGCGCATTGCAGTAGTCCAAGCGGGAGATAACCAGAGCATGCACCACTCTGGCGAGACAGTCTGCGGGCAGGTAGGATCTCAGCCTGCATACCAGATGGAGCTGATAAACAGCTGCCCTGGACACAGAACTGACCTGCACCTCCATGGACAGCTGTGAGTCCAAAATGACATAGGGGCACAGTTACCCCATTCAGGACCAGGGAGTCCCCCACACCAGCCCGCCCCCTGTCCCCCATAAACAGTACTTCTGTCTTGTCAGGATTCAACCTCAATCCATTAGCCACCATCCATCCTCCAACCACCTCCAGACACTCACACAGGACCTTCACCTCCTTCACTGGTTCTGATTTCAAAGAGAGAGGTAGAGAATAGGATGGAGGGGCTCCGCACATTAACACACCAACAGATTTTGCCTCCAAACATCCCATTCTCATCATGGCCAACCAGTTGCCTGCGAAACCCACAAGCAGAATCAGAGCACAAGAGCAATTCTCCCCGCCTGCGGCTTCCAGTGACTGGCATTCAGAAGCCTCTCGGAGGAAGAGGACAACCATCGTGAACAGGAGCCACCAAGATATTATGGGCTGTCACATGGATCTGCTGGATGAAATAGCAGAAGAACGTTGCCTCAGGAGAGTGAGGAAAATTCTCAGGGATTATTCACACCCTGGCCGGCACTTTCTTGATCTCCTGCCCTCGGGCAGAAGATACAGAAGCATGATTAGTCGCACCAACAGGGTAAAGAACAGCTTCTATCCGTGGGCTGTTAGGCTGCTGAATGAAAATACAACAACAGGGCAGCTGACTTTCGGGTTTGGTGTGTGTGTGTCAGTAAACGAGGGGAATTAAGACTAAGAGAGCTGAGCGGGGCGGGGTGCTCATGTAATCTCACTGGATACAAGTTGTACAAGTGACAATAAAGTACAGTGGTGCCTCGCAAGACGAAATTAATTCGTTCTGCGAGTTTTTTTGTTCTGCGAGTTTTTTCGTCTTGCGAAGCACAGTTTCCCATAGGAAATGCATTGACGGTTTCCCATAGGAATGCATTGACGGTTTTAAGAAAAAGGCGCAAGACGTTTTCATCTTGCGAAGCAAGCCCATAGGGAAATTCGTCTTGCGAAGCAACTCAAAAAAACAAAAAACTCTTTCGTCTTGCGAGTATTTCGTCTTGCGAGGTACCACTGTATTTCAATTTGCCATCAAGCTGGGCTAGAAGACCTGGCCTCTACTGAACATGCGTTTTAAGCATCGCCTTGGCAACTCTCCCTGTAAAGGACTGTGGCGCTCGATAATTCCTGAGTCTCTCATCCAAGCCAGCCCTCTTCCTCCCCGCCGCAAGTGCAATTTGCTCGATGACAGGTTTTGTTTTTAATTCAGAGGGTGACTCGTCGGATGAGAGTTTCATTAGTGATTTGATGTTTCCTTACGGAAATGACACACGGCACCCCTCTCTCTGCCGTCTCCATTGTATCTTCCTGACGTTCCTGCCACCTCACCTTTCTGGCGTGGCCTCATTGACAGATGGGCCACCCGTGTCTCTATGGGTCCTTTTATCATCTCTCCTATTACTTTGGCACTATTAATTTGAAGCAAGCCATGGGGTGTGTGTGTGTGTGTAAACTCCAAAGACTTCTCCGACGAAATAAATAATATTAAAACGACACTGTTGGAGAAGGAGCCAGCAACCAGCTTCCTTTTTCCCCACTTCCCCCCACTTTTGATGGGCAATTTCCCCCCGCCCTCCCGTTGGCTTCTCATGGCGTATTCATGAGGACGGATTTACTACCATAATTATGTTACCTACAGACGGTTCGTGGGAATTTATGTCTTTGCAAGGAATGCGAGAGCCATAAGGGGGTGTTTGTGCACAAGAAATAAAATGCATTTCTTTTGGGGAGCAGGGATTTCTTGTAGGGTTTTTTCTTTTCTGTCTTGTCTTTGACGGCAAGGCTTTATGGCAGTACAATGGTGATGACAGGAAAGTGGTTAATTTATCGGGAAAGGGAGACAGTCTTTCTTGAAAGCAGCATTATAGAATCATAGAATCATAGAGTTGGAAGAGACCCCAAGGGCCATCAAGTCCAACCCCCTGCCAAGCAGGAGACACCATCAGAGCACTCCTGACATATGGTTGTCAAGCCTCTGCTTAAAGACCTCCAAAGAAGGAGACTCCACCACACTCCTTGGCAGCAAATTCCACTGTCAAACAGCTCTTACTGTCAGGAAGTTCTTCCTAATGTTTAGGTGGAATCTTCTTTCTTGTAGCTTGGATCCATTGCTCCGTGTCGGCTTCTCTGGAGCAGCAGAAAACAACCTTTCTCCCTCCTCTATGTGACATCCTTTTATATATTTGAACATGGCTATCATATCACCCCTTAACCTCCTCTTCTCCAGGCTAAACATGCCCAGCTCCCTTAGCCGTTCCTCATAAGGCATCGTTTCCAGGCCTTTGACCATTTTGGTTGCCCTCCATTATATGATTCTGGAAGGCTGAGGCGAGTGGCAGAGAGAAATCCCAGAGTGGGTGCGGAGAGCAAAGTTTTAACAGTCCATCCCTCATTTCCCAGGGAATTCTGGGAACTGTTGCTCTGTGTGTGGAATAGGGGGGTCCCCCTAACAACTCTTCACTTCTGGGCACCGCAGTTTAAGAAGAATATTGGCAAGCTATTCTTGTCAGGAATCCCATGGAAGTGTTATGGAAGGGGAGTTTAGATCCCAATAAGGAAAAGGGAGAGCTCTGGCAAGTGAAAGTATATCGGTTTGCAGTCCCAGCCCGGACAGCCCAAGATCAGGGATAATGGGATTTTGCAGCAACATTTCGACTGCCACAGTTTCTGCACTCTGTTCCAAGAGAAAAGTTAGATTTCAGACCCCAAAACATAAGAAGAGCCTGCTGGATTGTGGGACTGTTCAGGGATGCAAGAGAGGATATATGACTTGATTATAGCCTTTCCAACTTGTGTTAACAACTTCACAATTTAGCAGAGTAACACCCCCCTTTTTTGAACTCACAGGCTCGCTAAAGCCTCGACAATAACTGTTCTGTTTCTTAATAGAAGCTTCTGGAGGGGAGAATGCTTTTGTGCTCAAATTCTGCTTGTGGGATCAGGCATAGGCAAACTCCGGCCCTCCAGATGTTTGGGACTACAATTCCCATCATCCCTGACCGCTGGTCCTGTTAGATAGCGATGATGGGAATTGTAGTCCCAACATCTGGAGGGCCGGAGTTTGCCTATGCCTGATCTGGATGGATGGGCCATTGGTTTGATGCAGCAGATTCTTCTTATATTCTTATGGAATGCAAGGGAGAGATGTAGATCCTTTCTCTTGCATACATACGCACGCCAACCCTTGGCAGAAATGCTTGCAATCCGTCGTGTCTCATTTAAAAGTTATGTTTCTGCCTCTGCCCAGACCAGCATCCAAAAAGTTTGAAAACCACACCCCAAGGGCTTTTCGGCAGCTGACACACTATCTCCAATTTGCGACGAATTTTTAAAATCTCATTATGGAGGGGGTGGAGAGGAAGGTTTTTGTTTTTTTTCTGAACTGTGCTTGTGCAGGTATCCACTGTTAATATAACAAAAGTGAAGGCAGCTGCCTTACCTTATCTCTGGAGAGAGTTCCCAGGATGAAAAGTCCAAGTGCCTGGTCCCTCGTTTCCTTGCAGCTTGCAGAGCGCGGAGCAGGAAAGCCTGTCTTCTGACAAGAAGTGATGTTCTTTGCTCTTCTGAAGCCTGCGCTGCATATTCATGAGTCAAGATTGGGGAGAAAGTTCCTCGGCTGCAGGTGCAGCAATTAGAGAGCTGTAGATGGATTGAGGGCAGCTGGAGACGGTAGGAAGGGAAGGGAAGGGAGTGGATTCGGTTTACCGCCACATCTGCAAATAACCATCACCAGGACTGCTGCTTCTACTGAAGTCAAGACAAAGGTCAGATTGTTGTTGTTGTTGTTTAGTCATTCAGTCGTGTCCGACTCTTCGTGACCCCGTGCACCAGAGAACGCCAGGCACTCCTGTCTTCCACTGCCACCCGCAGTTTGGGCAGACTCATGTTTGTAGCTTCGAGAACACTGTCTAACCATCTCGTCCTCTGTCGTTCCCTTCTCCTTGTGCCCTCCATCTTTCCCAACATCAGGGTCTTTTCCAGGGAGTCTTCTCATCTCATGAGGTGGCCAAAGTCTTGGAGCCTCAGCTTCAGGATCTGTCCTTCCAGTGAGCACTCAGGGCTGATTTCCTTCAGAATGGAGAGGTTTGATCTTCTTGCAGTCCATGGGACTCTCAAGAGTCTCCTCCAGCACCAGAATTCAAAAGCATCAATTCTTCGGCGATCAGCCTTCTTGATGGTCCAGCTCTCACTTCCATACATCACTACTGGGAAAACCATAGCTGTAACTATACGGACCTTTGTTGGCAAGGTGATGTCTCTACTTTTTAAAATGCTGTCTTTTAATTAAAGGTCAGATTACTCGCAGCATCAGGAGATGTTGGTGGGGCAGTGGGGCTTACGTAAGTACATACGAAGAGCCTGCTTGGTCAGGCTAATGGTCCAGCTAACCCAGAATCGTGTTCTCACAATGGTCAGCCAGATGTCTTTAGGGAACAGGCAAGCAGGACCTGAGAACAATAGCAACTCTCCCTTCCTGTGATGTCCAGGACCTGGTACATTCCTGCCTCCAGCTTTGGAGGGCAGAGCATAGCAAAGTCTCACGAAATCACAGAATCATAGAAATACATGCAAGTATTTGGGCTCATGTTCACATCTTTGTGAACATAAGTGTGCACAGAACAATTTATGAAACTGTTTAACATGTACCTATGGACTCTCCTTAAGGGCAGGGGGATGTTAACTCTTGCCCTCCCAGAGTCCTCCTCCAAGATCTTGTAGCTCAGCCAATGTCCGTTCCGAGCACAATTCAAAGTGTTGGTGCTGACCTTTAAAGCCAGGTCCAGTAGACCTGAAGGAGCATCTCCACCCCAATCATTCAGCCCGGACACTGAGATCCAGTGTGGAGGGTCTTCTGGCGGTTCCCTCCCAGTAGACCTGAAGGAGCATCTCCACCCCAATCATTCAGCCCGGACACTGAGATCCAGTGTGGAGGGTCTTCTGGCGGTTACCTCCCTGTGAGAAGCCAAGTTACAGGGAACCAGGTAGAAGGCCTTCTTGGTAGTGGCGCCCGCCCTGTGGAACGCCCTCCCACCAGATGTCAAAGAGAACAACAACTACCAGACTTTTAGAAGACATCTGAAGGCAGCCCTATTTAGGGAAGCTTTTAATGTTTAATAGGTTATTGTATTTAAGTGTTCTGTTGGAAGCCGCTCAGAGTGGCTGGGGAAACCCAGCCAGATGGGCGGGGAATGAATGAATGAATTATTATTATTATTATTATTATTATTATTATTATTATTATTATTATTCAGCCACAAGGGAAGGGACTTATACAGTATGTAACTAGTTTAAGATGCTGCTCTGTTGTGATTCTCTGCTGCGGACTGTCTTAGCCGGGTGCCTTAGATCTGAGTCTAATACACTAGAAAAAATTTCTCGGTTTCCTGTAAATGAAAAAAACCAAACCAAAAACCCTAGACATTTTGCCAAGTTTTTAAAATCCACCTGGACAGATATTTTAACCCTGAAAAAGAGGACATGTCTGGGGAAAAGAGGACATATGGCAACTGACCTGAAAAGGAGAACATGTCCTGGAAAAAGAGGGCATATGGCAACTCTACCTCTGAAGGAAGATTGCAGTGGTGGGACTTTTTAGAGAAAAGGTGAGTGAGAGGTGACATGACAGAAGTTTATAAAATTATGCATGGCAGAATGAAAGTGGATAGAGGAAAGTTTTTCTCTTCTTATCTCATCACACTTGGAATTGTGGACATCCAATGCAGTTGAATGGATAATAATAATAATAATAATAATAATAATTTTTATTTATACCCTGCCCTCCCCAGCCAAAGCTGGGCTCAGGGTGGCTAACAACAATCAAAAGAATCCAACATTCTAAAAACCTTTCACTATAAAATTAATCAAAATCAATTTGATGGCAACCATTAAGCAAGATTCTGTGCAGATTGCCAGAGGAGGGGGTCAGGCTGTGCCCTGGCCAAAGGCCTGGTGGAACAGCTCTGTCTTACAGGCCCTGCGGAAAGATGTCAGGTCCTGCAGGGCCCTAGTCTCTTGTGACAGAGCGTTCCACCAGATTGGAGCTGCGGCCGAGAAGGCCCTGGCTCTAGTTGAGGCCAGCCTAACCTCTCTGTGGCCTGGGATCTTCAGGATATTTTTATTTGCAGACTGTAAGTTCTTCTGTGGGACATACCAGGAGAGGCGGCCCCCATCCTCATTGCTCCTTGAGCTATATCTTCCTCTCTCTTCGTTGGCCTCCTTCTCTGAAAGACTTTCCCTCCTGCCCTTGATATTCTCAAGCAGGGAGTTCTGGTGCAGTGAGGCACCTGGCCTCATCCAGCAAAGCAGTTCTTAAGTTCTTTGCTATTTTTAGAAATAATTTTGCCTTTGCTCTTTTATTAAAGAAGAAAAATGAAATAATGATTTTGATGAGATTCACTTGATGAAAAATTAAAGATTAAAATCATGCAGCCAAAAAAGATTAAAGCACCGAACATTTCTCTGGAATTAAGTATTTCCATCTCATGGAGAGATCCAACAGGGTCCGTTGAATCGAAGACTAGTAGAATTGTAGAGGTGGAAGGGACACCAAAGGTCATCCAGTCCAACCCCTGCAATGCAGGAATCTCAGCTAAAGCATCCATGTACCCAACCTCTACAGTCACACCTCTTGTTATGTTTGCTTCAGGTTACACCTTTTCAGGTGACAGCAGCCACGAAATTAAAAGACGCCTGCTTCTTGGGAGAAAAGCAATGACAAACCTAGACAGCATCTTAAAAAGCAGAGACATCACCTTGCCAACAAAGGTCCGTATAGTAAAAGCTATGGTTTTCCCAGTAGTGATGTATGGAAGTGAGAGCTGGACCACAAAGAAGGCTGATCACCGAAGAATGGATGCTTTTGAATTCTGGTGCTGGAGGAGACTCTTGAGAGTCCCATGGACTGCAGGAAGATCAAACCTATCCATTCTGAAGGAAATCAGCCCTGAGTGCTCACTGGAAGATCAGATCCTGAAGCTGAGGCTCCAAGACTTTGGCCACCTCATGAGAAGAGAGGACTCCCTGGGAAAGAACCTGATGTTGGGAAAGATGGAGGGCACAAGGAGAAGGGGACGGCAGAGGACGAGATGGTGGGACAGTGTTCTCGAAGCTACCAGCATGAGTTTGACCAAACTGCGGGAGGCAGTGGAAGACAGGAGTGCCTGGCATGCTCTGGTCCATGGGGTCACGAAGAGTCGGACACGACTAAACAACTAAACAACAACAACATCTTTTCAGGTTGCGTCCTGCAGAGATCCAGAAGTCCCGGAAAGGGTTACTTCTGGGTTTTGCCGCTCGCGCATGTGCAGATGCACAAAATGACGTCACACACATGCACGGAAGCGGTGAATTGCGACCCTCGCACACAAAGATGCGGGTTGTGTTCCTTTCAGGTTGTGAAAGGGGCTCCGGAACGGATCCCGTTTGCAACCAGAGATACCACTGTACTTAAAAACCTCCAAGGAAGGAGAGTCCACTGTTGGGATGCGTCTGGGGAGACGGAGGCATTTGGCAGGCCCCCAGCTGGCTCCAGCCACTGGCCGGTAGCCAGGCGAACTCAGGTTCTTGTAACAGCATCAAAAACTGCGACTCCAGCCTCAGAAGCCTTCAGAAGCTTAGCATGCAAGCCAGCAGAGATAAGAACTCTTTGCAACGGAAGAAACGGACAGAGGCATATGCAAGCATTTTTGCAAGCATTTAGAATCATAGAATCACAGAATCATAGAATCATAAAATCATAGAGTTGGAAGAGACCACAAGGGCCATCGAGTCCAACCCCCTGCCAAGCAGGAACCACCATCAGAGAACTCCTGACATATGGTTGTCAAGCCTCTGCTTAAAGACCTCCAAAGAAGGAGACTCCACCACACTCCTTGGCAGCAAATTCCACTGTCGAACAGCTCTTACTGTCAGGAAGTTCTTCCTCATGTTTAGGTGGAATCTTCTTTCTTGTAGTTTGGATCCATTGCTCTGTGCCCGCTTCTCTGGAGCAGCAGAAAACAACCTTTCTCCTTCCTCTATGTGTCATCCTTTTATATATTTGAACATGGCTATCATATCCCCCCTTAACCTCCTCTTCTCCAGGCTAAACATGCCCAGCTCCCTTAGCCGTCCCTCATAAGGCATCGTTTCCAGGCCTTTGACCATTTTGGTTGCCCTCCTCTGGACACGTTCCAGTTTGTCAGTGTCCTTCTTGAACTGTGGTGCCCAGAACTGGACACAGTACTCCAGGTGAGGTCTGACCGGAGCAGAATACAGTGGCACTATTACTTCCCTTTATTCAGCAGCAGGACAAAGGAAAAACATGTCTGTTTCCCTTCGTGTCTGTGATGGCCTGGGAATCTGCTTCAGAGGCTGAACCTGAGGAATCCCAGCCTGCACAGGAGTCCCCGCCTCCAGGGCCGGCTGAGCCAGGGCAGGGGCTTGAGTCTGAAGGGCCCTCACCTGTGCCGGATCCTCAGGAGCAGAGACCAGCTGAATCCGCTCTGGCTCCTTAGGTGATGGAGGACCCATTGCCTGCAGGTGCTCCTCTCCCAGCCCTGTCAGGGGAAGGTGAGGCTGCCTCTGGGTCCAATAACCCTCCAGCCTCTCTTGAGCTGCAGAGGCTCAGGGCAGAGAGCCGGAGGGAACTAAGTTCTCTCAGGAGGAGTGCTCGCCTTAAGGCCAGGGGAGGCGAGTCACCTGTGGGCCGGGACTGCCCCAGGCCTCAGAGGAGATAAAGGCTAGTCAGCCGGGTCCCAGGTTGCGGAAGCAACATCGCTGGAAACCTGTTCCTGCCAGCACCCTGTCCTGCTCTTCCAGAGTTCCTGACCACGCCTGGCTCCTTGCCTTGGATCCCGCTTTGCCCTTGACGGACAGCTTCCAGACCCTTGACCCAGGACTGGACTCAGACCACGCTGCACAGTAACCTCCCCCCGGGACCAGCACAGTGTCCAAGCAAAAAAAGAGGAAGAACAAAGCAAAAGCAATACACAAATGGAAGTTCCCAGCAAGCTGTGCTGGAATGTAAACAGACATGTGACATCCAACAGCTCCACCCATCTGTTTAGGTGGAACGGAACATCATAATCCTAACATCCACAACCACCAGTTGTGTGTAGTGGTTAAGAGCGGTAGTCTCGTAATCTGGGGAACCGGGCTCGCGTCTCCGCTCCTCCACATGCAGCTGCTGGGTGACCTTGGGCCAGTCACACTTCTCTGAAGTCTCTCAGCCCCACTCACCTCACAGAGTGTTTGTTCTGGGGGAGGAAGGGAAAGGAGAATGTTAGCCGCTTTGAGACTCCTTAAAGGGAGTGAAAGGCGGGATATCAAATCCAAACTCTTCTTCTTCTTCTTCTCCCATGAGAAATTGCTCCACTGTCACACAAGATGAATCTTAATTCTTTTTTAAATAGAGTTACAAGCTTAGTGGATCAGGGAATGCTGCAGATTCTACAGCAGGAGGTGCCCCTTGAACATTCTGTAGAGAAGAAAAAACACAGGCAATCCAAGCTTATTTTGGCACTTGCAGATGCTTTAAAGATAATTTTTAGAAACCCACCATTAACAATAATCACATATCTGCCTGAGCATGAGCTGTGTAGTGTTCCCATTTGGGGAGGGTCTCGGCTGACAGGCTGGAGTTATACTGCTATGCTTGTGAGATGTGGAATATTTTTTATTCAATCTGCCTTGTGTCTTTCCCCTCTTTCAGAAGGAGAACCACGCTCTCGTTGCCAGTACTATTAATAATTCTTTTTGTTTGTTTTGTGTTTTTTACAAAACAGCTTGATCAAGTCACAAGGGTTGTTTGTAGTTCTGTTGCAGATACTAGCTAAGGAGCAGGGATGCTTGCAAACATCATCCCCATTCAAATTTCAGAAACTTGATTTGTAGGTTCCGAGTCACTCCATCATGCCTCTGGAGCAGCGATGCCAAGAGATCGGTCATTCCTCTTGGTGTCAAGGTTGTCTTCAAAATCCAGGCTTCTGTCCTATTAGGCATGGTGCCTATGCTGTGTCTCCACAGCTGGAGCCAGCAATGTTTCTGAAAACCAGTTGCTGGAAACCACAGGAGGTGGTTGGAGGATGGATGGCGGCTAACAGATTGAGGTTGAATCCTGACAAGACAGAAGTACTGTTTTGGGGGGGACAGGAGGTGGGCAGGTGTGGAGGACTCCCTAGTCCTGAATGGGGTAACTGTGCCCCTGAAGGACCAGGTGTGCAGCCTGGGAGTCATTCTGGACTCACAGCTGTCCATGGAGGCACAGGTCAATTCTGTGTCCAGGGCAGCTCCATCTGGTACACAGGCTGAGACCCTATCTGCCTGCAGACTGTCTCGCCAGAGTGGTACATGCTCTGGTTATCTCTCGCTTGGACTACTGCAGTGCGCTCTATGTGGGGCTACCTTTGAAGGTGACCCGGAAACTACAACTAATCCAGAATGTGGCAGCTAGACTGGTGACTAGGAGCAGCCGCTGAGACTATATAACACTGGTCTTGAAAGACCTACACTGGCTCCCAGTACGTTTCCGAGCACAATTCACAGTGTTGGTGCTGACCTTGAAACGGCCTCGGTCCAGTATACCTGAAGGAGCGTCTCCACCTCCATCATTCTGCCTGGACACTGAGGTCCAGTGCTGAGAGCCTTCTGATGGTTCCCTTGCTGCGAGAAGCCAAGTTACAGGGACCCAGGCACAGGGCCTTCTCGGTAGTGGCACCCGCCCTGTGGAACGCTCTCCCACCAGATGTCAAAGAGAAAAATAACTACCAAACTTTTAGAAGACATCTAAAGGCAGCCCTGTTTAGGGAAGCTTTTAATGTTTAATAGGTTACTGTATTTTAGTGTTTGTTGGAAGCCGCCCAGAGTGGCTGGGGAAACCCAGCCAGAAGGGCGGGGTATAAATAATAAATTATTATTATTATTATTATTATTATTATTATTATTATTATTATTATTACAGGAGGGAAAAGGGCTCTTGGTCTCAAATTCTAATTGGAGCTTTCCAATTAAGGCACTTGGTTGACCACTGTGATGACAGGATGCTGGAATAGTTCGGCCATTGGCCTGGTCCAGCCGTCCAGCTCTTATGTTCTTGTTTTTGCCACAATTTTCAGTGTGCAGCTTTGTTTTATTTCCTTACAAGTTACTAATGTATGATTACAAGACGTCCCCGTTTCTCGGGTACAGTCCCTGGATTTACAAATCTGTCCCCAGACAAAAATCCGTCCCCGGAATGTCCCCGGATTTCATTTAATGTCCCCAGATTTATATTTTAAGTGTTGTAGATTTGTTAGTAGGGAATGAATGTTGTGTGATTGGTTCAACGGCACAAGACACATCATATGGGGACTTCTGGTGAGGCAAAATGGCGGGCGCCACAGCAGCGGGCAGCTCCTGAAGCCAGCCAGAGCCAACTGCGCTACCAGGCTGCCTCCGGGCTGCTGGGATTGCTGCTACCACCGCCACTGTTGAGGGGGAAGCGGGAACCCCCGGTGCGTCAACTGGGGGAACCGCTGACACACACACACCCGCGACCCAAATTGAGCCAGGAGTGAGAGCACCCAGCCACCTGGCTGACTGCCAAGAGGAGCTCCAGGGCCAGGAAAACCCCGGAGCCGACACAGGGAGAAGCAGGAGAGGAGAAGGAGAAGGAAGAGAGAGAAAGAGGAAGGAGGAAAAAAGAGGGGAGCCCCAACCTTGCCGAGCTGAGGAGGAGAGGTAGGAGAGCACCGGGAGGGCAAGGACATGTGGCCGAGCCCAGGCCCGACCCGAGCCTACTCCACGGTGGCTAGCGCTCCAAGAGAGCAGGGGAAGGCTGCGTGACAGAGGAGACCACAGAAGAAGAAGAAAAGATTTGAGAATAGTGAACACCTTTGTGCTGCGAAAATCCTTTTGCAACTAGTCGGGCTTTATATATTTTTTTAAAAAATGTAACTTTTTTTTCTCTTTTCAAAAATAAATAAATGCCCCTGGATTCTTTGAAAAAAAATCTGGTAACCTTATACTAATGCACACCAGAACATATGCATATCAGTTAAATCACAGGAGAAAACAGGAACCTGGAAACGATTGCATGCCGATTCATCCTTTTCACACTGATTTAATCAATCCATGCTGACGTGCACCCAGAACCTGTTTTTTGTGTGTAGGAAGGCACAGACTAAAACTTGCTGCGAAGTGTGCATGCACCAATTCCAAAATTAATTCTGGGAATTACTTAAGTAAAGCTAGAAGGCAGGTGGGGAAGAATGCAAGGTCGAGTAAGCCTGTTGGACAATAGCAGAACTCATAGAATCATAGAATCATAGAGTTGGAAGAGACCACAAGGGCCATCGAGTCCAACCCCCTGCCAAGCAGGAAACACCATCAGAGCACTCCTGACATATGGTTGTCAAGCCTCTGCTTAAAGACATCCAAAGAAGGAGACTCCACCACACTCCTTGGCAGCAAATTCCACTGTCAAACAGCTCTTACTGTCAGGAAGTTCTTCCTAATGTTTAGGTGGAATCTTCTTTCTTGTAGTTTGGATCCATTGCTCCATGTCCGCTTCTCTGGAGCAGCAGAAAACAACCTTTCTCCCTCCTCTAGGTGACATCGTTTTATATATTTGAACATGGCTATCATATCACCCCTTAACCTCCTCTTCTCCAGGCTAAAGATGCCCAGCTCCCTTAGCCGTTCCTCATCAGGCATCGTTTCCAGGCCTTTGACCATTTTGGTTGCCCTCCTCTGGACATGTTCCAGTTTGTCAGTGTCCTTCTTGAACTGTGGTGCCCAGAACTGGACACAGTACTCCAGGTGAGGTCTGACCAGAGCAGAATACAGTGGCACTATTACTTCCCTTGATCTAGATGCTATACTCCATCAGGAGAAACTTTCTCATCTCTCCTAAGGGTCTCTGAATTGTGCATCATTTGGATGTATGTTACTCTGCTGATTCAAGAGAAGGAGGCGTAATGAAACAGGAAGGTGGTGACTTTGTCAGACCAGCCAAAGGCAGGCAACAATTGCTCTAATAATTCCATAGGCAATTCCACTCTTATTCGGGATCCTTATTTACAAAAGCAGAAATGCGACTTCTGCAAGAAATATCAAAATCATGACTCATGCAGATAATTGCACCTTATGTTTCCCATGGAAAAGCAGAGGCATCTCTATAAGCGGTAAAACACAGATCAGAATAAGTGGCGCTGAGAAATGAATCTATTGAATTCACACCCCAACATATCCTTGGTTCCAGTCACTATTTTGCCAAAGGTAAGAGATCCAATCAGGGGCTCAGATCTCACGGCAAATTTCCACGAGGGCATAATTAAAGGAATAAATTTGCAAGCTGGTGTGGCAATGTGGAGAAGAGAATTTAACATGGAGAAATGTGAAACTGAGAGACACAACAATGGACAGATTTCTCCGTTCCTGGTCTCTAAGCCCCTTTGTATGATCAGTGGTGCAGAAAGAAGACCAGAGTAATGCTCAAGTATAGGGGCGCGGGTGGCGCTGTGGTCTAATCCACTGAGCCTCTTGGGCTTCCTGATTGGAAGCTCGGCGGTTCGAATCCCCGTGACGGGGCGAGCTCCCGTTGCTCTGTACCAGCTCCTGCCAACCTAGCAGTTTGAAAGCACGCCAGTGCAAGTAGATAAATAGGTACCACTGCGGTGAGAAGGTAAATAGTGTTTTCGTGAGCTCTGGCACTCGTCATGGTGTCCCGTTGTGCCAGAAGTGGCTTAGTCCTGCTGGCCACATGACCCGGAAAGCTGTCTGTGGACAAATGCCAGTTCCCTTGGCCTGAAAGTGAGGTGAGCGCCACAACCCCATAGTTCCCCTTGGTGGTACTTAATGGTCCAGAGGTCCTTTATCTTTACCTTGATTTCATCCATTGCATCCTGACTGATTTGGGCCATTGCTACAACAACAACAACAACAACAACAACAATTTATTTATACCACGTCCATCTGGCTGGGTTTCCCCAGCCACTCTGGGCGGCTTCCAACTGAATATTAAAAACAATACAGCATCAGACATTAAAAACTTCCCTAAACAGGGCTGCCTTCAGTTGTCTTTTAAAAGTATAATACAGTGGTACCTTGGGTTACATATGCTTCAGATTACATACGCTTCAGGTTATAAACTCTGCTAACCCAGAAATAGTACCTTGGGTTAAGAACTTTGCTTCAAGATGAGAACAGAAACCACGTGGCGGCAGCGGGAGGCCCCATTAGATGAAGTGGTGCTTCAGGATAAGAACAGTTTCAGGTTAAGAACGGATCTCCGGAACAAATTAAGTACGTAACCAGAGGTACCACTGTAGTTGTTTATTGCCTTGACATCTGCTGGGAGGGTGTTCCACAGGGCAGGGGCCACTACCGAGAAGGCCTCTGCCTGGTTCCCTATAACCTCACTTCTCGCAATGAGGGAACCGCCAGAAGGCCCTCGGCGCTGGATCTCAGTTTCCGGGCTGAATGATGGGGGTGGAGACGTCCCTTCAGGTATACAGGACCGAGGCTGTTTAGGGCTTTAAAGGTCCACCTCCTACTATATTCATTGTAAAAACTGAATTGAGCCAAGGCAGCGACACATTCAAGCTGGAGACTCCCCCTTCCTCACACACACACACTTGGGAAAGATGTTACACATCGTAAATCCCTCTACTGCCGCCGCCGCAATACAGCTGTGCCTGAAGATTTATGGATCCAGGCACCCTCATTTGGTTTATGTTTTGTCTGGGGAGAAACACAGCTGCATGCTGCTACTTTGTCAAGTAAATGTCACATCACACTTAATTGCCCAATAACAAATGGCAATGGGGGAACAATATAGACATAACATTGCCACACACTCCTTCTCCACGTGCCCCCCACGCCTGCCCAGTCCCTGGCGTTGCCCTTGAGCAAACACATTCACCATACGTAATCCAAAGTCTCTGAGCCTTGGATCTGAAGCAGCAATAGGGGGGTGTTTCAATGGGAATCATAGCCTCTGGGGCAGGGCAGACCCAATGCTTTCTGGCACTAGCGGAGAAAGGTGGTGGTGGTGGTGGGGGGTGTGGTCCCGGGTGCCATCCCTGGGGGGGGGGTGACATCCCCATGGGCGGCACCCCCCTTGGACGTGCGCAGCCACACCCCCATGGGCAGCTAGCCCCGCCCCTGTGGGACGCTCTGGGTGCCGGAGCAACTATAATAATAATAATAATTTATTATTTGTACCCCGCCCATCTGGCTGGGTTTCCCCAGCCACTCTGGGCGGCTTCCAACAAAGATTAAGAATACATTAAAATGTCACACATTAAAAACATCCCTGAACAGGACTGCCTTCAGATGTCTTCTAAATGTCAGGTAGTTGTTTATCACTTTGACATCTGGTGGGAGGGCGTTCCACAGGGTGGATGCCACCACCGAGAAGGCCCTCTGCCTGGTTCCCTGTAACTTGGCTTCTTGCACTGAGGGAACTGCCAGAAGGCCCTCGGTGCTGGACCTCAGTGTCCAGGAAGAACGATGGGGGTGGAGACACTCCTTTAGGTCTACTGGGCCGAGGCCGTTTAGGGCTTTCAAGGTCAGCACCAACACTTTGAATTGGGCTCAGAAACGTACTGGGAGCCAATGTAGGTCTTTCATGACCCGTGTTATGTGGTCTCGGCAGCCTCTCCCAGTCACCAGTCTAGCTGCCACATTCTGGATTAGTTCAAAGGTAGCCCCGCATAGAGTGCCTTGCAGTAGTCCAAGCGGGAGATAACTAGAGCATGTACCTCTCTCAGCCTGCGTACCAGATGGAGCTGGTAAACTGCTGCCCTGGACACAGAATTGACCTGCGCCTCCATGGACAGCTGTGAGTCCAGAATGACTCCCAGGCTGCGCACCTGGTCCTTCAGGGACACAGTTACCCCATTCAGGACCAGGGTGTCCCCCACATCAGCCCACTCCCTGTCCCCCAAGAACAGTACTTCTGTCTTATCAGGATTGAACCTCAATATATTAGCCACCATCCATCCTCCAACTGCCTGCAGACACTCACAAAGGACCTTCACCGCCTTCACTGATTCTGGGTATCATCTGCATATTGATGGACACCTATTCCAAACCCCCTGATGATCTCTCCCAGCAGCTTCATGTAGATGTTAAAAAGCATGGGGGAGAGGACAGAACCCTGAGGCACCCCACAAGTGAGAGCCCAGGGATCTGAACACTCATCCCCCACCACCACTTTCTGAACACGGCCCAGGAGGAGGGAACGGAACCACTGTATAACAGTGCCCCCAGCTCCCAGCCCCTCTAGACGGTCCAGAACTAGCTCCGCCTCTGCTTTCTGGCACCTGAGGTGAACTACAAAATGCCACCGCTCTCCCCACTAGGTAAGGCGGAGTGGGTGAAGGTCTACATCAGGAATGGGGAGGGGAGTATATTGACATTGTCTCTGTGGATCCTGCTGCCCAGTGGCAGGGGTGGTTGCCCCGGGCGCAAAATTCTTAGGGGTGCAAAATTTCAACACCTGCTGATGCCTCAATACAGCTGTGCACTTCCGTCTCTGGGCACCATTGAAAATGACTTCTCTACGCAAACCAGGAAGTTATCTCTCCAGACAACAGAATGACTATTCTTACCTCCGTGGCTGTGATCTCCTGGATGATGTGGACCCTGTTAGGCAGTTGAATGTCTATGCGTATGCTGTCTGTTTCTCTCCCATCCTCACCTTGCCCCAGGCACAGGCAACCCACGCTACACCACTGCTGCTGCCTGAGGCGGTTCCCGCAGCTTGCCTCATGGGTGGGCTGGCCCGGCCCTGCTTGGGGGAGAAGATTGAGCCAAGGAATGTCTAGGGGTACTTCCAGGTTTCATTTTGCAACATGTGTCTGTTGTTTCATGCTTTCTCAGGGAATTATCCTGTCACTTTTCTAATCCCAGAAAGTCCGATTAAAAAAAAAAATATGTGGGAGAGACTGTTGCTGGAAAGTGCATGTGTGCAGTCACTGACTGGCAACACCATATAACCACCATGCAATGAATGCTCAGACCACTGATCCATCTAGCTCAGTATTGTTAACACTATCTGGCAGCAGCTCTCCAGGGTTTTAGACCCAGTGTCTCTCCCAGGCCTGCTGTCAGGAGCCAAAGACAAGCATAAAGGTAAAGGGGTAAAGGGACCCCTGACCATTAGGTCCAGTCGTGGCCGACTCTGGGGTTGCGGCGCTCATCTCACTTTATTGGCCGAGGGAGCCGGCGTACAGCTTCTGGGTCATGTGGCCAGCATGACTGAGCCACTTCTGGCAAACCACAGCAGCGCACGGAAATGCCATTTACTTTCCCGCCGGAGAGGTACCTATTTATCTACTTGCATTGGTATGCTTTCGAACTGCTAGGTGGGCAGGAGCAGGGACCGAGCAACGGGAGCTCACCCCGTCGCAGGGATTTGAACTGCCAGCCTTCTGATTGGCAAGTCCTAGGCTTTGTGGTTTAACCCACAGCGCCACCCGCG
This sequence comes from Podarcis tiliguerta, assembly GCF_965153285.1. Taxonomy (NCBI): domain Eukaryota; kingdom Metazoa; phylum Chordata; class Lepidosauria; order Squamata; family Lacertidae; genus Podarcis; species Podarcis tiliguerta. The sequence goes on from NC_139540.1 coordinate 3,882,743, forward strand.
TCCCTAAGTCAAGCATAGGTCAGCAATAAAAAAAAGACATGGTGTTGGTGTAGTTACCTCATTTATTCAAAGAAACAGTGCAGGCCTAGTGATCCCAGAAACTTCCCAGTAGGTCTTGTTTCTCCTCTCCAGCATCTTTCCTAATCAAACTGCATCTGCGCACAACCAAGTTCTGCTCTGCTCTTTTCATTTTTCTCTGTGTTCTAGGAGACATGTGGGGAGGGGAGCTGGTAGCAACTGAGGGGGAGACTCCCTGGCTTCTTCAGCAGCCTATCTCAACTCTGCCTCTTGACCAAGCTACTCTCCAGCCTCCACTTCAGCCTCAGAGTCTGAACTGCTCTCTGCCACTGCTTCTTCCTGCTCACTAAACCCTGTTTTTTTTTAAATAACATTAAGATTTTCACATAAAAAAAGAAAAAGATAGATACAAAAATAAAAAACAAATAAAAACAATTCAATTTTCATAATATTTCTTACATTTGCTTGTTTCCCAGACTTCCTCACACCTCCCCTCTCTGTATTCCAGTTCAAATATTTAGTCAGCAAATCCCTTCCCTCTATCTTATCTTTAACTTTATCTTAGTATATTATACCTTTAATTTTCCATCTTTTTTAACCTTCCATTTTTCCATACTCCTTCACCAGATTATTACTAATAACCCTATAACTTCAATACAACATCATTCTAACATTCATTCATTCTAACATTCATTGATTTTATAATATTTCTGTAGATAATCCTTAAATTTCTTCCAATCTTCCTCCACCAGCTCTTCTCCCTGGTCTCGGATTCTGCCGGTCATTTTTGCCAGTTCCATATAGTCCATCACCTTCATCTGCCATTCTTCCAGAGTGGGTAGATCTTGTGTCTTCCAATACTTTGCGATAAGTATTCTTGCTGCTGTTGTAGCATACATAAAGAAAGTTCTATCCTTCTTTAGCACCAATTGGCCGACCATGCCCAGGAGAAAGGCCTCTGGTTTCTTCTGCTCACTGTTATCTCTTCTGCTTCCAACAACTCCTCCCAGTCTTCTCCCTCTTCTTTGTCTGACCACCCATCGCCATCCCACCACCAATCCTCTGGCTCAGAGCCTTTGTCACAGTCCGAGTCAAAGTCCCTGCTGAGGACATCGGGACTGGGGGCAAGATGGCAGGGTGGGAGCAGGAATGAGAGACCAGAAGTTAGGAAGCCAAGAGTCCAAGGGTCAGAGAACCGGGAGTCAAGAAGTCAAGGGTCCAAGGGTCAGGAAGCAAGGAATCACAAAGTCAAGGGTCTGAAGATCAAGAAGCAAGGAGTCAAGGAGCCAACTGCAGCAAGGCAGGGAACATGTTGCTGTGGCAAAGAGCCAAAGGGAAATGCTGACATTATATCCCTTCCCGGCTCTTGCCACCAGGTGCTGTGAGTTACCAAGCGGCCTCACCTGTGAGGCCACGCCTTGCCTCCTCAGAACAAACTTAGGAAGGCCCCAGCCCTTCAAAGTCCTACTGGTCATGGGGCCTGGCTCCTGCATGCACTCCTGACAGCCTTCTTCCCCTGGGCATTCCCCAGCTGCTTCCTCCCACCAGTCTTCTGCATCCAGCCAGTCCATGACATCTGCCGAGAGATGCTGCAAATTGAACCTGCGACCTTCTGCCCTACCAATGAGCTTCTGAGGGAGCTGAGCAGATAGTTTGATGGACAGTCTTCATGTCTCATCTCACACTGCCCTCTATTGAGGCTGACCCTTGAGTTCATTTTAATTATGCTCCTCCTATAATTTTTAATTATCAGGGCAGGGGACTAGCTTGGCTTTCTTCAAACCATGATATTGGTAGCCTCTGGAGGAGTTCCAGCAAGTCACTGTGTGTGACCCATGCAATGGCAGATAACTGCTGTTTGCAAACAGCAACATCGGATTTCACAGTTCGTTTTTGGTAGGATTTCCAGACTGGGCGTTCAGTCTTCTCACCTGCCCTGAAATGGTAAAGGTAAAGGGACCCCTGACCATTAGGTCCAGTCGTGGCCGACTCTGGGGTTGCGGCGCTCATCTTGCTTTATTGGCTGAGGGAGCCAGCGTACAGCTTACGGGTCATGTGGCCAGCTGGACTAAGCCACTTCTGGCGAACCACAGCAGCGCACGGAAACGTCGTTTACCTTCCCACCGGAGAGGTATCTATTTAACTACTTGCACTTTGATGTGCTTTTGAACTGCTAGGTTGGCAGGAGCAGGGACTGAGCAACGGGAGCTCACCCCATTGCGGGGATTCGAACCGCCGACCTTCTGATCAGCAAGTCCTAGGCTCTGTGGTTTAACCCACAATGCCACCCGCGTCCCTGAAATGGTAGACTGCCCAAATAACAAGCATTGTTTCTGGGGATTTCTAGATATTCGTTTAAAATATTTCTGATTAAGATATATGCTAGGGGTATTTCTACTAATTCCTGGAAGCAGGAGGTTGGGCAAACTGGGAAACGTGTCAAGTGATCACAGAACCTACGCCTTGGCAGTGAGCATTTGAGCGTATAAGAGGGAGCTTGAATTAAAAGTTGGAGAGACAGTTGAAAGACGTAGGTTGTTCCCTTTGGGCATTAGTACCTGGGATGCAGATCAAAACTCAAAATTTGGCATTCTCAACTAGCAAAGCTGGGCTCTTGGTTTAAAGAGGAAAAAGGCAATTTTGTGGAAGTCAGGCTTAACATTAATATTAGCCGTAACAACTAAATAGAAGCTCCATATGCAGGGGTTATATACTTTGTGTACCAGATTAATAACAGGGATTAATAACAGGTTGTGGCTATCTGCCTTCCATGGCTTCTCAAAACTCTCCACTATGACCTGTCCATCTTGGGTGGCCCTGCACGGCATAGCTCATAGCCTTTGTCCATGGAGTTTTCTTGGCAGGGATACTGGAGTGGCTTGCCGGTTCCTGCTCCAGGTGGATCACGTTTAGTCAAAACTCTCCACTATGACCTGTCCATCTTGGGTGGCCCTGCACAGCATAGCTCAGAGCTTCTCTGAGTTATTCAAGCCCCTTTGCCACGGCAAGGCAGTGATCCATGAAGGGCAAACAACAACGACAACAGGTCAAAACTAGCACTTTGAATTGGGCCCAGAAACTAGTTGGCAGCCAGTGCACAATGGTGGAGCATATGCTTGTGCTGCCCAGGGCAGGTGCGCTCCCGAGGGGGCAGGGCACAGAGGGTGCCCTCCCAGGCACGGGATAGCCGTGCGCACCCACGATCCTTCTTCTTTCCTCCCCTTCCTGCTCGCCTGCCTCCTTCCCGTCCTCTTCTCTGCCTGCCTGCTTCCTCCAGCCGGAAGCACAGGGCAATGGTGTGCCGCCTGCCCACGACTTCCATGCCTACTGCCAGCCATTGGGCAAAGGGGGGAGCTGCTGTGCCGCAATCCCGGCTGGAGGAGGCAGGCAGAGGCGAGGACAGGAAGGAGGCAGGCCAGCAGGAAGGGGAGAGGAAGGAACCGGCAAAGCGGCAAAGTGGCGCAGCAGCTCCCCCCTTCCTCTGACGGCTCGCCATAGGTGTGTGAGTCCGAGTTGTTGAGAATTCCATTCCACCTTAAGGGACAGACGTGGGGAATTGTTTCCATGTCTGTTTACATTCCAGCACAGTATGCTGGGAACTTCCGTTTGTGTATAGTTTTCTGTTTTGCTTTGGACACAAAGGAGATCAGACATGTTTTCCTTTTGTCCTGATCTACGCTGAATAAACCTGCTTGTAAATATGCTCACACAACCTCTCATGCCAGATTCTGGTTGTGCAGCATTTTCTCTGCTGAATAGCGTGCTCAGTCTTTTGAAGCCTGTGTTGCAGATTTATGCTGCACCAAGGACCGGAGTTCTCCTGACATACCGGCCAATGGCCTGGATCCAGCTGGGGGCGGGCCAATTGCCCCCGTTTCCTTGGGTGCATGCCAACATGAGTTGCAGGTGGGTGGCATGCCAAATGTCACCTCCCTCAGGGATGACACCCGGGGCGATGTGCCCCCCTGCACCCACCTTCCTCCACCAGTGCCAGTGCAGTCTGACCAGGATTGGTGTTATATGTTCAAACCCCCGTGGGCAACCTGGCTGCCAAATTCTGCACCAGCTGAAGTTTCTGAACCACCTTCAGAGGCAGCCCTGTGTAAAACATGCTGTTGGGGAAGCTGACCTTATTTCTCAGAAAACTGGGATAATAAATACCGTATTTCCGCTCCATAAGACGCACCTATTTTTTAGAGGGGGAATGCAAGAAAAAAAAATTCTTTAAAGGGAGTGCTGAGCAGAGCCTGTATGCACCCCAGGCTCTGCTCAGCGCTCCCTTTCACGAGCCGCGTGGAGCTCTTGGGGACTTTTCCTGAGGAGGAAGAAGGGACTGATGGGCTGTCCTTCTCCCTCCTCAGGGAAAAGCCCCCTTGAGCTGCACACATGCTCCACACGGCTCTTTAAAGGGAGCGCTGAGCCGAGCCTCCCCCCTGCATTTGCTCCATAAGACGCCCACACATTTCCCCTTACTTTTTAGGAGGGAAAAAGTGTGTCTTATGGAGCAAAAAATACGGTATATCAGGACCTTGCTTATAATTTACTGGAATAATAATTTTATATGTAAGATACCAGCACCCCAGCTGCACAGCTGCTGATAATTGGTCCCATGTTAGCACAGAACCGCTCTCACTCACCCCTGGGCCTCCAGACCAAAGCCATATAAAGGAAGTAACACTCCCTCTGTCTGCTCCGACTTGTTAAAAACTTGGCAGTCACGCGAGTTTATAATCTGCCTGGCGAGGATCCTGCTTCTTCCCCTCTCCTAATGAGAAACCTGTCAAGGCGGTGTTATTCTGAGCACCTCTTCCGTGACAGCTCTGCAAAACCTCATGCCTTTTCTTTTAATTGGTGCCAGATGTTTCGGTGGCAGCAGTGCTACCCAGGCACACAACGTGTGTGCCTATTTGTGTGTATGTGCCTGTGCACACACACACACACTTGTTGGAGAAAGCGAAGTATTTCCTCTTACTATCACATTCCTCCTTTGCCTTTTATATATATTTCAAACGATGAGCCTATGATCTATTATTGCTGTGTTCCTGTTGCAGACAGGCAAAAAAGTCATTCTCTGGCTCTTTAACTGGCGCATCCTCTGAGCCTTTCTTAGTGTATCAACATAAAATAAATAAATAAAACAACAACAACAACAACAACAACAACAACAACAACAACAACAACAAATATTTATATCCCGTCCATCTGGCTGGGTTTCCCCAGCCACTCTGGGCAGCTTCCAACAAAAGATTAAAAATACATTAAAACATCAGTCATTAAAAACTTCACTAAACAGGGCTGCCTTCAGATGTCTTCTAAAAGTCTGGTAGTTGTTGTTCTCTTTGACATCTGGTGTTAGGGCATTCCACAAGGCAGGAGCCACCACCGAGAAGGCCTTCTGCCTGGTTCCTTGTAACTTCGCTTCTCGCAATGAGGGAACCACTAGAAGGCCGTCAGAGCTGGACCTCAGTGTCCAGGCTGAATGATGGGGGTGGAGATGCTCCTTCAGGTATACTGGGCGGAAGCTGTTTAGGACTTTCAAGGTCTGCAGCAACGCTTTGATTTGTGCTCGGAAACATACTGGGAGCGAATGTAGGTCTTTCAAGACCGGTGTTATGTGGTCTCGGCGGCCACACCAACGCTTTGATTTGTGCTCGGAAAGATACTGGGAGCCAATGTAGGTCTTTCAAGACCGGTGTTATGTGGTCTCGGGGCCGCTCCCAGTCACCAGTCTAGCTGCCACATTCTGGATTAGTTTCTGAGTCACCTTAAAGGGTAGCCCCACATAGAGCGCATTGCAGTAGTCCAAGTGGGAGATAACTAGAGCATGCACCTTTGTCTTTGCAATGTGTGATGATGTGTTTTTGCATGGGCAATTAAGGTTGGAAACTCTGGCTCCTTCTGCTATTGTCTTACCGCCTCTTGCCAGGAGTATCTTCCTTGGCGAAGGTATCCGATGGGAATATCTCTGACTCCTTCAGGGAAGCTGCCAAGGAAAGGCAGATATTTGCATGATAGTACAAATTAATCTAGTCCTCAGCTCCGGAGCTGAAATGAACGTTTCTGGCACAGCGTTCAAAGCGAGGGCTCGGGGTTGAAACAAAGAGAGCTTCCTAAAGGCAACAATCAGATCCGGAGTTTCGTTACCGCGCCAAAGAAGTTGACACAAATGCACAGCTTTTCTGAAGCAGCAAGAACCACAACATTATTTCCCGATTGAATCAGGTGAAGTTTGCAAATGCAAGTAGGTTGGTTGACCAGGCTTCGGCCGGGGGACATCTTCTAACCAGCAAGGACTAGTTTTAATAAGCTGAACAAAGAATTAAGCTCATGTCGGTTTCTGAGGCCATTTTGGTAATGTCAGCAAGATGGATCACATCACTGAGAAAACCCTCTCTCTCTTTCATACTTTAAAAAGCATTTTTAGAACATAGCTGTCAAGCGTCCCTTATTTGGCGGGACAGTCCCTTATCCCAGTGCCATGTCCCGCTGCTGTCCCTTATTGATGATGTCCCTTAAATTTCCCGGGTTTCAAAGGAAGCAGCTCCTCTCCCTCCCTCCCTGCCGGCCAGGGAGGAGGGAGGCTCCAACTGTGTTGCTTGGCTGCGTTGCTCACTCAATAAGGAGTCTAAGAATGACTGGGGGGTGGAGCTTGCATGCCTTGTGCTGATCAAATCGGCTGTGTTGCCTGGGGACTCGCCTTTGCTCAGTGCTTCCCAGCAGAGAGGTGACAGTGTTTTTCCTTGAGGCTTCGTTTGGCTGCTGGCTGGGCTTTCTGCCTTTGGCTTGGAGGGGCTCAGAAGTTGAACACACCTATGCCGGGAAAATCCCTTATTTTGGCTGCCGATCCCTTATTTTCGAGGCTGCCGGTCCCTTAATTTCAAATCTGTAAGTTGACAGCTATGTTTTAGAAACCCTCCATTATCAATAATACTATATCTGAGTAAGCCTTGGCATTGGAGAGGGCATGGGCTGATATGGGCAGTGTGACTCAGTGAGTAGAGCTAGGAATGTGCCCTGCCTGGAGCCCTGGATGGCTTCTGCCGGTCAATGTTGATGATATTTAGCTAGAATGAACCGACAGTCTGACTTGATAGAAAGTTGCTTCTTATATTCCTATTTATACTGCAATGCCTGCGAGATGTGGAAGATGTTTTGTTCAACCTGCCTTCAATCTGTATCCTCTTTCACATTCTCTTTGCTAGTGCTATTATTATTAATCCTTCCCCCGTTGTTTTTGTTTTCCTTTTCCATTTTTACAAATGGTTAGTATTTAACAGCATAATTAAGCAGCGGCGGTTGTTTTTACTTCCGCTGCAAATGCCGCAGACCATAGTGGTTCCCTCAGTGATGGTTAATTTCCCGCCAAACAGATGGGTTCTCAGAGCTTAACAACTTCCGTCTCCTTTGCTGAAAGCAAAAAGAAAAAACCCCGCACACAACTCTTTATAATACCCTTGGTGCACCTAGCTTGCTAGCAGGATGAGTGCCATAAAACATACCAGCTGGAGGCTCCCCCAAATTAGGACTTTGAGATTAATAAACTAAGGATTTGCATAATCAGCAAGAAAATAAACGCCTCCTTTGTCCTATATCCAGGAGTCCTTCAAAGATGGACTTTGAAACCAAGACAACAACACAGTTCTAGCAAGCGATCTTATAGGCCTCCCAGCCGGGATGCAAAAAGCTAAACACACAACAGGGCTTCTAGGCAACTTCATTTTCACTGTGGCAATTTTTTTTGTCCTCTTGAAAAGCCAGTCCAGAAAGTCAGGTTCATCGTTTGGAGAAGTCTCTGATGGAACTGTTATGTACTCAGTTGAATAGGATCCAAAAGGCAGCAGTCTGATTGGTCCTAGAACAGTAGGGTCCAGAATGCAGCAGTCTGATTGGTCCTAGAACAATAGGGTCCAGGGGGCCACTAGGTGGCGCGTTGGAAGATGGCCGACAATAACATCTCTCTGACCCATACGAGGTATTAAGGGGCTGCTATGGGAAGTAGGCAGCCTTCCTACCCCCCCAAGGGTATGGGGGGGGCTGCCCTGCCAGCGGTGTTCATAATGCACCCCCTGATCCGAGAGACGGGGGTGTGGAACACTTGGCAAAAGCCCTCGATGGAATCAGATCTTCCCGACGCCGATTCCAATCAGCGCGTGCTGGTTGCTTCAGCCTGGAATTATAATTGGACTAATTGGCAATAACGGATCGGAAGAAGGCTGAAGCACATATATCAAGTAAGGCTCGAGATAAGGACTGCTGACTAATGCATCTCTGTGATCGGGAGTGACGGATGGATAAGTAAATCTCTTGATGAATTACCACCATGAGAACGTAAGGCTGGAACGAAGGGGGGGGGGGTGGAGGAAAAAACTCTCTTAAATTCCTTTGCATGATATGACTACAATAATCCTCCACCCTAGAAAGAAATAAGATCGTCGCGTTTTAAAAAAACATAAACAGAACTTTAAAACTGTGTGGGGGAAATGACTACAATACGAGAAGATTGAAAGGCGAGAAGGAGGAAAATTCCTATGACGCAGTTAAAAAAACATGGCGTCTCGCAAAGACAGGCTGGCAGGAGAACAGACGAGGGGGAAGAGATTCAGGACTTTGAAAAAGAAAGAAGGCTGGAATGCAAGTTTGACCTGACAGAGCCCCTGATAATGTCTGATTTATTGGGCTAGCCTGAGGAAAAATAATGGACCGACCGAAGACTAACAGAGGTCGTTCCTGAATAATTTGAGCTTGGAAGAGCACAAAACCCACACAGAGACGCCAAATCTTCAATCTGTTTGTGAAAACCATCAGAGATTGCAAAGAAAGGAATAAATGATAACAACAAGAAGAGAAAGAAGGTAATAAAGATCTATCCGAATCGAACTGGATGGAACTGTTTAATAAAAGCAGCAAATAAGTGATGTCTGGAGTCATCTGGAATTTTGGACTCGTGCTGAGCTTGATGTATGGGTACCCCCCAAAAATTTTAAAATTTGGCTGTATAATTTGGAATTAATGTGATTTGAACAATGTGATGTGATTGGCCTGTTAATAAAAATTATTTTAAAAAAAAAAAGAACAATAGGGTCCAGAATGCAGCAGTCTGATTGGTCTACAGGAGCCACCTAATCCAGCTCCAGGTGGAAATGAATCCACAACCTGATTGGCCTACAGGAGAATCCCGGAATTAGCCAATCACGTGGGGCTCATTGTGTAAATAATGTATATAAAGCAGACATTCTGGGGGGAACTTCCATTCCTCCTCACCACTATGAGCTGAATAAAGAGCATGAAATCCACTCTCCACTCCGAGTATATTTCAGGAACATGAAAAAGTACCGGAATATCAGCTCTTTGTCACTCTAGGAAACCTGCTGGGTGCCACCGTGAAGTTGTCTCCCTGCTACGATGGAACGAGGTGGTGTTTTTGGCTCCCTGAGACCTTTCTTAGTGATTCCTCAGGCATTGACCCTTCCCAAGCCATGGCTGTCCAAATAAATAAATACATTACTGCTGGAACTATCTGAGAATGGCGAGGGAGTAGATTCGGAATTAGAGTTATGATTTGCCTCCTTTCCCAGACAAGCTCCTGAGAATGATCATCTGCTAACAGGAGCCAGGTGGTCTGAGAAACACACCTGAAGGGAGGTTTGGGAGGGTGATAAATCACAACTTCGATGAGTGTTTGTGCTGCGGGGAGGCCTTGAAGTGACAAGGGAGGAAGCCAGCCCTCTCTGCGGCTTCCGTGACAGCTGTTGCCTTTCTTTCACACACCGTTTTCAGGTGCAACAAAATAGCGTGGAATTGTAAGGCAAGATCCATCCCAGAGCTAACATTGTGTTCCCGGAGGCGGCTGGCATTCATTTCCAAAAGACTCAGCTGCTAGGATGTTGTTCTAGAAAACACACACCGTATTCTTGCACCATTATTTAACTTTCTGGTGCTTTGGAGAATGAGGTATAGACAGACCCTTAGAACTGTAGAGTCATAGAATTTGAGAGTTGGAGGGGAAACCAATTCTCATTTAGTCGAACCCCTTGAAAAGCAAGGATCACAACTAAAGAATCTCTGACAAATGGATACCCAACCTCTATAAAAACCGCCAGCGAACAGTCTACCACTTTCTGAGGTAGTTCATTCCACTGTCGAACAACTCCTACCACCAGAAAGTAATTCCTAAAGTTTAGTTGGAATCTCCTTTCTTCCTAATATTTCGTCAGAATCTCCTCATGCACACAATCTGGACCCCTGAGCTAGTCTCAGAAAGGCATTATGGGAAAGGACAGTTCAAACCAGAAAAGGGAGTCAATAGAATCTTAGAATTCCTGCTCTGTGATTGCAGTCATGGGATTGTTGTCTATCACATGACGGTGTATGTTTTGACTCCACAGAGTGGGAAGCGACGGAGACGGGATGTTTGTGTTACTGTGTTCCATGAAGTGGGACTATTGTCCTTTTTCTCTTTGCTGTCTAATGCTAGAGAGAGAGGGAGCCATGTTGCAGTGCTCCATGTGTGTTTACATGTAAATAAAGTAGATTAGCCAAAATGCTGAGTTGTTGAGGTCTGTCACGAAAGCTGCGAAGACTCTACGGATCCCTAAGTGTGCTGATGTCTGTTGGCATCGGTCGCTGTGATGTTCGGGCAGAAGAAAGCTTTTGAAGCTCCCGAACGATCGACCAGGAGGGAGGGAACATGCCAGCCGGGCATGTGTCTCTGCCAAGGACTCACTCGAGTGTAGGCTGAACTCTTGACAGTCACCTCTCAGTCTCCTCTTTTTTCAGGCTAAACATGAATGCAGCAGATTAGCTTGGTTGGGCTAGGACAAACTATGCAGCATTTGCAGTTTTCTCTTCCTACAGAAGGGAGTAGCTGGGGAGTAGAATGATCAGCCAGTGGGTTGCCGCTGCATCCACCTGAGAAAGTCACCTCACTTTGCCAAATGTTAGGGCCGGCCCCCATCCCTTACGACCCTATCGTGGGCAGCACTTTTTATCCACCTGGGCTGATTTAAGGTTGTGGACTCCAGCAGAGGATGCAATTTATTAATTGCCCTGCATCCTGCCTAGTCTATGCTCTCCATCATTCTCTCTCTTGACACCTGCACATTCTTTCTTTGATTTCTGCCAGAGCTCCTTTTGCTTTGCAGGGAGAAGGGAGGGAAGACTCGCAAAGGGAAAATTCCCCACGCCACAGAGGCAGGGCTAGTCCCCGAGAGCATGATGTTTCCGTTGGCAGCCCATTCATCACTGTCTCCACAATAACACTTGCAAACAGAAGCCTTGGCTGTTCAGCCAATGGGAAGCTGCTATCCGGCACTCAGCCTGATTACAAGGCTCTCTAATGAAAAGACAAAGAAAAGCGATTCCTGGCAATTGGCGGGGGGAGGGGGGTTAAGACAAAGTAATTCATCATGCAACAGCTGCACACATTTGGATACCCCCCCCCCCAGAAAGCCTATAAGCCAGTGATCTGCAGCTAGCGGGTCACATCCGGACCGCACATTTATTCTACTTGAAATGGGGAAGTTATCCAAAGCTCATTTCGGCAAAACACACAAATTAACTTGAGATCTTTGGCAAAAGCCCTAGGGTTATCTTCTGCTCTCGAAGGTAATCTGAGTTCCCCAAGCTAATGGGGTGTTAATGCTGTGTGCCCCTCCATCTTATGCTCAGGTTGCATGTATGTGAAAATAAAAATGATATATCCTATAGACACCACAGTTTCCGCTGGCTTTTGTTCCAAAGAAACCAAACCTAGAAGTGTTTAGAACTGCTGGAATCTCTCACCGCTCAGAGATTGAGGTGGAATGCAATAATAGATTTTCCAAAACTCAGCCTTTCCCAGTGGAGTGGATGCAATCGAAATTCTCCAGGATTTCATTTTTAGAAAGAAAAGAAAAAGTGGATTTTAGGAAGCTTTGGGCTCCTCCAGTTCATTTGCATGGGCTTCTCTCTCCTTTTCAACGTTGCTAATGTTCCACGCATATTGACAAAAACACGGCAAAAAAATACATAAAAGCCTCTTGGTGTGATTGCGCACATGATTGCATTAATGATGTAAGCTCCTCTGCATAGATAGAGAGAAAACAAAACTTGATAGGACTGTAGATTCTGCTGCATCAAGATTCTCTTTGCGGGGTGTTTTCTCAACATGCAGGAGTGAACATCAATCTCCATGCAATCATACGTGGGATGATATCACAAACAGGGACTGATGGGACAAATATCACTTTCACATGTGGGGAGCCACAGGGTTCTGTCCTGGCCTCATTGTTGTTTAACGTCTTTATCAATGACTTGGATGAAGAAATTGAGGGGGTGCTCATCCAATTTGCAGATGACACCAAACTGCTGTGGAATACAGAATCAGAATTCAAAATGAACTTGATAGATTGGAGAACTGGGAGTAAGCTAACAAAATGAATTTCAGTGGGGACAAATGCAAGACTCTGCACTTAGGAAGGAAAAACCAAATGCACAAATAGAGGATGGGGGATACCTGGATTACTAGCAGTACATGTGAAAAGGATCAAGGGTCTTGGTCAGGGGTCTGCAACCTTTAAGACAAAAAGAGCCACTTGGACCCGTTTCCGAAGGAAAAAACCCTGAGAGCCGCAAAACCATTGTGACATTTAAAACAAATATATCTCCGGAGCCGCGATCTGACAGCGGACGGGAAGGTGACGTCGGGACGGTGCGTGACTAATGCACACAGCGCCCGCCACAGTGGGGAGTGTTGGGGCGCACAATGCGCCTCCTTCCCTCGCTAGTATCCGCCCCGGAGCCGTGGCAAAGGTGTAAAAGAGCCACATGCGGCTCCGGAGCCGCGGGTTGCAGACCCCTGGTCTTGGTGGACCACAGGCTTAACATGAGTCAATGGTGTGATGCAGCAGCAGCAGCAGCAGCAGCAGCAGCAGCAGCAGCAGCAAAAAAAAAAAAAAGAGCTAACACTATTCTAGGCTGCTTCCACAGAAGTATGTTGTTCAGATCAAGGGTGGCGCTGTGGGTTAAACCACAGAGCCTAGGACTTGCCAATCAGAAGGTTGGCAGTTCGAATCCCCGCAATGGGGTGAGCTCCCTCGTCAGACAGCAAAGAGAGAGAGAACAATGGACAATAGTCCCACTTCATGGAACACAAACATCCTGTCTCTGTCACTTCCCACTCTGTGGAGTCAAAACATATACCGTCATGTGAAAGACAACAATCCCATGACTGCAATCATGGAGCAGGAATTCTAACACTGACAACATGATAGCCATCTTCCAATATCTCAAGGGCTGTCACATGGAAGAGGGAGCAAACTTGTTTTCTCCTGCTCTGGAGAGTAGGACTCGAACCCATGGCTTCAAGTTACAAGAAAGGAGATTCCGACTAAAAATACGGAAAAACTTTCTGACAGTAAGAGCTTTTTGACAGTGGAATGGTCTCCCTTGGGAGGTGGTGGACTCCCCTTTCTTGGAGGTTTTTAAGCAGAGGTTGGACAGTCATCTGTCATGGATGCTTTAGGTGAGATTCCTGCATTGCAAGGGGGCTGGACTAGATGCCCCTCCAGGTCCCTTCCAACTCTGTAATGCTGTGATCTGCACAGCCCTTCAGTGTGGAGGGAAAACATTCTGTGCCTGCTTAAAGGCACTCTCATACTTTGCCTGCTTGCAATGAAAACTGTCATGCATAAGTCTGGCTTATGTTAAGGCTTGTGGTTCTGGACTCATTGGTGGGAGATGCAAATGGCATATTCCCTAGATACCCAGGTGAGCGACTGTGTCTCAGGTGGTGAGCAGGAGGTGGAAAGATGTGTTTGAGGTCAGGGGAAGGATGACAAGGTAGCTGCACTCTCTTGTATTTACATCTCTTCCAACGCCAGAGCTCTGGGGATTCTGAAAGTGGCCTGTAATTGCAGAGGTGGCGTAATAACAGAGCCCAGTCAATTGCCGTCTCAGGCGGGCAATGAATAGGATGGATGGATGGATCGTTTTTTGCCTGCTCCACTCAGTGCCTTACAAAGAGCAGGAAAGGATACTTTTACCTCTTCAAACGTTAACACATACCGTTAAGTGTATAGATAGAATTTCTGTGGGTTTAAGGGACACGTCTCTTTGAGCCAGCATTCGTGGACTAGAGGGAAATGGTTATTAACTCTTCAGATGGCTTTCCTGTCTATTTGTGTTATGTACTGAGTTGAATAGGATCCAAACTGCAGCAGTCTGATTGGTCCTAGAACAATAGGATTCAGAATGCAGCAGTCTGATTGGTCCTAGAACAATGCAGCAGTATGATTGGTTGGCAGGAACCACCCAATCATGCTCCAGATATAAGTGAATCCACAACCTGATTGGCTCACAGTAGAATTCCAGAATTAGCCACTCATGTGCTGCCCATTGTGTAAATAATGTATATAAAGCAGATACTTTGAGGGGACATTCATTCATTCCTCCTCACCACTATGAGCTGAATAAAGAGCATGAAATCACTTTGCGACTCTGAGTATATTTCAATTTGCAAGCAACAAGAAAGACCCATTTCATTGGAAGGGGGGCAATGGACTCCAGACCCCAGGTTTTTGGAAGTGACTGCACCACTAAGCAGCAGTAGGTAAGGTAAAGGTAAAGGACCCCTGGATGGTTAAGTCCAGTCAAAGGTGACTACAGTGGTACCTCGGGTTACAGACGCTTCAGGTTACAGACGCTTCAGGTTACAGACTCCGCTAACTCAGAAATAGTACCTCGGGTTAAGAACTTTGCTTCAGGACGAGAATAGAAATCGTGCAGCAGCTGCACAGCAGCAGCGGGAGGCCCCATTAGCTAAAGTGGTGCTTCAGGTTAAGAACTGTTTCAGGTTAAGAACAGACCTCCAGAACGAATTAAGTTCTTAATCCGAGGTGCCACTGTATTGGTCTGCTCCCAATGCTTTAAAAATAAATCCTGCATTGGCGATATACCTCCGTCATCAGTCTGCTCGTAATCAGTTATTTGCCCTGGGAGTGTGGAGTTAAACAGGAATGAATATTTACCTTTTAATAATTGCACCACATTAATCCTCTGTGTCTCCATCGCCTCAGGAACTTTAATTTCCACTCTGCTCTGCTGCAGCGTAATGATTTTTAAAATGATTTCAGAATTGCGACTGGAATAGCCGTGCAATTTGGTTATTAATTGCAAGGCGCCTTCTCCTTTACATGCTGTTTGAAATGGTAAAACAACTAGCCTGGAGTGATTTATATTTTGAAAACAGGAATGATTTACAAAAGAAATGTGTGCAAAGCAAAAGAAAAGCTTTCCTCCTGTGGGACAGATTCACATTCTTGTGTGGTAAACACGTCAAATCATCTCTCATTAGCTGACAGTGAGTCCTACTCGGTTTCTAAAGATGTTTTGACCCAAGGCAATGAAAAACATCCAGTGTGGTGTTCTCACATGGCTGTGTAAACACCATGCATTTAAAGTACACCCCACCTTGTCAAAAAACAATGGGAACTGTAGTTTACTCCCTAGTGCATTTTAGAAAACTGTAGTTCCCAGGATTATTTTAGTGAGGTGGATGCACTGATAATGTATGGTGCATACCCGCGGACTGTCTCGCCAGAGTGGTGCATGCTCTAATTATCTCCCGCTTGGACTACTGCAATGTGCTCTACGTGGGGCTACCTTTGAAGGTGACCCGGAAACTGCAATTAATCCAGAATGCAGCAGCTAGACTGGTGACTGGGAGTGGCTGCTGGGACCACATAACATCAGTCCTGAGACATCTGCATTGGCTCCCAGTACGTTTCCGAGCACAGTTCAAAGTGTTGGTGCTGATCTTTAAAGCCCTAAATGGTCTCAGTCCAGTATACCTGAAGGAGCGTCTCCATCCCCATTATTCAGCCCGGACACTGAGGTCCAGCACCGAGGGCCTTCTGGCAGTTCCCTCATTGCGAGAAGGGAGGTTACAGGGAACCAGACAGAGGGCCTTCTCACTAGTGACACCTGCCCTGTGGAACACCCTCCCTTCAGATGTGAAGGAAATAAGCAGCTATCCTATCTTTAAAAGACATTTGAAGGCAGCCTTGTTCAGGGAAGTTTTTAATATTTAATGCTGTACTGTTTTTAACACTTGATTGGGAGCCGCCCAGAGTGGCTGGGGAAACTCAGCCAGATGGGCGGGGTATAAATAATGAATTGTTATTATTATTATATACAGAGTCTATGTAAACCAAGCTCCACAAGAACATTATTGTCCATTTCAATGTGGGTATGCTCAGCAGAATAACGGGGAACCTGTAGCCTCTCCATATATTATTGGACTACAACTCCCATTATCCCGGACATGCTGGGGCTGATGGGAGCTGGAGTCTGACATAATCCAGAGTCCCACAGATTTTCCCCATCCCCACACAGATACATCGGGCTCCATATAGAAAACATCTCTGCTACAAGTGGCACGCAACATTTGGGTTATTGGGGAGTTGGGGCACTGTTCCATAAATACCACAGAGCTGAGTTTTTCAGCTTCTATAACCAAGATTTTTCCCGTTCCAGATTTTAAGTTAAAATTTGATGTTCGGAATTCCAGAATTAAGGCTTGACAAGAAAAGATAAGAGCCCGCTGGACCAGGTCAATGCCCTACCAAGTCCAGCATCCTGTTCTCACAGTGGCCACCCAGATGCCCCTATGGAAAACCCACAACCAGGATCTGAGCGCAA
Organism: Podarcis tiliguerta; assembly: GCF_965153285.1. Taxonomy (NCBI): domain Eukaryota; kingdom Metazoa; phylum Chordata; class Lepidosauria; order Squamata; family Lacertidae; genus Podarcis; species Podarcis tiliguerta. The sequence continues at coordinate 3,899,438 of NC_139540.1, forward strand.
GAGAAGAAGAAGAAGAAGAAGAAGAAGAAGAAGAAGAAGAAGAAGAAGAAGAGTTTGGATTTGATATCCCGCCTTTCACTCCCCTTCAGGAGTCTCAAAGCGGCTAACATTCTCCTTTCCCTTCCTCCCCCACAACAAACACTCTGTGAGGTGAGTGGGGCTGAGAGACTTCAGAGAAGTGTGACTGGCCCAAGGTCACCCAGCAGCTGCATGTGGAGGAGCGGAGACACGAACCCGGTTCCCCAGATTACGAGTCCACCGCTCTTAACCACTACACCACACTGGCCCTCTCCCCTCCCATGGTTACCAGCAACTGGTATTCAGAAGCATTGCTGGCTCTGACTGTGGAAACAGAGTACTACCATCCTGGCTAGTAGCCCTTGATAATCCTCTCCTCAATGAATATGTCCTTTGTTTGAATTGAAATTGAATTGAAATACAGTGGTGCCTTGCAAGACGAAAAGAATCCGTTCTGCGAGTCTCTTCATCTTGCGGTTTTTTTCGTCTTGCAAAGCAAGCCCATTAGCGGATTAGCGCTATTAGCGCTATTAGCGGTTTAGCGGCTATTAGCGGCTATTAAAGGCTTAAGGGATTAGCGGATTAGCTGCTAAAAGGCTATTAGCGGCTATTAAAGGCTTAAGGGATTAGCGGATTAGCTGCTAAAAGGCTATTAGCGGCTTAGATAAGCTGTTAAGCGGCTTAGCGATCAGCTGTTAAGCGGCTTAGCGAACAGCTGTTAAGCGGCTTAGGGGCTTGGGGAAAAAAAAACCCAGGATTCGCAAGACATTTTCGTCTTGCGAAGCAAGCCCATAGCAAATTCGTTTTGCGAAGCACCTCCAAAACGGAAAACCCTTTCGTCTAGCGGGTTTTCCGTCTTGCAAGGCATTCGTCTTGCGGGGCACCACTGTACTTTATTGTCACTTGTACAACTTGTATACAGTGAGATTACACGAGCACCCCACACTCAGCTCTCTTAGTCTTAATTCCCCTCGTTTGCTGACGCACACCCACCAAACCCGAAAGTCAGTTGCCCTGTTGTTATCTTTTCATTCAGCAGCTAACAGCCCACGGATAGAAGCTGTTCTTTACCCTGTTGGCACAACTAATCAGGCTTCTATATCTTCTGCCCGAGGGCAGGAGATTAAGAAAGTGCCGGTCAGGGATCATCCCTGAGAATTTTCCTCACTCTCCTGAGGCAACGTTCTTCTGCTATTTTATCCAGCGGATTCACGGGGCAGCCCATAATATCTTGTGTTGTATTCACCACCCTCTGTAGGCACCAACAAAGGGTAAGTTCGGTGTTGTTTTGCACAGGTGCAAAACGCCGGCACCCTGTCTACAACTTCATTAACATCCACCTACAACTTCACTAGCATCTCTCGGTATTGTGAACAACACCGAACTTACCCTTTGTTAGTATCTTCATGAACTTACCTAAAAAGATAAAGAAAACAAAAGACTGACTTAAGTATTTGAAAAATCCATTGAAACCAGACATTATAAGTTCATCTTATAAGGTTGGGTAGTTCATATGTCTCTGTGGCTTTCCACAAGGTTTTGTATTTTTCTCAGAAGATTGATAAAGAAGGACCGAGCATGTTTCTGAGCACAATTCAAAGTATTGGTGTTGACCTTTAAAGCCCTAAACGGCCTCGGTCCAGTATACCTGAAGGAGTCTCTCCACCCCCATCGTTCTGCCCGGACACTGAGGTCCAGCGCCGAGGGCCTTCTGGTGGTTCCCTCACTGCAAGAAGCCAAGTTACAGGGAACCAGGCAGAGGGCCTTCTCCGTAGTGGCACCCACCCTGTGGAATGCCCTCCCACCAGATGTCAAAGAGAAAAATAACTACCAGACTTTTAGAAGACATCTGAAAGCAGCCCTGTTTAGGGAAGCTTTTAATGTTTAATAGCTTATTGTATTTTAGTGTTCTGTTGGAAGCCGCCCAGAGTGGCTGGGGAAACCCAGCCCGAAGGACGGGGTATAAATAAATAAATAAATAAATAAATAAATAATAATAATAATAATTTATTATTATTATTTATTTTGGTAATTACTGTGTGTATATTAGTCGCCAATGTGTTGCATGAGTCGTACTACTCTATGGTGTCTAGCATGCTCACAAAGATGGGGACCCAAGTTACAAGGAAGGAGATTCCGACTAAATATGAGGAAGAACTTTCTGGCTGTAAGAGCTGCTCAACTGTGGAACGGTCTCCCTCCGAAGGTTGTGCACTTTGCTACGTTGGAGGTTGGGTGGCCATCTGTCATGGATGCTTTAGTTGAGATTCCTACATTGCAGGGGGTTGGAATAGATGACCCTCTGTGTCCCTTCCAACTCGACAATTCTATGATTCCATGGCCTCCTGCTCCTCCACATGCTGTTGGGTACCAACTCTGATCAGTCTCATGTAAAAAATGATGGCTCCGGAACGTTTAATCAAATTTACCCATCTCATTTCCCCATGTTTCCCTGTTCCTGCCCCAAAGCAGCCTGCTGTTCTCTTCTTCTTTTGACGGCAGTGTTGTGTCTCATTCAGGCCTCGGAGCCCTCCTGAATCACCCTTTCAACCGTACGATGGGATGGCACAATAATAAAGATTATCATCCCCGTCGTAAAAGAGAAAAAGAGGGAAGGGAAAGAAGAGAGACAAAGTGGGAGCTTTTGCCGTTACAAATTACAAGAGAATTAAATATGGTTAAACTTGAATCTGTTCTGGCAAAGCGCAGCAGTAAAAGGCCATTAAGCGACTTGCCCATTTACAGAAAACATAACAGATAAAATTCATTTTTAATGGACTGTTTCCATGGCAACGTTCCTGAGCCAGACACGTTTTATAGCGCATCGAACAGCGCGGGTGCTTAAGATAATTGCAGCAGTCACTGTGCTGGGGACACTGTGGTTTGTGATATGTGTGTGTGTGTGCATGTGTGCAGTGTGTGTAAAAAACAGAACCTCAGAATATTGTCAACTGGTCTAAAGCTGTTTTATTGTACTTGGGTTTTTCAGAGATTTTATCTGGCCACAGAAGAAAGTAGGGCCTCAAAGGATGGGCCACATCAACCAAGGCTCCGTCCCTTAACAACAACAACAACAACAACAACAACAACAACAATAATTTGTACCCCACCCATCTGGTTGGGCTTCCCCAGCCACTCTGGGTGGCTTCCAACAAAGATTAAAAATACATTAAAATATCACACATTAAAAACTTCCCTGAACAGGGCTGCCTTCAGATGTCTCCTGAATGTCAAGTACTTGTTTATCTCTTTGACATCTGATGGGAGGGCGTTCCACAGGGCGGGTGCCACTACTGAGAAGGCCCTCTGCCTGGTTCCCTGTTACATCGCTTCTCGCAGTGAGGGAACCGCCAGAAGGCCCTCGGCGCTGGACCTCAGCGTCCGGGCAGAACGGTGGGGGTGGAGATACTCCTTCAGGTATACTGGACTGATGCCGTTTAGGGCTTGAAAGGTCAGCACCAACACTTTGAATTGTGCTCGGAAACGTACTCAAACCTATCCATTCTGAAGGAAATCAGCCCTGAGTGCTCACTAGAGCTGAGGCTCCAATACTTTGGCCACCTCATGAGAAGAGAAGACTCCCTGGAAAAGACCCTGATGCTGGGAAAGATGGAGGGCACAAGGAGAAGGGGACGACAGAGGACAAGATGGTTGGACAGTGTTCTCGAAGCTACCAGCATGAGTTTGACCAAGCTTCCAGTTGTATTCACATCAGCAAGCTCCTACCATTGGTTGTTAACCCTGATATGACTCCCGGCTGTGCTGGATGGAGTCTTGTATTGCTGTTTCATCCAATCCCTAAGCCAATACTACTTACAAGCTGTAACCAATAAAAGTTGTAGCCTAATTTTGCCTATTAACCTAAAATAATGTATCTTTGTGTCTTATGATAATCCTATGCGGGTGGTGGGTCCTCGACTCACAAAAAGTTCTGAGGATGCTGAGGAATCAAGGGCCTCTGGCTACATGCCACATTTGACTTTTCTTGAGAGGAGGACTTTGAAAGGGTTGCTCTCCCCGAAGGCTTCTGAGCAAGCAGCGGGAGGCGAGCGCCAAGCCAGGCTCCTGGTTAGCGAAAGGTCATCGGCGTTCGCCCTCGTGGCCTGGCGCTTCTGCTTTTGTCCGGCTGGCACTCAACGCAGTGGCGGAAGGGAGTTGCTCTAATGCAAAGCGACAGCTTGGAACTGAGAAAATTTCTTCCTGTCAGAGAGACTAAGTGGTCAGGCTGCGCCTTCAGGCTTGGCTGGGCCGAGATGCTGGCAGAGTTATTAGTTTTCAAAGATGGCTCGCGGAAAAGGGTCAGCTTCGCTTCCTGCTATCTCTGTGATCATGGATACATGATCTGTCTCTTCGTGAGGGATCTGCTCCGACTCAACCCCCAGCCCAGAGCTGTTCGACTGCCTTTTTAGGGTCCGTTTCTTGGGGGTGGCTGAGCACTGGAGACGTAATATTGGGAATGTTCAGGGATGCAGGAGAGGATATATTGTTTGATTATAGCCTTTCCAACTTGTGTTAACAAGTTCACAATTTAGCAGAGTAACACCCCCCTTTTTAAACTTGCAGCGGATATGTTTGCTCAGGCTCTATAATAACTGTTGTAGTATTTCCCCCCTTTTTCCCTCATAAAAGATAAGACACAACACAGTCCTCTATAAAAGTATAAAAAGGTTTACTCACACATCATTCTGTTCACAGTAGGATCCCAGATGGCAGACTCAGCTTAGAAAAGTAACATACTCCTGGAAACTATCTCATAAGGAGACAGTTCCTTTGTCCCTTGGCTGGAGGCCAAGAGAGCATCTGTGGCTAAGCAGATGTTGCTTCTTTGATGCATGTGGTGAGAGAGAGAGAAGGATGGCTGCCCTGCCCTGTGCTTTTGTCATTACCTGCACAGGTGAGGCCACACCCACCTCTAGTCACATGCAGAGGAAGTCTGTCCCAGCCCAAAAGGAAACAGGAAGTTTACTTCCTGGCTGGACAAACATTCCTCCCATGTGTAAACATGTTCACTCTAGGAATGTTGTACTTGACTGCTCTTGTTTTTCACATCCCACAGTAATGGAGTCTTCATGCAAGGGACAGTGAACCTTTTCATCCCAAGAGAGCCACATTCCCTCCTGGACAGTCTTGGCTGTGGTGGGTGGGGCCAGAGGAAAAAGTGGGTGGAGCAATGCTTTTTTAAAAAAACCAATCCAATTGGTCCTTGATAATAAGGAGGAAGAAGAAGAAGAAGAAGAAGAAGAAGAAGAAGAAGAAGAAGAGTAGTAGTAGTAGTAGTAGTAGTAGTAGTAGTTTGGATTTGATATCCCACCTTTCACTCCCTTTAAGGAGTCTCAAAGCGGCTAACAATCTCCTTTCCCTTCCTCCCCCACAACAAACACTCTGTGAGGTGAGTGGAGCTGAGAGACTTCAAAGAAGTGTGACTGGCCCAAGATCACCCAGCAGCTGCATGTGGAGGAGCGGGGAATCGAACCTGGTTCACCAGATTACGTGTCCACCGCTCTTAACCACTACACCACACTGGCTCCACAGTGGATCCAATAGGCAGGGCTCTGCCTACTTCCTGCTTGGCTTGTGGATGCCATCCAATTCCAACCTGAAAAGAATTACCTTATTTTCTTACGGCAGACAGTCTCAGTCTCAAACATCCTGAGCTGTGTCATTTTCAAGTGATCACAATTGCATGGCAGAAACTGGATCCCTGGCAGAGAATTCAACATTCTTTGTAAAAAACCCTGCTCACTTTTCATTTTTTTTTTTTTTTAATTAAAAAGTCAAGTCAGAGAATGGGATTAAGAGCAGCATGGAGGGAATGTTGGAGAGTCAAAGTTTAAAAAGAAACGTAGAACAAATTTGAAATCTGGAATTTATATGTAAATATTTTAAAATTTAATTAAAAAATTGACAATAGGGGGAGAAAAAGTCAAGTTGGTGCTGACCTTTAAAGCCTTAAATGGACTCAGTCCAGTATACTTGAAGGAGCGTCTCCACCACCATCGTTCTACTCGGACACTGAGGTCCAACACTGATGGCCTTCTGGCGGTTCCCTCACTGCGAGAAGCCAAGTTACAGGGAACCAGGCAGAGGGCCTTCTCGGTAGTGGCGCCTGCCCTGTGGAACACCCTCCCAGCAGATGTCAAGGCAACAAACAACTATCTGACTTTTAGAAGCCCTGTTTAGGGAAGCTTTTACTGTTTGATACATTACTGTATTTTAATATTTTGTTGGAAGCTGCCCAGAGTGGCAGTCCATCTTGGGTGGCCCTGCACGGCATAGCTCATAATTTCTCTGAGTTATTCAAGCCCCTTCACCACGGCAACACAATGATCGATAAAATCTCTCACTGCCTCCATTTCGTCCCCTTCTATTTCCCAGGAGGTGATGGGACCAGTGGCCATGGTTATCCTGAAGGGGAAGAAATGGAGGCAGTGAGAGATTTTACTTTCTTGGGCTCCATGATCACTGCAGATGGTGACAGCAGTCACAAAATTAAAAGACGGCTGCTTCGTGGGAGAAAGGCGATGACAAACCTAGACAGCATCTTAAAAAGCCAGAGATATCACCTTGCCAACAAAGGTCCGTATAGTTAAAGCCATGGTTTTCCCAGTAGTGATGTATGGAAGTGAGAGCTGGACCATCAAGAAGGCTGATCACTGAAGAATTGATGCTTTTGAATACTGGGGCTGGAGGAGACTCTTGAGAGTCCCATGGACTGCAAGAAGATCAAACCTCTCCATTCTGAAGGAAATCAGCCCTGAGTGCTCACTGGAAGGACAGATCCGGAAGCTGAGGCTCCAAGACTTTGGCCACCTCATGAGAAGAGAAGACTCCCTGGAAAAGACCCTGATGTTGGGGAAGATGGAGGGCAGAAGGAGAAGGGGACAACAGAGGACGAGATCGTGGGACAGTGTCCTCGAAGCTACCAGCATGAGTTTGACCAAACTGCGGGAGGCAGTGGAAGACAGGAGTGCCTGGCGTGCTCTGGTCCATGGGGTCACGAAGAGTCGGACACGACTAAACAACTAAACAACAACAAATGTGCATGTTACACAGAGTACACCCAGCTTTTGGGCTCAGGTTTTGCTTCCCAGGAGAGGCATCTGGTCAGGCTGCTGTGAGAACAGGATGCTGACTAGATGGGCCATTGGCCTGATCCAGCCGCCAGACACTTCTTACGTTCTTTACATATCTGCTTCTTCGATACGCTGCTTCCACGTAAGACAGAGAGCGTGCAAGAGTGGAGAAGGGAGAAGGAAAGGCTTATGCAAAAGGAGACCTGGAGCCATGCAGCAGGGCTACTGGAATACAGATTGCCTGAGTTTATTTTTAGCTGGCAGCTCTAAAGAGCAGCCAGCAGCCTTTCTGCAGGGAGGCAGATACTGGGCAGACAAAAGGAGGAGCGAACTCTTACAATCCCCCCTGCAGGTAGAAGTTGAAAAGTTGAGCATCGGGATGCAGGCTTCAGCGGGAAGCCTGGGCGATGCTCAGATCCCAGAGCCTTGCTCATCCATCTGCCGTCATCTTTACTGCAACCCTCGATGCTGGAGGGCAACTGAGAGACGTCTTTCACTTTATGGAACACAAACAATGGGGGCGTCTCTGGGGGGAGCTTCGGATGTTGCAACAATCAGGAACTCGCGAGAGTCTCATTCCTTTTGACGGATCAAGGGGTTGTTTCTAGTGGCAAGGGGACAAATTGTACATCTGCTGCAAGCAAAACACAAACCTGTGCCCCCCCCCCCGTGCACTCCTTCCTCCTAAAGCCTGTTAATGCCGCAGGACATATTGGCTTTTTAAAAAAGAAACACACACATATACTACAACTTCAGGGAGAGAGAGAGAGAGAGATTTCTTTCACAGCATTTTCCTCGGAATAACGGAAGCTGCCTTAACCTGACTCTTGGTCATAAGTGTGGGAATGTTCAGGGTGGCAGGAGAGGCTATATTGTTTATTAATACAGTGGTGCCTCGCAAGACGAAATTAATTCGTTCTGTGAGTTTTTTCGTTCTGCGAGTTTTTTCGTTCTACGAGTTTTTTCGTCTTGCGAAGCACCGCTGTGTATTGACGGTTTCCCATAGGAATGCATTGGCAGCTTAAAAAAAAAAGGCGCAAGACGTTCCGTCTTGCGAAGCAAGCCCATAGGGAAATCCGTCTTGCGAAGCAACTCAGAAAATGGAAAACTCTTTCGTCTTGCGAGTTTTTCGTCTTCCGAGGCATTCGTCTTGCGAGGTACCACTGTATCCTTGGAAAAGCATTATAATAACAAATATCTCCTGGCAGAAACAGAATGATACTTGAAAAACGACAAACTTAATGTTTTTTGATATCTGACGGAAACAAAGAAAGAAATACAATAATTTGGAACTGTGTGTGAAAAAAATTGTAGAAATAATACAATGAGTCTAATCGGAAGCCAAATGTGTTTGGTTTGGTTTGTGTTATTTTTCTTTTTTTCCCTCACTCCCTCCCTCTCCTCCTCCTCCTCCTTTCTCTCCCTTTGTCTTTCTCTTTTTGATATGTTAAGAAAGAGATAAAGAGATAAAAGTGATATGTAATTTTTTTATTACTATTTATATATTGTTAAAATTGGTTAATTGGAAAGGAATTGATGTAGCAAATACTGTGGTTTTTTTCTTTGTTAGTGTTGAATTCTAAATAAAATATCATATCATTAATAATAATAATAATAATAATAATAATAATAATATCCTTCCTAACCCACACTTGCAAGTTCCTTTACTTAACAGTGTGCATTCCCCTTCTCATGCACAACAGAAAACTAGTTGCAAACTTGTGTGAGTTTCTTAAGACAATACACAATTCAATCTGGCTCGCCCAGGTTGAAATGTGTTCTAATATTTTCCTGGTAATACCTCTTGAATCCTTCCTAAAAGAACAAAGACACCACATAATCAATAAAAAGAAAGTTTGCTCATGATCAGGCGGAGCACAGTGTGACCCCAAAGGCGGGCTCTAGGCTTAAAGTTTCAAACAGGTTTACCCCATAAGGGAGATGACCTGGGGGACTGCTTGGCTGGCAGCCAGCAGTTCATTCCAGGAAGTTTGCAGGACAAAAGGAAGATGGAAAAGAGAGAGAGTGGCGGCATGCCTTGTCCTTTTGTTACCTGGACAGGTAAGGTCATGCCCTCCCACTAGTCTCATGCAAGGAAGGAGGCGTCTTTTAATTTCGTGACTGCTGTCGCCATCTGCAGTGATCATGGAGCCCAAGAAAGTAAAATCTCTCACTGCCTCCATTTCTTCCCCTTCTATTTGCCAGGATGTGATGGGACACAGACATGGGTGAAACTAAAACATTCCCAAACTTATTCACACAGCCTAGCAAATGCTGCTTGGGGTAAAGGTAAAGGTAGAGGTACCCGTGCCCGTACGGGCCAGTCTTGACAGACTCTAGGGTTGTGCGCTCATCTCACTCTAAAGGCCGGGAGCCAGCGCTGTCCGAAGACACTTCCGGTTAACGTGGCCAGCATGACAAGCTGCATCTGGCGAGCCAACGCAGCACACGGAACGCCGTTTACCTTCCCGCTGGTAAGCGGTCCCTATTTATCTACTTGCACCTGGGGGTGCTTTCAAACTGCTAGGTTGGCAGGCGCTGGGACCGAACGACGGGAGCGCACCCCGCTATGGGGATTCGAACCGCCGACCATGCGATCGGCAAGTCCTAGGCGTTGAGGTTTTACCCACAGTGCCACCTGCTTGGGGTACTTATCTGCAAAAGCAGGTATGCTGTTTTAGCCTGGTGGATCTGAATCACCGCTGTGTATTATTAATTGCCTACAATAGGCTTTCAAATGCTTTTCATAGCACTGCAATGCAGAGCTCAATATTTGTTAATATTGGAGGTGGGGTACATTGGCACAACTTTGCCAAAGTAACCGGGTTTGCCTGATAAAACTCGTGGTCCAGAGATTCCTCATCCCTTATCGAGCTGCTGAGGTTCTTCTGAAATAGTAGCTACATCACCTTGCAAGCAGGCCCAGGAATTTGCAGAGGAATGCTATACTGTGCTTGTCATTTTATTTCATAGAATGTATACACTGCTTGACGGGACACGGATGGCGCTGTGGGTTAAACCACCAAGCCTAGAACTTGCCAGTCAGAAGGTCGGCGGTTCGACGGGGTGAGCTCCCGTTGCTCGGTCCCTGCTCCTGCCAACCGAGCATTTCGAAAGCACGTCAAAGTGCAAGCAGATAAATAGGTACCTCTCTGGTGGGAAGGTAAACGGCATTTCCGTGCACTGCTCTGGTTCGCCAGAAGCGGCTTAGTCCTGCTGGCCACATGACCCGGAAGCTGTACGCCGGCTCCCTCGGCCAATAAAGCGAGATGAGTGCCACAACCCCAGAGTCGGCTACGAATGGATGTAATGGTCAGGGGTCCCTTTACCTTTAAATACCACTTGAGTTACAAAAAAAGAAGATGAAACAACACTCAGAAAAATTAACAACAATATTGTAAGACCTTTAAAAAGTTTAACTAACCATGGACCAAAAACAGATTAAAATTCACATCAGTCTTCTTAACATCTAGGTAGGTTTGTCTAAACAAGAATACTTTTTAGCAGGAGCTGAAAGGAGTACAGGGATGGCACCTGCTTGATATCACTAGGCAGGGAGTTCCTAAGGTGCTGTCACATTAAAAGATTGATTTCTTACCAATGCAGAATGGATATTATGTGGCACCTGTAGTGGTGCCAATTCTGCGGATCAAAGTGGCCAAGTGGGCCCATATGGGGTAAGGTGATCTCGTGAGTAAATGGATCCTGAGTTTGTTACCTTGATCTGGCAAACACCTGCCTTGAAATGGCTACCTGTTCCCAACAGCATTGTGAGGAAGACAATGGCAGCAAGGGAAGTATGGAGTTTCTGGCAGATGAAATTGATGGAAAATGCAGAATGGCGAAAACTGGTGGGGAAGATCAGAAACCAAGAAGATCAAGTATCTGTTACGAGACTGGAGTAAATTTGTAGTTTATTTTAAAAAACCATTGTAAACAGTTAAAATCATTGGTAGCGTTGTAATGACATTTGTAATGTGAACTTGATTATGACAAAATTTTGGAGGTCCCAAGTCGCAAGGTGGTTAGATTGGTCTCAACTAGGGCCAGGGCCTTTCAGTACTGGCCCCGACGTGGTGGAACGCTCTGTCACAAGAGACTAGGGCCCTGCGGGGTTTGACATCTTTCTGCAGGGCCTGCAAGACAGACCTGTTCCACCTGGCCTTTGGTTTGGATTCAGTCTGACCCTTATGTTTCCCTCCCCTTATGGTTTTGATCTATGGGCTACTATTAAAATGAGGCTGCATTTTAAATTGCATTTTAACCTGTATTTTAAATTGGGGGTTTTCCCCTATTATGTTTTTACTGTAATTTTTATTGGTATTAGCCTCCCTGAGCCTGGCTCTGGCCAGGGAGGGTGGGGTATATATAAAATTATTATTATTATTATTATTATTAGATATATAACAACTGGAAAAAGTATAAGATGCAAAAATTTTTGTTTATGATATATGAACCCAGGGGAGGGAGGGCAGGAAGTCGGAAGGTTCAGCGAACCTTGTAATTTGATATATGAATTGGTTAGAGATAAAATGTATAAACATGTGAAAACTAATAAAAATTTATATCTGAAAAGTATGGAGTTTCGCCATTGTTTTGGCAGCCTGAGACCCAGACACTCTTTATCCTACAAGCTGCTGCCTGAACTCAGCAGGGATCAGGATCCGTTTGCTCTTCTGCTTTTGTCTTTAGGGAGTGGAACCTTTCCACTTCCCGAATGATAAAACATTTATGATGCCATGTGATCACATAAATATTGAACGTTTCCCCACTCCCTTGAAAGACTTTGTCTGGCACATGTATTATTGCGTCACAACCAAGACTTTGGAATACGGGTAGAAATGCGCTGCTTGTCACGCAACCTAGAATCATAGAATTATAGTTAGAAAGGGCCCTCAGGGGGCATCTAGTCTGACCCGCCTGCAATGCAAGAATCACAGCTGAAGGATTCCTGACAGATAGTCACCCAACCTCTATTTGAAAAGAGGGAGAGTTCACCACCTACTGAGTCCGTTCCACTGTAGAACAGCTCTTACCCTCAGAGAGTTCTTCCTGATGTTTAGCCGTAATCTCCTCCTTACCTGTGAGTAAGACTCCTAGGGATGTGGGTGGCACTGTGGGTTAAACTACAGAGCCTAGGGCTTGCCGATCAAAAGGTCGGTGGTTCGAATCCCCACGATGGGGTGAGCTCCTGTTGCTCGGTCCCTGCTCCTGCCAACCTAGCAGTTCAAAAGCATGTCAAAGTAAAGGTAAAGGTAAAGGGACCCCAGACCATTAGGTCCAGTCGTGACCGACTCTGGGGTTGCAGCTCTCATCTCGTTTTATTGGCCGAGGGAGCCGGCATACAGCTTCCGGGTCATGTGGCCAGCATGACTAAGCCGCTTCTGGCGAACCAGAGCAGCGCACGGAAACGCCGTTTACCTTCCCGCTGGAGCGGTACCTATTTATCTACTTGCTTTTGAACTGCTAGGTTGGCAGGAGCAGGGACCAAGCAATGGGAGCTCACCCCGTTGTGGGGTACAAGTAGATAAATAGGTACCACTCCATCGGGAAGGTAAACGGCATTTCCGTGCGCTGCTCTGGTTCACCAGAAGTGGCTTAGTCAAGCTGGCCACATGACCCGGAAGCTGTACGCCTGCTCCTTCGGCCAATAAAGCGAGATGAGCTCCGCAACCCCAGAGTCGGCCACAACTGGACCTAATGGTCAGGGGTCCCTTTACCCTTTAAGACTCCTTCATTGCCAGAAGCTGTGGCCTGGGTGTGGTTTAGAAGACCAGAGCATATAAGCTCTCAGTTGCTGGCAAAGGCTGTTAGGAGTTGGAGTCAAAAACATCTGGAAGCGACCAGATGCTTGGAAGTTTGGTCTACACCAGTGATGGCCAAACTTGGCCCTCCAGCTGTTTTGGGACTACAATTCCCATCATCGCTATCTAACAGAACCAGTGGTCAGGGATGATGGGAATTGTAGTCCCAAAACAGCTGGAGGGCCAAGTTTGGCCATCACTGGTCTACACTGACTGCCAGTGGTACTACAGGGTTTCCAACAAAAAGTCTTTCCCCGTCCGACCTGGTGATGCTCAGGATTGAACCTTTTGTATGCAAAGCAAGCCCTCTCCATCTGAACCTTCTCTCTGTTGTTCTCCCCCCCATGTGTATCTTGGGGCTTTGGAAGGTGTCATAAAAGTTTCCCATCAGCGAAATTGCAGTGCCTGGCAGTAAGATCTGATTAGTTCTTTAAATGTGTGTGTTGAATACTATCTGTTTCCTTCATTTGCCAGTCAAGACAGCATCCCACATTGGGAGAAATCAGGCTGATTTGCTTACGGAAAGCGATCAGGCAGAAGTTTAGGATACTTTTTAACAACTGATTGCTCTACAACATAAAACTTCCTCGGCTGCCGCCTTCAAATAAATTTGCAAAGAGATTAAAAGACTTGAGCAGGTGGACATGTGGTTCAGAATGAACCTGCTTCTTGCAAACTTCTCCAGTCTGGGCAGATGGAGATTATTCTTTGAATTTCATGGTTAGGAAGCTGCCAGTATTAAAATAATTTTTTTAAAAAAATATTTATTTGCCTTTGTCAATGTTTTAACTAATTAGTAGCTTGGAGGCAATTTTTGACTGCTCCCTTACCCCTCCCCCTGCCTTAATTTTTCCTCCTCCTAAATTCATTTGCCTCTTTAGCTGGGAGAATGATTGTTTAAATAGCAGCAGTATTTTAAAAACATTGTAGCAGGAAAACCCCCCCCCCATCATTCAGTTTGTACAAACTTCACACACACTCACACTCACACACTACATACGCTACACTTCTGTTATAAATTCATAGAAAATCAACCATACATCGGATTTGCACTGTTCCACTTTTATTTTACTCCATGAAGGAAAGACTACAAAATGGGGAAGGTTTGATACAGGGCGCCATAATCCCTTCACCATACCAGCACATCCACAGGAGCCCTGCCCAGTTGCTATGCCAACCCTGATGATCCCAGACAGAAGACAATCAAGATCACAAAGAACTTGCATATGGGAATGGATTCAGCACAGACTAGAACAAAGGACAATGATCAGATCTTCCCTCAGGGGGCAGGAAACTGCGACTACCTTTTGTCTTCAGAAAATGACTCATGGGGAGGGGTAGAAGGGAACCAGCCAGGTGACAGGACACTCAGGTTACCACCACAACTCCTCCCTCAACCCCTCCTTTCTGTAATGTATGCATGATGTTTCTGGGAGTGGGCTTGACCCAGAGGATGGGAATTTCAAAAGTTTTTATAAGGTCTTGCACACCATTTTTCTGTGTCTTTCCTCTCTCCTGCAAGTGAGGGGAACACCCTGTTGCAGCAGTTCAATAAAGGCCAAGCCTACAGGCTGCTGATTTGCTCCAATTTACTCTGGTTGGTGTCTTTACTTTTTGTCCAAGGGAGCCCTCGGATTTTTCCGGTAACAACATTGCCTTGTGCATCTTAGTGCCTTAGCAGTGCCAAAATAGGAGCATATTTTGCCCCCTGGAATCTGGAGGTTGTTGCCTCAGGGTAGTCACCATGAGATAACAACCCATTGTCTCCACAATTGGAATAAAGCCAGGGTAGCCCTCTTGTGACCCTCTAGAACTTTTTGGACTCCCAGCTCCCATCAGCCTCAGCCAGCATGACCAATGGTCAGAGGCGATAAGTAATCCAACAATGTCCAGAGCACATGGCATCCAGTGCCCCTGGGATGGAGGTCTGGGTCAGAGCTGTCAAGCATATGCGGCACCGGGGTGCAAAGATCCACCTGGCACCCCCCCTCCAGGTTGCCCAGTCCCAGGCGCGCAGGAGGGCGGAGCTGACCGGCTGTCTCAGTATCTTGCTGGCTTGGTCGCCCCCAAACTCGTGGCACAGAGCCACCCGCAGCAGAAGAGCCTGCCATGGCACTCTGACCGATGGGTGGGCTCTTCCCCAGACTCAACTCTCGGGCCCTGGACTCTCGGCCTGGCGCCCCTGAGAGCCCAGCACCTGGGTGCCCCACACCCAATGCGCCTATGGGTGAGATGGCCCTGGTTACAAAGCAATGGGCACAAATTGCTAAATACATACTTTCCAGCTGCTTATCTAGGTATCACTCTAGCTCATAGAATCATAGAATCATAGAAGAGTTGGAAGAGACCACAAGGGCCATCGAGTCCAACCCCCTGCCAAGCAGGGAACACCATCAGAGCACTCCTGACATATGGTTGTCAAGCCTCTGCTTAAAGACCTCCAAAGAAGGAGACTCCACCACACTCCTTGGCAGCAAATTCCACTGTCAAACAGCTCATACTGTCAGGAAGTTCTTCCTAATGTTTAGGTGGAATCTTCTTTCTTGTAGTTTGGATCCATTGCTCCGTGTCCGCTTCTCTGGAGCAGCAGAAAACAACCTTTCTCCCTCCTCTACGTGACATCCTTTTATATATTTGAACATGGCTATCATATCACCCCTTAACCTCCTCTTCTCCAGGCTAAACATGCCCAGCTCCCTTAGCCGTTCCTCATAAGGCATCGTTTCCAGGCCTTTGACCATTTTGCTTGCCCTCCTCTGGACACGTTCCAGTTTGTCAGTGTCCTTCTTGAACTGTGGTGCCCAGAACTGGACACAGTACTCCAGGTGAGGTCTGACCAGAGCAGAATATAGTGGCACTATTACTTCCCTTGATCTAGATGCTATACTCCTATTGATGCAGCCCAGAATCGCATTGGCTCTTTTAGCTGCCGCGTCACACTGTTGGCTCATGTCAAGTTTGTGGTCAACCAAGATGCCTAGATCCTTTTCACATGTACTGCTCTCAAGCCAGGTGTCACCCATCTTGTATTTGTGCCTCTCATTTTTATTTTTTTGCCCAAGTGCAATACTTTACATTTCTCCCTGTTAAAATTCATCTTGTTTGTTTCTCTAATCTGTCAAGGTCGTTTTGAAGTGTGATCCTGTCCTCTGGGGTGTTAGCCACCCCTCCCAGTTTGGTGTCATCTGCAAATTTGATCAGGATGCCTTTGAGTCCATCATCCAAGTCGTTGATAAAGATGTTGAATAAGACCGGGCCCAAGACAGAACCCTGTGGCACCCCACTAGTCACTCTTCTCCAGGATGAAGAAGAACCATTGATGAGCACCCTTTGGGTGACTAGACCTCTTGGTAAATCTACTCTTACCTCTCAGATCCTCTTCAGTAACTTTATTCACATATATGTGTATTTATATGTACAGTGGTACCTCTGATCGCGAATGGGATCCATTCCGGAGGCCCGTTCACAATCTGAACAGAATGTAACCTGCGTCTGCGCATCTGCACGTGTGCGGGTCGCGATTTGCCACTTCTGCACATGCTCGTGACATCATTTTGCGCGCCCACGCATGCGTGAGCAGCGAAACCCGGAAGTAACCCATTCCGTTACTTCCGGGTCGCCGCGGGACGCAACCCGAAAATGCTCAACCTGACGCAAAAATAACATGACGTATGACTGTATAGCTTTTTAAGCACCATTGTTATATATTTGCTTTGTGAGTCTCGGAACCTCCACTTAAAATTTTCCGTTCTCAGCTCAGCCGGCTACACAGATACCCAGGCAAGATAGTCTATAATTTTCTGCAATAATCGCCGTCCTCTTCTCTCTGTCTGTGAAAACATTCCCTGGATCTAAAGCCTGATTGGCTTTTATCTCTCATCTTTCCCCCCACCGTGGGGGGGGGGGGGAAGCGCCATTGACAAAGCCTAGAAAATTGATTTGGAAGAATGGAAGAGGGGGAGGGGAACCATTATGGCGCACTTAATCATGGCTAAGTAATGGGCCGGGGGCGGTGAATAGCACTTCAAAGCATTGAGGGAAGCGATCTGGATGAGGAGGGGCTTTCAATACAACCCGCAACCCCTTTCAGACTCAAAACACTGAACAAGGAAGCAAACAAACAGCTGAATAGGAGCAGGGTCTTATGTGTTTTCTCCATTGAGGTAGCTCCTCCATAGCTAAACTTCTCTTCCCCAGCGGGCTGTTTCTCTTCTCTCCTTGTTATCAGAAGGATCTATTTCTGGTAAATTTCCTAGCCCCTCAGCCCAAGTAGAGATAGCAATATTTTCTTCTTCAAATTCACCATTGGAGGTTTATTTTTTATTTTTCGGATTTAGCTGCCCGCTCCCCGGCTCCAGAGTGTTCCAGATCAGAGGCCCTGAGTTGCACACAACATTGACGGGAGGGGGCCATTGTGCGCACATGACGTCACATGTGGAATGGGCTCCCTAAGAAGGTGGTGGGCTCTCCTTCTTTGGAGGTTGGAGTGTCATTGGTCGGGGATTCTTTCATTGTGATTCTTGCATGCCGAGGTTGGACTTGGCATCCCCTTGGCATCCCTTTCCAAGTCTACGATTCTAGGATTCAATGAAGAGAGATTGACCATTAAACCACTCTGGAAATTGCAGGGGCCTCTTAACAAGTGTCAGGGACGCAGGTGGCACTGTGGTCTAAACCTTGGGCTTGGGCTTGCCAATCGGATCGGAAGGTCGGCGGTTCAAATCCCCACGACGGGGTGAGCTCCCATTGCTTGGTCCCTGCTCCTGCCAACCTAGCAGTTCCAAAGCACACCAGTGCAAGTAGATAAATAGGTACCGCTCCGGCGGGAAGGTAAACGGCATTTCCGTGCGCTGCTCTGGTTCACCAGAAGCGGCTTAGTCATGCTGGCCACATGACCTGGAAGCTGTACGCCGGCTCCCTTGGCCAATAAAGAGAGATGAGCGCCGCAACCCCAGAGTCGGCCACGACTGGACCTAATGGCCAGGGGTCTCTTTACCTTTACCTTAACAAGTGTCAGTATCCTGAATAAACTGCAGTTCCCAGAATTAATTGCGGGAAGCTGTGACTGTTTAAAGTGATACAGTGGACACTCAGGTTGCGAATGTGATCCGTGCGGGAAGCACGTTCGCAACCCGCAGCGTCCGCAACCCGCAGTGCCGTGTCTGCGCACGCATGGGTCGTGATTCGGCACCTCTGCGCATGCGCAAAGTGCAATTTAGTGCTTCTGTGCATGCGCAAGCACTGAAACCCAGAAGTAACCCATTCTGGTATTTCTGGGTTTGGCATGGTGTGCAACCCAAAATCACGCAACCTGAAGTGTCTATATCCCGAGGTATGACTGTATTGTTGTGCTTTAAAAGTATGCTATGAATATGGCCAACGTTTCTCTCTCTCTCTCTCTCTCTCTCTCTCTCTCTCTCTCTCTTTCTCTCTTTCTCTCTTTCTCTCTTTCTCTCTCACACACATTACTCAGTTGTGAAATGTCTTCCTACCAGCTCCCTCTATTCTTCCGCAGCTGGGGTGACAGCATTGGGGGCGACCCACCCTTCTGAGGGCCAGTGGTGGGTGTGGGCAATGTAGACTCTTCCCTAAGGCAATCGCAACACATTAGCTGAGTGCCCGAAAAGTTCACATTTTCTGACAGCATAACAACAAGAAGAAAGTGAGTGTTTCTGTGCGTGTGTGTTTTACAGGAGGGGAAATTGCATTTCAGTGGATGACTCTGAGAAAGGCGCAAAGCCCTTTGTTTCCACCGAGCCCCCCCCCCCCAAGCAACAGACCTCCATACAGGTGTCCCTGATTGCAAGATGCAAGATGGCAGTCAGGGCTGCTGTTGGAGGGAAGGGCCGGGGATCAAAGTTCCTTTCAGCGAGATAGCAAAGAACAAGAGAACGATTGTAAAGGAAACGGAAAACCTTATCTTCTCCCTGCCTGTTCCCCCACTGCCGCTGGGATTATGCAAATCAACCATTCAAGTACATTTCCCTGGTAATTAAAAACTCTGCTCTTTTTAATTAAACTTTCCCTCCAGACTGATTTCTTTCCCCCCCAGGGAGACTAATCCTTCCCATGCTTCTTTACGGATCTGTTCTCTGCTCTTTCTTGCCACCCCCCACCCAACCCCATCCCATAGTTTCTTCTAAATTGACAAGTCCTACCGTCGCGGAGAGTCACAGTCTAACTTTCAGAAGAAGTTGCCTCTCAGACCTATTGTCATAACTGTCAATGTTTCCCTTTTTTTAAGGGAAATTCCCTTATTTCGAATAGGATTCCTCGCAAGAAAAGGGAAAAATTGACAGCTATGCCTATCGCCAATATAAAAGGACGGAGGAAGATGGAGGGAGGAGGGAGGGATGGGAGCGGAAGGAGACAAGCGAAGGGAAAGGAAGAGGTGGAAGAGAGAGGAAAACCAGCGGGAAGAGAGAGTCTCGTTGGTGTCACTATCTATGTGGCAATGCTATTTGGCATTTTTTCTGGTTGTAAAGATGGTGTCAGAGACCAGGCTGAGGAGTACAGCTCTGATGAGGAATGGTGGGAGCCTCGCCCTTGCCCTTGCCCTGCTCCTGACCAGGATCCTGAAGCTGCCCAATTAACAGTGGAGCAGTATAGATTTAGAACAGTGGTTTGCAGAGGGGCATAGTGCAGAAGACAAAAGTTGGGAAGAACTGGGGGGGGGGGTGAACAGCAAAGTGAAGAAGAAGAAGAAGAAGAAGAAGAAGAAGAGAGAGAGACATAACAGACTCTCTCTCACTGGGAAGTATTCAGCATATCAGTCCAAGGTCGCTTCATGCAGATAAAGTGGCTGCGTAAAAAGCAAAATGGTTGCGAGATAAGGTTGCAAGACGGAAATGACGTGGGTGGAATCCTTAACTGGGAACACCTTCATTCCTAGAATGGATGCTTTGTTCTTTTGCTGTGATCATTAAAGACTCTTTAAATGGCAAGGGACTCTTTTCATTTTGTCCTGCTTAAAGGTAAAGGTAAAGAGACCCCTGACCATTTGGTCCAGTCGTGACCGACTCTGGGGTTGAGACGCTCATCTCGCTTTATTGGCCGAGGGAGCCAGAGTACAGCTTCCGGGTCATGTGGCCAGCATGACCAAGCCGCTTCTGGCGAACCAGAGCAGTGCACAGAAATGCCGTTTACCTTCCCGCCAGAGCGGTACCTATTTATCTACTTGCACCTTGACGTGCTTTCGAATTGCTAGGTTGGCAGGAGCAGGGACCGAGCAACGGGAGCTCACCCCATTGCGGGGATTTGAACCGCTGACCTTCTGATCGGCAAGTCCTAGGCTCAGTGGTTTGACCCACAGCGCCACCTGCGTCCCTATATCTACTGCTTATCTAC
Source organism: Podarcis tiliguerta (assembly GCF_965153285.1). Lineage (NCBI taxonomy): Eukaryota > Metazoa > Chordata > Lepidosauria > Squamata > Lacertidae > Podarcis > Podarcis tiliguerta. The sequence continues at coordinate 3,919,680 of NC_139540.1, forward strand.
TTGTCCTGCCTATCTACGGCCAAAGGGGAGAAGAAGCTGAGTCCCCAGAGCCTGACAGATGTCCCTCATAGGACAGGCAAGGAGTGGAAGTTGTTTCGGGAAGGAAGTGGGTGTGTTGGGAGGAGGTGGGAGCAGAGAGATTTTTGTTCTCCCATCTTATAATACTTGAACCCAGGGTCATCCAATCATGCAAACTGTTGGAAGACTGCAGAACAAAGAAGAGGAAGGACTTCCCTTGATCCAGACACGGTGCTTCCCTTGATTCAGCCTAGAATTGCATTAGTTTTAATCACATTAGACGATGGTGTTCTATGCAAAACTCTTCTGCATGTTCATAGATGGTTTGACATGCACTGCCTTAGCAATCCTGCCGTAACCACCTTGTGAGATACTCTGATATGATTATCCTCATTTTACAGGTTGCTCTAAGGTCAATAATGCTTGGCTTAAGACCATCTTGTTAGGTCATACCAGAGATGAGATTTTGAAGCTTGGTTTGACAGCTCAGTATCGTTAAGATGCACTGCTGCTGCTGCTGTTGTTTAGTCGTTTAGTCATGTCCGACTCTTCGTGACCCCCTGGACCAGAGCACGCCAGGCACTCCTGTCTTCCACTGCCTCCCGCAGTTTGGTCAAACTCATGTTGTTAGCTTCGAGAACTATGCACTACATTAGCTACCATTTGCCCCTTACGTTTTCGTAGTGGATTCGGGGAAGTGAGGTAAAGGTAAGGTAAAGGACCCCTGGACGGTTAAGTCCAGTCAAAGGTGACTATGGGGTTGCGGTGTTCATCTTGCTTTCAGGCCGAGGGAGTTGGCATTTGTCCACAGCTTTCTGGGTCGCGTGGCCAGCAGATCTATACCGCTTCTGGTGCAACAGAACACCGTGTCAGAAACCAGAGCACACGGAAACACCGTTTACCTTCCCGCCACAACAGTACCTATTTATCTACTTGCACAGGTGTGCTTTCAAACTGCTAGGTAGGCAGAAGCTGGGACACAGTAACAGGAGCTCACTTCATTGCGGGGATTCGAACCACTGACCTTCCTATCGACAAGTCCAAGAGGCTCGGTAGTTTAGACCACAGTGCCACCCGTGTCCTACGGGGAAGTGAACTTGGAACTATCACAGTCCTAGGATCAAAGGTAGGAGAGAAACATTTATTCACATCTCCAGATGCTGGGTGTTCTCCCCAGGGAGGTTTGGCTGGTGGCTGCATTATATACCTTTAGGTGCCAGGCAAAAACACTCCTCTTCAACCAGGCTTTGGGCTGATTGACATCTGATGCTTTTTAAAATGTGTTGTGGGATGGGGGTGATTATCGGTTTTATGTTGTTCTTATTTTTATTACTTATTTTGTGGTTTCTCTGTTGTGATTTTGTGTTGTGAACAACCCAGAGACTAGTGGATGAGGGACACTATACAAATTCAATAAATAAAAAGTATAAGGGCATTTAAAATTTGCACTTCTCTGAATTTTGCAATGCAGTTCTCTAGCCAAGTAATGTATACGGAAATGAATATCCCAGAACAAAGTATGCCTAACAATGTATATTGTTTATTTGTTTGCATATGTTAGTGAAAATAGCATACAGAAATGCATTCTGTTTGAGGAAATCACTTTGCAAAAGTGTGTCTATTCAGATAAATTGTACAGAAAATCAAGTATATCGGGATAAATTCCCACTATGCTGATACATATAATTTTTTTTAACCAGGATTCAGAAAAAGAATACGAAGTGATGTGGAAATGTGGACTAATATTGGAAAGGTGAGAGAGCAAAACTGAAGGATTTCTTCTTTGTTGCTAAAGCATCGCCATACGCAAGACTCTGAGTGTACCTGTGTGATATCACCAAGCACATGATGAGGATAGCAATCACTGCGAGTCTCTCTGAGATGGCTTTTAATAGCTCGCTAAGGCACTGAATATAGTGCCACCGGAAGAAATGACTGAGCAAGAGAAAAAGAGGTTTCTTTTCCACCTCCCCACTCATTGCATCATCCCCATCGCATCATTTCCTGGACCAAAAAGAAAAATCTGGAAGTAAGACAGGCTGAAGAGGCAGTGCTGCTCTTAAACAGTGCCCTGCAGAGCAAGGGCAGGCATTGAAATCATACCAATTTACCCCAGATTAAGCCTGCCACATTCTACTTTGGTATTTAAGCAGACCTGACCTAGACAAAACACTACCAAACACTTTGTCATGTAAATGTAATAATAATAATAATAATTTTTATTTATACCCCGCCCTCCCCAGCCAAGGCCGGGCTCAGGGCGGCTAACAAGCAATAATAAAAACAAGTTGAATACAACTTAAAAACAAGATTAAAATACAACAATTAAAATACTGAAATATTAAAATGCAGCCTCATCATAGGAGGAGAAAGGAAAAAGAAAAAAGAAAGAGGGGGAGGGAATCAAATTGGCTCCAAGCCAAAGGCCAGGCGGAAGAACTCTGTTTTACAGGCCCTGCGGAAAGAAATCAGATCCTGCAGTGCCCTGGTCTCGTGAGACAGAGCATTCCACCAGGCCGGGGCCAGAGTTGAAAAGGCCCTGGCTCTGGTTGAAGCTAATCTAACTTCCTTAGGGCCCTGGACCTCTAGGTAGTTGCCATTTATGGACCTTAATACTCTCCGTGGGGCCTACCGGGAGAGGCAGTCCCGTAGGTAAGAGGGTCCTAGTAGTGATGTATGGAAGTGAGAGTTGGACCATCAAGAAGGCTGATCACCGAAGAATGGATGCTTTTGAATTCTGGTGCTGGAGGAGACTCTGGAGAGTCCCATGGACTGCAAGAACATCAAACTTATCCATTGTGAAGGAAATCAGCCCTGAGTGCTCACAGGAAGGACAGATCCTGAAGCTGAGGCTCCAAGACTTTGGCCACCTCATGAGAAGAGAAAACTCCCTGGAAAAGGCCCTGATGTTGGGAAAGATGGAGGGCACAAGGAGAAGGGGACGACAGAGGATGAGATGGTGGGACAGTGTTGTCGAAGCGACCAACATGAGTTTGACCAAACTGCGGGAGGCAGTGGAAGACAGGAGTGCCTGGCGTGCTCTGGTCCATGGGGTCACCAAGAGTCGGACACGACTAAACGACTAAACAACAATAAGATCCAGCCTGAGAGAACAGTTTGGAAAGAATTATATTAGGAAGGAACATTAGTTAGAACCTCCTTCCACATGTTACTTTTGGCCAATAAACACACCCGGTAGCTTTGAGACTAATTCAGGGAGGATGGGTTTGTCAATAACTATTGGTAGAAATAGCCAGGAATGGAACCCCCATTCTCAGGGGCAGTCTACCGTTGATAGCTAGATGACTAATGCAGAGCATGATTGTCATCAACCTGTCTTTGGAGAGGTTCCAACAAACACGCAGTCCGTCGCTGTTAAAGATGAATCCTTGGCCTTTTCCACTAAGCCAATTCTTAATGTGTTGCCGTCTGACTTTCTAGGCTTCTTGTATTCCTCTGCGAATGGGTGTCTGCACATGAAAGCGTGCCTTGCTTTCAAAAGGCTGCGAGAGAAACAATATTCAATTGTCCTCCACTTATCTCCTTCGCTCATATTATGGAAACGGGGGCCCTCGGATAGATGGAGAGATTAAGTAATGGCTGTGGTGCATTAACGATGTTGAACGCTTCGATGCAAAGCCCGCTGTGCGATATTTTTTAGAGTCTGGGGTTGTTAACTCTTGTTCAGGAGGCAGAAAGATTCTGTAAGAGTCAGAAAGAGGAGGGGGGATTCTGTGTGTTTTCCACAATCTCTTTGCCTCCAACACTCTTCAGCAATTACAGCCACTGCTGGATTTACGTATAAACTAAACAAGCTATGGGACGCGGGTGGCGCTCTGGGTTAAACCACAGAGCCTAGGCGAACCAGAGCAGTGCACGGAAACGCCATTTACCTTCCCGCTGGAGTGGTACCTATTTATCTACTTGCACTTTGAGGTGCTTTCGAACTGCTAGGTTGGCAGGAGCAGGGACCGAGCAACGGGAGCTCACCCCGTCGTGGGGATTTGAACTGCCGACCTTCTGATTGGCAAGTCCTAGGCTCTGTGGTTTAACCCACAGCGCCACCCGCATCCCTCTTTACCTTTACCTTTGCTCTCCCCACTAATGCTGTCCATTTATTTACCTATTGCATTTAAATCCCACCTTCTTCAAGGAGCTCAAGCTGATGTGCATGGTTCTCCACCCAGCTCCTCTTCATTTAATCCCCACAACCACCCTGTGAAGGTGGGTTAGGGAGGCAATGACTGGGCATTTGTGGGGATTTGAACCCTAATCTCTCCCAGGCCCTAGTCTGGTACTCTAACCCAGTGGTGGCCAAACTTGGCCCGCCAACTGTTTTTGGACTACAACTCCCATCATCCCTAGCTAACAGGACCAGCAGTCAGGAATGATGGGAACTGCAGTCCCAAAACAGCTGGAGGGCCAAGTTTGGCCACCACTGCTCCAACCACTATACCACACTGCCAGCTTTATTTCTCTTTTTCACAGCTTTTGGGGAAAGCTTTGTGTTTTCAGAAACCTTTCCCTCCAGTTGGCTGAGATTTTAATGATTTTCATTTATGCTGAGCCACCAAAGCTGGCTCTTTCATGTAGGTGCTTCATTATTGTGTTTTTAATATTCTTTCTATTTAGTTTTGACAAAATCGGAAAATAGAAAGAACCTCCCGAGAGGCAGCTGATAGCTTCATACAAAGAGCAGCACAGAAAAGAACTTGAAGCTGTGACGTCTCTGTCTACAAGAATCGGGAATGGCATTGCAAAGGGATCACCCGCCAGGAGTGCGGAAATGTGGGAGGTATTTGACTCAGCTTGCATTTAAAGACAAACCTGTATAACGCTTCCCTAAAAGGCTGCAAACTGAAATGCAGCCAAACTTTGAAATTCAGCCCTCTCTGAATTTTGTCACGTAGCCAAGAAATGTACATGAATATGCTTATATTGGTGAAATTATTATGCACAAAAATGCATTATATTAGGGGGCATTGCTCTGCAAAAATGTGTGTTTCGGGGGAAATTGCATACAAAAATGTATAGTAGAAGCTTTGCATGGAGAAGGTCCCAGGTCTAATTATTGGTGTTTCTAATAATTCCAATGAAAAATGGATTCTTTGAATCTGCTTACATACTGCTGAAGAAGCAAGCAGCTTCTAAAAAGTGGGTTGTCTCTTCAGCATAGGGTTGATATATTCAATATGCCTCTAGCTCATGGATAAGAGAAGAAGTGCTATCCCTGCAAATTTTCCAGGTGATGGAGGGGCTGAGCCTAAGAAATTATTAAGATCCCATTCACTCACTTCTCGTCTACAAACTCCTCCCCCCCCCCATATTTTACTAGCGATCTAGAAGACTGTTCTATCTTTCACTGCGCCTTGATATGTAAAGTGGTGCCTTTGATCTGCATGTTGTTTGGTCGTTTAGTCCTGTCTGACTCTTCGTGACCCCCTGGACCAGATCACGCCAGGCCCTCCTGTCTTCCACTGCCTCCCACAGTTTGGTCAAACTCATGCTGGTAGCTTCGAGAACACTGTCCCACCATCTCGTCCTCTGCCGTCCCCTTCTCCTTGTGCCCTCCATCTTTCCCAGCATCAGGGTCTTTTCCAGGGAGTCTTCTCTTCTCATGAGGTGGCCAAAGTATTTGGAGCCTCAGCTTCAGGATCTGTCCTTCCAGTGAGCGCTCAGGGCTGATTTCCTTCAGAATGGATAGGTTGGATCTTCTTGCAGTCCATGGGACTCTCAAGAGTCTCCTCCACCACTTGGAGTAGGAACCGGCAAGCCACTCCAGTATCCCTGCCAAGAGAACTCCATGGACAAAGAGAACAGGCTGGATCTAGACACATAAAAAAAATAAGCGTTTTGGGGAAATGCGTTGTAAACCTCCCAGTGGGAAATCACGTTGGTGAAAGACAGGACTCCCCAGCGCCACCTGGTGTCACAGTGCTAGAATGCATACAAAACGCTTTTTCTTTAGTATTGTTGTTTAGTATTGTTTAGTATTGTTTCTTTAGTATTGTTTAGCTGTATTGTTTTTAACACTCCATTGGGAGCCGCCCAGAGTGGCTGGGGAAACTCAGCCAGATGGGCGGGGTATAAATAATAAATTATTATTATTATTATTATTATTATTATTATTATTATTATTATTATATTGTAGCTGAGTCTTTAGTCTCTGCATGAATGACACAATAGAAGTCAAGAGCACTGGCTCTGATCCCTCAGTTCCTTTCTCACAATCCTAGAATTTGTGGACATCCCAATGCAGCTTAATGCTGGAAGATTCAGGACAGAGAAAACAAAGTACTGTATTTTCAAGTGTATAACACGCACCCATGTATAAGATGCTGCCTATTTTTGGGGACTCAAAACTACTGTATTTTTCGCTCCATAAGACGCACTTTTTTCCTTCTAAAAAGTAAGGGAAATGTCTGTGCGTCTTATGGCGCAAATGTGTGGTTGATTGCTGGCTCCCTTTCCAGCCCCAGCCTCTTGCCCAGGCCTCCACTGTTGAATGTTCTGCTGACGTAAACTGTTTGTTTCCCCAGCGACATATGACTGACTGGTTGATTAGATTATCTGTCCGGAAATTGTAGAAACGGCTCCCTTTCCTTTCCTAAAGAATCTGCAGAACTGTGAGTTGAACTCCATAAAAACAGGATTTCCCCCCGTTTGCAAAGTAAACTCAACAACTTTGAGCTGGTCCTCAAAAAAAGGGGCTTTTCCCCCTTTCCTCCTCTAAAAACTAGGTGCGTCTTATAGTCAGGTGCATCTTATGGAGCGAAAAATACGGTAAGAAAATGGGGGGAGATTGCCCCCGTTTATAAGACTAGCCCCCCCTTTTTAACATTATTTTTTAGTAAAAAAAAACCTAGTCTTATACATGGAAAAGTACGGTCATTCTTCACGCAGTACATTGTTAAACTATGGAACTCCCTGCCTCAGGAGGAAGTCAGGGAAGCCAACTTGGATGGCTTTAAAAGAGGGCTGGAAAGCAATGTCTGGGTGACCATGGGTGCGCTAAGAGGGTTTATGGGATCCCACCATTTTGGGAAAGTTACATACTGGCCTTGTCTCAGTGTCCACCATGGATCATGCTTGCTAGAAAGTGTTGTTCCCTTTTCCTCCCATTCATAAACAGCTCAATCTTGGAAGCCAATATTTTACAAGGGGCTGATTGATCACCGTGAATTTACCAAGTGTCACTTTAAATAACTCACAGAAAATAGGTGTTGTGTGTTTTCATAAAGCCGTTGGAATGACTTACAGATGATTGCTTGGGTATGAGATACAAATGACAGGCATTTAATGGAACAACAGCTTTAAATCTGTTAACCTTTTTTTCTTTTTTTCTTTTTTTAGATAAAAAAATATATTATTGCCTTGTGCTTTCAAGGAAAGCTAAATTAATATGAAGTGCTCAAACAAGATGTTTTGTTTCCTCCTCGGGAGGAATGATCATGTAGCAAGGAAGAGGCGGCAGGTCTGTTAATTTAAAACCAGAGAGGATTTCGCTATTGTCATATTTTCTATACCTGCCCATTCATAGGAGAAGTTCTGCAAGCGGGTTTTCCAGGCAAGGAAAGGGGTGCAACTAGGGTGAGTTTTTAAAAAAATGAATTGGGTTTTAAAAATTAATCAATTTCAGTTTATAGCAGAACTGAAGGCTTATTGGATTTGATATCCTGCTTTATCACTACCCGAAGGAGTCTCAAAGCGGCTAACATTCTCCTTTCCCTTCCTCCCCCACAACAAACACTCTGTGAGGTGAGTGGGGCTGAGAGACTTCAGAGAAGTGTGACTGGCCCAAGGTCACCCAGCAGCTGCATGTGAACGAGCGAGGAATCGAACCCGGTTCCCCAGATTACGAATCCACCGCTCTTAACCACCACACCACACTGGCTCTTATTCTTCTTCTTCATTATTGCATTTCATATCCCACCTTTTTGCTTCATGGTCCTCACGGTTCTCCCCTTTCTTATTTAATCCCCTCAACAACCCTTCGAGGTAGGTTTGGCTGAGAGGCAGTGACCAGCCCAAGGTCACCTAGCGAGCTTTATGGCCAAGTGGGCTTTCGAACCCTGGTATCCCCGGTCCTAGTCCAACACTCTAACCACTACACCACACTGTCTGGCAAACTGGATCTACCCAGCACTCCCCCCATTCTGTCTCATTCACACATTGCTAGCACTGACCCCCATTATAATAAAAAAAAACTCCTTTATCCCTTATGGGTACCCAAAAGCCTGTATATTGAAATTGAAATACTTTATTGTCACTTGTACAACTTGTATACAGTGAGATTACACAAGCACCCCCCACTCAGCTCTCTTAGTCTTAATTCCCCTCGTTTACTGACGCACACCCACCAAACCCGAAAGTCAGTTGCCCTGTTGTTATCTTTTCATTCAGCAGCCTAACAGCCCAGGGATAGAAGCTGTTCTTTACCCTGTTGGTGCGACTAATCATGCTTCTATATCTTCTGCCGGAGGTTTCCCCAGCCACTCTGGGCGGCTTCCAACAGAGCACTAAAATACAGTAACCTATTCAACATTAAAAGCTTCCCTAAACAGGGCTGCCTTCAGATGTCTTCTAAAAGTTTGGTAGTTATTTTTCTGTTTGACATCTGGTGGGAGGGCGTTCCACAGGGCGGGTGCCACTACCGAGAAGGCCCTGTGCCTGGTTCCCTGTAACTTGGCTTCTCGCAGTGAGGGAACCGCCAGAAGGCCCTTGGAGCTGGACCTCAGCATCTGGGCTGAACAATGGTGGTGGAGACGCTCATTCAGGTATACAGGACTGAGGCCATTTTGGGCTTGAAAGGTCAGCACCAACACTTTGAATTGTGCTCGGAAACGTACTGGGAGCCAATGTAGCTCTTTCAAGACTGGTGTTATGTGGTCTTGGTGGCCGCTCCCAGTCACCAGTCTAGCTGCTGCATTCTGGATTAGTTGCAGTTTCTGGGTCACCTTCAAAGGTAGCCCCACATAGAGTGCATTGCAGTAGTCCAAGTGAGAGATAACCATAGCATGCACCACTCTGGCGAGACAGTCTGCGGGCAGATAGGGTCTCATCCTGCGTACCAGATGGAGCTGGTAAACAGCTGACCTGTATACAGAATTGACCTGCGCCTCCATGGACAGCTGTGAGTCCAAAATGACTCCCAGGCTGCGCACCTGGTCCTTCAGGGGCACAGTTACCCCATTCAGGAGCAGGGAGTCCTCCACACCTGCCCGCCTCCTCTCCCCCAAAAACAGTACTTTTGTCTTGTCAGGATTCAACCTCAATCTGTTAGCCGCCATCCATCCTGACCATCTATTAGTTCCAACAGCGCCCTCTGCTGACTGGAGGTAGGCAAGGTTGCACATACCCAACAGGTGTAAGGGTCAAATGCAGACTTGACATGTCCTAACCAGGCAGAAAGCATCTCAGATATCTCCATGTTTGTTTTTAACATGTCCAGATGGGCGGGGTACAAATAAATTATTATTATTATTATTATTATTATTATTAACCTCAGGTGGTAATTTTTGCAGCGAAGAACCTGAAAGAGAGGGGTTTTTTTTGAGGGGGCATTGCTCCTCCAGGGTTGATCTGTGGGAATCTGTCCCCCCCCCCCGGTTAATTTTATTTTTTTAAAAAAACATTTGCTTTATTAACAATATTAAATGACACATTTAATATAGCATATCTCATATAACATATACATATACATATGTATTGCACATCTTCTTGAGTAAACATATATATAATCCGTGTAACCAAAAACCATATACAAGCAGTATTCTGTTTACTTACACAAATTAAACTAATTCGTATTTTTACTATCTTTTGTTGTCTTATCTGTTTATTAACATGAATTAAAGTAAGAAAAAAACAGAAAAAGGTGTAGTTGGGCTTCCTATCATTTCCTAGTATATAGCCTTATTTTAGTCATGAACATACCTAACATGAGTTATTCTTTATATTCCCTCTAACACATTCTTACAACAGTTAGTACCTTTTGACTTATTTCTCATATGTTTCACTGTATAAGGGTCAAGCAATTGCTGCCATAGATGTTATACCACTGTTTCGCAAATTTCACAAATATTTCTTATATTTATCCCATTTTGTACAAATACTTGTCTTGTGTTGCCTCTCAAGCTATTAGTCAGAACATGTAGATCTGTGGGGATCCAAAGGTTCCTCTTTTGTATCTGGATACGGCAAGGGTAGGCAAACTAAGGCCCGGGGGCTGGATCCGGCCCAATCGCCTTCTCAGTCCGGCCCATTGATGGTCCGGGAATCAGCCTGTTTTTACATGGGTAGAATGTGTCCTTTTATTTAAAATGCATCTCTGGGATATTTGTGGGGCATAGGAATTTGTTCATTCCACCCCCATATAGTCTGGCCCCCCACATGGTATGAGGGACAGTGGACCGGCCCCCTGCTGAAAAAGTTTGCTGACCCCTGAACTAAGGCATGGGTAGGCAAACTAAGACCCGGTGGCCGGATCTGGCCCAGTCGCCTTCTAAATCCAACCCATGGACAATCCGGGAATCGCGTGTTTTTACATGAGTAGAATGTGTCCTTTTGTTTAAAATGCATCTCTGGGTTATTTGTGGGGCATAGGAATTCATTCATTCCCCCCCCAAAAAATATAGTCTGGCCCCCCACATGGTCTGAAGGACAGTGGACCGGCCCCCTGATGAAAACGTTTGCTGACCCCTGGGATATGGGACCTTTGAGTGGGGGGAGTGCATTTGAACTCTGACGCAGTTTTATGATCTCTGTGATTTTGCGACTGTCTGACAGCCAGCCTGTCTTCCGGTCCCAATGAATCGCAGCTGCTTATAATTGAAGCAAAGGGAAATGTAGTTCAAATGGGTGAAAGAAATAGCCTTGATTGGAAATAATATAATTGATCTAAATGTGTCTCGGATGCTAATGGCTCTTCATGTGGGAACATTAATTTCGAGAGGCTCCCACCCCTTTTAAGTTCGACAAGAGGAATCGGGTAAGTTCAGGGCCCCGGAAATTTGCTGTTGTTGCTGACAGTAGAAAGTTGTTCTTGTCTGCATTCAGCTTCTCCTTTGATGCTGCAGCAAATGGTGAATTAAGTGCTAAAACTGCCTCCAAAATTTGAACTCACTTCATTGCTATGGCAACCAGTACTAATAGTATTATTCTGAGTAGTAATAGTAGTATCGCAGGTGAGATCTGCACCGTGGAGTGCTTGGGGTTCTAGCTTGCTAGCCTTGTTCTCTGCCAGGACATTGTTGTTGTTGTTTAGTCATTTAGTCATTAAGTCATGTCCAACTCTTTGTGACCCCATGGACCAGAGCACACCAGGCCCTCCTGTCTTCCACTGCCTCCCGCAGTTTAGTCAAACTCATGCTGGTAGCTTCGAGAACACTATCCAACCATCTCATCCTCTGTCATCCCCTTCTCCTTGTGCCCTCCATCTTTCCCAACATCAGGGTCTTTTCCAGGGAGTCTTCTCTTCTCCTGAGATGGCCAAAGTCTTGGAGCCTCAGCTTCACGATCTGTCCTTCCAGTGAGCACTCAAGGCTGATTTCCTTCAGAATGGATCAGTTTCATCTTCTTGCAGTCCATGGGACTCTCAAGAGTCTCCTCCAGCACCAGAATTCAAAAGCATCAATTCTTCGGCGATCAGCCTTCTTTATGGTCCAGCTCTCACTTCCATACATCACTACTGGGGAAAACCGTATGGTTTTAACTATACGGACCTTTGTTGGCAAAGTGATGTCTCTGCTTCCTTTTCTGAAGGTTGTCTGCTCTCTGTGTGACCAAATCCAGGTTTTCAAAACGCCTAGATGCTTTGTTCCTTTAAACACCAGTGCATTCTTATTTTAATTTGGATTTCCACTCCTCCCCAATTAGTTTCAGTTTCACTCAGCAGCAAAAAAACAAAAAATTCCCACCCCCGAAACCACTTCCCTTGTCAGTAGCATTTCCAGAAGCTGATCTTATTCACTGAAACGGGGGAGCCAGGAGGGAAGAGGCCGCTTGAAGGACAACTTTGCTGGACTGCTTCCCACCAAAGCTAAGCTCGGTCCTTTTCTCCCTGGGCCTTGGGAGGGTGGAGGTGGGGGTGGGGGATTAGCTTTCCTTTCTAGGCTGTTCCTGGGGGCTACGTCAAGGTTAGCTAATCTCCAGCGCGTCTTAATTCCCTTTTTTTTGCTGATTTGAAGGACGAAAATGCATCCTAAGAAAGGAGTATTGGTGGGAAATTTCCTCCTTTCGTCACTAGGGGGCACTGCTCTTCCATCTACATGGAAGGACGCAGCCGCTGATACGCCAGTGGTTAAATAAAATAAAATAACGAGGCACCGAACGGAAAATAACAAGCAAGGAAAGTCCATGTCAGGCACAGGGAGTTTTGCTCCTGCCGAGTGTAGAAACCGGGGAGGTAAAAAGATTGCATGCATTTAGAATTCCACCGTTTTGCTAAATCTGCAAACATCAAAGCCTTCTCTGGTTCCCTCTGTTGGATTCAGTCTGTTGGATTCACCTGAGGCTCCAATCTTGTCGCATTCAGAGCTCTTTGCCTCTCCTTATCCTTTATCTTTCCCCTTGTATTTCGGCCGAAGACCTTTGTTCCTCCAATTCTACCAGCCGCTCAAAAAACCCAGGGGTGGGATTTGCTGTTTTCCTCTTATGGAGTGTCAAGCATAGAAATATAAGGAGAGGTTGCTGGATCAGGCCATTGGTCCATCGAGCCCAGCATCCTGTTTTCACAGTAACCAGCCAACCAGGTGCCCCCGTGGAAAACCCGCAACCAGGATTCGAACACAGGACTCGGTAACACAGGAAGCGACCTTACACTGAGTCCCATCTAGCTCACTATTGTCTACACTGAGTGACAGTGGCTGTCTGGGATTTAAGGCAGGAATCTCTTCCCAACCTTACCTGGAGATGCCAGGTGGGGATTGAACCTGCGGACCTTCTGCTTGCCAGGCAGGGGCTCTACCACTGAGCTGTGGCCCCTCCTGTGGTTTCCATCAGCTGGTACTTAGAAGCATTGCTGTTTCCAACAGTGGACGCAGAGCTTCTTCTTTCATCTTCTTCTTTGGCTATCACTCGTAGCTGAGGAAGATAGTGTTCCATAGACATGGTTTTAACAATGAGTCTGTAAGTGACTGCACAGCCTGGGTGTCATTTTGGACTCACAGCTGTTCATGGAGGCCCAGGTCAATTCTGTGTCCAGGGCAGCTGTTTACCAGCTCCATCTGGTACGCAGGCTGAGACTCTATCTGCCCACAGACTGTCTGGCCAGAGTGGTGCATGCTCTAGTTATCTCCCGCTTGGACTACTGCAATGCGCTCTATGTGGGGCTACCTTTGAAGGTGACTTGGAAACTACAACTAATCCAGAATGCGGCAGCTAGACTGGTGACTGGGCGCGGCCGCTGAGACCACATAACACCAGCCTTGAAAGACCAGACTGGTTCCCAGTACATTTCTGAGCACAATTCAAAGTATTGGTGCTGACCTTTAAAGCCGTCAACGGCCTCGGCCCAGTATACGTGAAGGAGCATCTCCACCCCCATCGTTCTACCCAGACACTGAGGTCCAGTGCCGAGGGCCTTCTGGCGGTTCCCTCGCTGCGAGAAGTGAGGTTATAGGGAACCAGGCAGAGGGCCTTCTCGGTAGTGGCACCTGCCCTATGGAACGCCCTCTCAGCAGATGTCAAGGCAATAAGCAACTATTTTACTTTTAAAAGACAACTGAAGGCAGACCTGTTTAGGGAACTTTTTAATGTCTGATGCTGTGTTGTTTTTAATATTCAGTTGGAAGCCACCCAGAGTGGCTGGGGAAACCCAGCCAAATGAGCGGGGTATAAATAATAAATTATTATTATTATTATCTGTAAGTGACTGTGGAGGCCAATTCTCGATCCACACGTCCTTCCACAGTGGGGACATTGGTTTCCAAGTTGGAGTTGAGCATGGTGAGGGTTTGCCAAGCGTGCCCTCCTCCTAGCGTGTTTCTCCCTTGCGTCCTGAGTTCGAGTGTCTTCAAAGCCCACAACACTTTTGTTGAAGGCTGTTCTCCAACTGGAGCGCTCGCAGGCCAGTGTTTCCCAATTGTCGGTCTTTAGACTTTGCCTTGAGAGTCTTTAAACCTCTTTTGTTGACCACCGGCATTACGCTTTCCATTTTTAAGTTGGGAATAGAGTAGTTGCTTTGGAAGACGATCCTCAGGCATCTGCACAACATGACCAGTTCAACGAAGCTGATGTTGAAGAATAATCGCTTCAACACTGGTGATCTTTGTTTCTGCCAGTACACTGGCATGCATAGCTCCCATGGCTAGTGACCATTGATAGCCCTCTCTCCTCTGTGAATTTACCCAATCCTCTTCTAAAGCCATCCAAGTTGGTGGTCATCACTGCTTCTGGCTGGCCATTGTGGGAACACCAGGTTGGACCAGATGGACCACTGGCCTGATCCAGAAGAAGAAGAAGAGTTTGGATTTGATATCCCTCCTTTCACTCCATTTAAGGAGTCTCAAAGCGGCTCACATTCTCCTTTCCCTTCCTCCCCCACCACAAACACTCTGTGAGGTGAGTGGGGCTGAGAGACTTCAGAGAAGTGTGACTGGCCCAAGCTCACCCAGCAACTGCATGTGGAGGAGTGGAGACGAGAACCCGGTTCCCCAGATTATGAGACTACCGCTCTTAACCACTACACCACACTGGCTCTCAGCACCAGCCTCTTACATTCTAGAGGCATCAGCAGATCCACCTTGAGCTGATACACTTTTTAAAGTCTCCTATGGGAGTGAGTTCCATAGCTGATATATGAACTGCATGAAGAAGTATTTTCTTTTACCTGTCCTTCCTGTGGATGGTTTTTTCACCTGTGGAGGGGGACCAGGAAGATCATGGGTTTGGAAACCAAGCCTTATGAGGAATGGTTGAGGAAACTGGGTCTGTTTAACCTGGAGAAGGTGATAGGATAGCCATTTCCAAATATCTGTCCCGTGGAAGATGGAGCAAGCCTGTTTTCTGCAGGAACCAAATGAATGGATTCAAGTTACAAGAAAGGACTTTCAGGTGGTGAGAGCTAAGTTTTCTCCAATGCTATTCCTCATTACTAGTCCCAGCCTCATCCAAGACCAGTCTTTGAATGTCACCTGTCACCCAAACTCAGCCGAATTGCAAATAGTATTCCTAAAGGACTCTGTTTTTAGGAAGTTCAAATTGTAGGGTGTTTTTTTGGGGGGGGGGTGCTGTATAGGTTGTGATGTCTGAAAACTACCAAAATTTTATCTGGAGGTTGAAGGCATTAAACAAAATCACAATAAATATATTTTTTAATATTTTCCATCAAAGTGGCAAAGATGAACAATATTTTATTTCTACTGTTTTAGAACATTGGTTTCTATATGACCAGTGTGTTTGCTGGAGGTAGGTGGAAGCAATATTTAAGGCAGTTCAGCCTCTGAGAAGCAGGGGACGTGTGGCACTGCAGTGATTAAAATGCTAGCTGGCCGCTTTGGAGAGATGAATTCTGCTACTTGATCTGCGGCATGGAACTTTCCCTGACCTTGGAGAATCAGCCAGCTCTCAGAAAAGATACATTGACTATTGCAGAAGAAGAACGGCGTGCAGTTTAGGATGGACTCAGCCCCTCACCCAAAAAAATGGCTGATCATTTAATTATCTCACATATGCTCTACTTTTTCCCCATCCTGGAGCTCAGATCAGCTTATAAATGGTTCCCAAAAGGTCTCCCATTCAGGCAGCTTGAAAAGTGAGCCCTGCTTATTTTTAGCAGCAAAACTCTGCCAGGTGCCTCCAAATCTCTCTCTCTCACACACACAAATGCCAGCCACTAAATAGCAAGGGAGCCATCTTTTATTTGGGAAGGGGATATTACAAATCTAGAGTTGGATAGGCCCCACTGTGATTCACACCATCAATATCTTTTGTTAATGTGAAAGGAGACTCTACCTATCCTAGAATCACAGATTTGTAGAGTTGGAGAGGGACACCCAGTATACCTGAAGGAGCGTCTCCACCCCCATCATTCTGCCCAGACACCGAGGTCCAGCGATGAGGGCCTTCTAGCGGTTCTCTCACTGTGAGAAGCAAAGTTACAAGGAACCAGGCGGAGGGCCTTCTCGGTGGTGGCGCCCGCCCTGTGGAACGCCCTCCCATCAGATGTCGAAGAGAAAAACAATTACCAGACTTTTAGAAGACATCTGAAGGCAGCCCTGTTCAGGGAAGTTTTTAATGTGTGACATTTTGATGTGTTTTTAATCTTTGTTGGAAGCTGCCCAGAGTGGCTGGGGAAACCCAGCCAGATGGGCGGGGTACAAATAAATTATTATTATTATTATTATTATTATTATTATTATTATTTTATTATTATTAAATGCAGCTAAATAATCCCTGACCGATGGCCGTCCAGCCTCCGCTTCCAGTGAAAGAGAGTCGACCACCTTCCACCCAACCTGTAAACAGCTCTTATTTATAGAACTTGGCTCTGTAATCGATAACTCTTTGGGTAATTTACAGGAGGGGGTGTTGTAAATTCAGGTTGGGGGTTCATTCTGGGGGTTGACTGCAGTCTTCCTGGCACCTCTCACTCGGCTTTGGGGTGCTAGCCATGCAACAACCTTCACTGGCCTTGCTCCACACCTTCCTTAAATGTGTGGGGATGTTCAAGGGGGCAGGAGAGGATATACAGTGGTACCTTGGGTTACATACGCTTCAGGTTACATACGCTTCAGGTTACAGACTCCGCTAACCCAGAAATATTACCTCAGGTTAAGAACTTTGCTTCAGGATGAAGCTCCAGTGGCGCGGCGGCAGCAGGAGGCCCCATTAGCTAAAGTGGTGCTTCAGATTAAGAACAGTTTCAGGTTAAGAACGGACCTCCAGAACGAATTAAGTACTTAACCCGAGGTACCACTGTATTATGCTTCTTGGGAGAAAAGCAATGACAAACCTAGACAGCATCTTAAAAAGCAGAGACATCACCTTGCCAACAAAATCCGTATAGTTAAAGCTATGCTTTTCCCAGTAGTGATGTATGGAAGTGAGAGCTGGACCACAAAGAAGGCTGATCGTCGAAGAATGGATGCTTTTGAATTATGGTGCTGGAGGAGACTCCTGAGAGTCCCATGGACTGCAAGAAGATCAAACCTATCCATTCTGAAGGAAATCAGCCCTGAGTGCTCATTGGAAGGGCAGATCGTGAAGCTGAGGCTCCAATACTTTGGCCACCTCATGAGAAGAGAGGACTCCCTGGAAAAGACCCTGATGCTGGGAAAGATGGAGGGCACAAGGAGAAGGGGACGACACTGTCAGAAAAACAAAACGAAAAAGAGCCACAAAAACAAAAAAGCAAAATAAATAGCAAAAACAGAAGTGTAGCACTCAAAACGGAAAGTGTGGCACTGAAATCGGAAGCGTAACACTCAAAATATAGAATGTTCGGCTTCCAAAAAAAGTTTGCAAACTGCATCACTTACTTCCGCGTTTGCAGTTGCAGTTCCAAGTTGTTTGAGTCCCAAGGCGTTTGAGAACCAAGGTACCACTGTAAGTTAGATTAATTCTGTATTCTTAATTATATTTTATTGCCATATTGTTATTGTTTTCCTCTGCCTTTTAAAATGTTTTAATTTATGTTTCCTTTTTCTTTCTTTACTTTAACTCATTGCAATATTCTTAATAACATTTAAAAAAATCAAAAGATGGTCACGCACTGTTTGAGAAAGCGGGAATTGGTTAGATTCACTTTGAAACCTGGATTGAATTGAATTTCACTCCCACCCCTGCTCAGAAGTAAGTCCCTTGATCTCTCAGTGAGACTTACTCCCAGGTAAGTGGGTATAGGTTTGCAGCCTCAGGCCTCTAAATATTAACTGAGACCGAAAAGGCAATGCAGGGATGCAAGTGCCGGTCGATATTAGAGCTTGAGTTCAGGTATTATTTGAATCCGCGCTGGCTGTGGTGAGTAGTTCAGGCTGCATGCAAGCCAACAATTAGAAAATCAATGCTGAGGAGGAAGTGAATAGGAACATGCAAGACAGATGGGGAAATTCTCTTCTGCCTTTGACAGGCAAGTATATCATGGTAGCTTATTCGGATATAACTGACATTCTTCATCAAAGATTCTTCCAAGGTCCTAAGCTATCTGTCACAGAATGTGCTGGGGTTCTGTTCTGCTCAGGGGTATAAATCTGCTGGGATAAAAGAAGCCATTGCTGTTGGTGGAGCACATCAAGACTGAAGGGGTTTGTATACCGGGGCTTCTTCCTTAACCTTGAAGTGGGGTGTGTGTGTGTGTGTGTGCGCGCACTTGCTTACTTTTCAAAATGAGAAATGGCACTTCCATCTGCCCAGAAACCAAACACACCCAGTGCCAGATTTATGTATAAGCTAAGCAAGCTATAGCTTAGGGCCCCACTTACTTGAGGGTCCAATAATAATAATAATAATAATAATAATAATAATAATAATAATAATAATTTATTTATACCCCGTCCATCTGGCTGGGTTTCCCCAGCCACTCTGGGCAGCTTCCAACAGAATATTAAAATACAATAGTCTATTAAACATTAAAACCTTCCCTAAACAGGGCTGCCTTCAGATGTCTTCTAAAAGTCTGGTAGTTATTTTTCTCTTTGACATCTGAAGGGAGGGCGCTCCACAGAGCAGGTGCCACTACTGAGAAGGCCCTCTGCCTGGTTCCCTGTAGCTTTGCTTCTCGCAGCGAGGGAACCGCCAGAAAACCCTTGGAGCTGGACCTCAGTGTCTGGGCAGAATGATGGGGGTAGAGACGCTCCTTCAGGTATACTGGACCGAGGCCATTTAGGGATTTAAAGGTCAGCACCAACATTTTGAATTGTGCTCGGAAACATACTGGGAGCCAGTGTAGGTCTTTCAAGACCGGTGTTATGTGGTCTTGGCGGCAGCTCCCAGTCACCAGTCTAGCTGCCGCATTCTGGATTACTTGTAGTTTCCGGGTCACTTTCAAAGGTAGCCCCATGTAGAGTGCATTGCTGTAGTCCAAGCGGGAGACAACCAGAGCATGCACCACTCTGGCGAGACAGTCTGCGGGCAGGGAGGGTCTCAGCCTGCATACCAGATGGAGCTGATAAACAGCTGCCCTGGACACAGAATTGACCTGAGCCTCCATGGACAGCTGTGAATCCAGAATGACTCCCAGGCTGCGCACCTGGTCCTTCAGGGGCACAGTTACCCCATTCAGGACCAGAGAGTCCTCCACACCTGCCTGCCTCCTACCCCCCCCAAAAAAAATTTGTAAAAGAAAAAAACCCCTGGATGTACATTTCCAAAATAGAAAATAAAAAATAAAATAAAACCTACATACAGCAACAGTGTTTTGTGTTGTGTAGGCTCCTATGATGCAAGTCATGGGCCCCGCCTGCTAGCCTGCTCCCTAAAATATCACTGGTTTGCTCCTTTCTATAAATAGGGAGCCTCCAATCTGCATGGTTGCATGGCAATATGTAGCATGCTGTTGCAGCCTGCAGTGCAGCCCAGTTGAATGTAGGTTGAGCTGTTGTACCTGTTATCTAATATTAAAGAGTTCTTGTAGGCAGTATAGACTAAGGGTATGAACATATATTCAACACAAAAAAAACAGCGACAATTTGTTGATGTCAAAGGACAGCTGGACATATAAAGGGCCCCATTACCTTCAGTAGCTTAGGGCCTCATCAAACCAAAATCCAGCCCTGGATCCACCCCAAGCTCAGGATCTCATCCAGGTGTGAGAGGACTAGCAATGTTAGGGACGCTTCTGGGTTTCTTTCCATCCAAGTTCAATTGTACAGGATGCCTGCATCTTACAAGCATTTAACTTGCACAATTTCAACTATATATATATTCAACTTTATGAAGGCGCCCTAAAGACGTTAAAGCAAAGATTATGGGATAATGCACACAGTGACTTGCGATCTCGATCACGCGCAGTCTGTGGTCCACTGGCAGTAGGAGTACAATATGGGCATGTCTTTAAGTTAACACCTTACCTTAAAATCCTGACAGTACCAAATTATCGAAGGTTATTCACCAAAGCCAGACTAAACGTCTTTCCTTCTGCAGTGTTGGATGGCAGGTTGAGAGGAGTTCCCTACCAGGACAGACTTTGCTCGTGTGCTCAAGACGTTGATTCTATAAAACATATTTTGCTGCACTGTGCAAAATACGAGCAAACCAGGGCTGAACTGATATTACCCTTGATAGTACCTTTCCTGGGAAAATCAGAAGCTCACAATTTCGGGTTCCTATTGGAGGACCGGACAAGCACTAGAACATTAGCAGTGGCAAAGTTTTATCTGTGGTTGCAAGAACCAATGATCCCTATCTTTAAGTCGGAACAAAATGCTTGTTTAACCCGGAGGTAGGCTGTCTGAATTGTGCATTGCATTGTAACGATTTGTTGAGTCTCTGGACCATAATAAAGATCGATCGATTGATTCAATTATATTCAGTTCTGGTGGGGATGCTCTCATTCAGGAAGTCAGATTGTGCCATGAGATCTCTCCAGAGCAACCCTAACTCTCCTAGATCCCAGAAGCAACACCAAGAGCTTAAAAGCTTTTTTGCAAGCTGATAGCCCAGTCGGTAAAGCATGAGACTGTTCATATCAAGATCATGGGTTTGAGCCCCATGTTGCATGAAGGATTCCTGCATTGCAAGGGGTTGGGCAAGATGATCGTTGTGGTCCCTTCCAGCTTTCCAGTTCTATGAGTCTTTGAATGCTAGGTGTTCAATAGGTCTACTCTGAGTATTTCTAACACCAGATATAATCCTTTGTTTCTGCCAGTTGCTTTCAATGCACTCTAAATGCACCTGACTTGGTCTAGATTAAAATCACACCCATTGTATTTTATTCACCAGTTTCTCCCGAGAGCATTGAGTTTCACTGCAGAAGTCAGCTAGAAGACAAGCTCTTCCCATAATGTTTCTTCTTCATTTTCCTTTCTCTTTTTTTGGTCTTGTGTCAGTTTGGTTAATTAGTCAGACTAATGAAACCAGTGGAGCCTGAGAAAAGGTCAACGAGAGCTCCAATTTTGGAGCAAAATTAGAAGTGGGCGATTAAAATAGAGCTGGACCAAAGGATCTGTGGCATTTGACAACGAACAAAGAGACAAAGGGCTTATCCACACTTTCTTTTGTGTTGTGTTTCTCGGCGCAGGTCTGGGCTTTAAAGTTACATGTCCAAATATTTTTTGGTCTGGTACTTTCCCAGGGAAACCCACGTTTTACCACTGAAGCAGAGCAAACAGCCGAACATGGAAAACCAGATTGCCATTTGCTCCAATTCAGCAGCAAAAGGTGGGCTTTCCCAGAGAAAGCACCGCAACATAAAAATGTTTGGATACGGAGCAGGGGTCAGCAAATTTTTTCAGCAGGGGGCCGGTCCACTGTCCCTCAGACCTTGTGGGGGGCCGGACTATATTTTGAAGGGGAAAAAATGAACGAATTTCTATGCCCCACAAATAACCCAGAGATGCATTTTAAATAAAAAGACACATTCTACTCATGTAAAAACAAGCTGATTCAGCATGATCAGTGGTCAGGGATGATGGGAGTTGTAGTCCAACAACATCTGGGGACCCACAGGTTGAAAATCACTGATTTAGACTAACTTTTTTAAAAAAAAGTTAGTACCCCATAGCCTGTAGGGATAAGAAAGTATTCGACTGCTGGCGGAAGGACAGCAAGGAGTGAGCCAGTCTTTCTCCTCTAGGAAGGATTTTCCTAAGTCTGGGAGGAACCACCACTGAGAAGGCCCTCTCCCCATCCTTACCAAAGATGTCTGAGAGGGTGGTGGGACTGAAAGAGTGGCCTCCCCCAACCAGAGGCCCATGGGAAACCCATAAGTAGGATTTAAGCACAAGAGAATCCTTGCTCCCTGTGGTTTCCAGCAACTGGTGCCCAGAAGCGTAACTACCTCCAGCTGTGAAGGCCACCATGTGCCAGACTTCAAGGGAATCCTGTTGCCCTCCCTCATGACTGGATACCAGACTTTCTTACCCATGTATTTATTCAAGATTCACAGAGAAATATGGAGGGTGCAGCCACTCAGATAATAGCATTGCTCCAACTAGACTCCTCCCTTCTCCCTTCCTAGCAACATCATTTCCCTTTACGGTGGCCGCCAGGGGTTGATTGTCTCTGAGTCTTTTGCTCTTGCACTTTCAATGCACGCCAGGTTCTGAGAGAAGGGGGATCGGGAATGCTTTCCAGTGATAATGTGTCAGCTGGCTGCTCTGTCTCTGTCTCTTCTCCCAACACCTCCCAACTCTTCTGTTCACCTGTCTTTGAACTGTGACCTTCCTCAAACCACTGCTGCAAATCAATACTGCCTTCCTGCTCCCTGGAAGGTTCAAGAGGCGGGAGGGTAGTCTCCACCATTCCTCATCAGTCCAGTCCCCTTCAGTGCAGTCCCTGATATTGTGTCTACCAGCCATCAATATGAATGGGAGGTGACCTTGACCATCATCTCAGACTGTAAAATATCTGGCCCTGATTCTTCTTGCAGTGCCATTTCATTGCATTCCTATTAGGTGTTGTCAGGTGTGTGTGCAGGAGTCAGGCCCTGTGACCAATAGGACTTTGCAGGACTGGGGCCTTCCTAAGATTGTTCTGGAGAGATAAAGCATGGCCCCACAGGTGAGGCTGATTGGTAACTCACAGCACCTGGTGGCAAGAGCTGGGAAGGGATATAAGGTCAGCATTTCCTTTCGGCTCTTTGCCACAGCAACACGTTCCCTGCCTCGCTGTGTTTGGCTTCTTGCTTCCTGATCCTTGAACCTCAGGTTCTTGACTCTCTGCTTCTTGATCCCCAGACCCTTGACTTCTTGACTCCTTGCTCCTTGATCCTCAGACCCCTGACTTCGTGACTCCCTGCTTCTTGATTCACGGACCCTTGACTTCGTGACTCCTTGCTCCTTGATCCTTGGACCCCTGACTTCGTGACTCCTTGCTTCTTGATCCTCGGACCCTTGGCTTGTTGACTCCCGGCTCTCTGACCCTCGGACTCTTGGCTTCCTGGCTTCTGGACCCCTGTTCCTGCTCCCTCCACCATCTTGCCCCTGGTCCTGACGTCCACTGCCGGGACTTTGATTGCCCGTGAACCAGACCGTGATGGGTGTCTGATGAAGCAGTCAGTATCAGAAACCCATCCTGGAGATGCTGTTGCCATGTCCTTAGGGTGCAACAAGGCAATCACACCTCCTCTTCTGTATATTGAATCCTAGCATCACAGAGCTGTACAGTTCGAAGGGACTTCAAAAAGGTCATCTGCTCCAACCCCCGGCAATGCAGTAACCACAGTTTGCCCCGCAAAGAGAACAGCGTGTGCATGTTGACTGCATCAACTTGCTGGTTTCTTCTGCTGAGCATGACTGATATTTTCTCTTGTGGAGACACTGGGGAAATACTAATTGCCCTCATCTGTCAGCCCCTTCAGAAGGTGACGGAGCCTCTTGCGTGCATCCCTCGCTGTTGCTCTTGCGTCTGAGTGTGTAGGCATAGAGGGAAGACTCCCCTTTCGAGGAAGACACAACAAGGAGGCAGTTGTGTGGAACCAAAGTAACAAAACATAAACAGCATGTGGGATGCGGAAAGCAGGAAGATCTGCTGGTCCCGTGAATCACACATTCATGTCAAGGAGGAAGAGAAGCAACACTGGCAAACACACCCAAGCAATGACTAAGAAGGAGCAATAGAATAGTGCAGTCTAAAAAGACCCCAGGGGTCATCTAGTCCAACCATCTGCAGTGCAGGAATCTCAGAGAAAGCATCCATGACAGATGGACATCCAACCTCTGCTAAAAAAGCCTTCAAGGGAGGAGAGTCCACCAACTCCCTAGGTAGTCCATTCCACTGTCAAACAGCTCTTACAGTCAGAAAGTTCTTTCTGATGTTTAGTCAGAATCTCCTTTTGTCAGGTGTCTGTGCAGGAGCCAGGCCCTGTGACCAATAGGACTCTGCAGGACTGGGGCCTTCCTAAGTTTGCTCTGAAGAGGCAAGGCGTGGCCACACCGGTGAGGCCAATTGGTAACTCACAGCACCTGATGGCAAGAGCCAGGAAGGGATATAAGGTCAGCATTTCCCTTCAGCTCTTTGCCACAGCAAAACGCTTCCTGCCTTGAGGTTCTTGCTTCCTGATCTTTGAACCTCGGCTTCTTGACTCCTTGCTTCTTGATCCTCAGACCCCTGACTTCATGACTCCTTGCTTCCTGACCCTCGGACCCTTGGCTTCTTGACTCCTGGCTCTCTGACCCTCAGACTCTTGGCCTCCTGGCTTCTGGACCCCCGTTCCTGCTCCTACCCCACCATCTTGCCCCTGGTACTGACGTTCCCTGCCAGGACTTCGATCGCCCGTGAACCGGACGGTGACACCTTTCTTGTAACTTAAATTCATTGGTATACCCATAGGGGTAGCCCCCCCCCCCCGCTTTGGTCCCTATCACACATTCCCTGGGTTCACATTCCTGACCTGCATTCTGCAGTGAGGAAAAGCATATTTGCGCTGCTTCATTCCCGTGTGAAGCGAGT
This sequence comes from Podarcis tiliguerta, assembly GCF_965153285.1. Lineage (NCBI taxonomy): Eukaryota > Metazoa > Chordata > Lepidosauria > Squamata > Lacertidae > Podarcis > Podarcis tiliguerta. The sequence continues at coordinate 3,944,244 of NC_139540.1, forward strand.
TGCGGGCTGCCACGGTGCAACACGCTTCCTGTATTATAATAGCAAGAATCCCAGGGGTGCTTTGTAGCCGTTGTTGCAAAATGCAGAGGAGGAAACAAATGGATCTGCACAATGCCGACCCAACTGTTCCAACAAAGGAAACTCAAGCATTCTCCCAGCTTTCAATCTCTGCTTGTGTACAATGCTATTTTACTTTCCTCTCATACAGATTTAGCACTTTCATAATCTATCTATATGTATGTAAAGACAGTCAGTAGGTGGTTTGGCCAAGAGGCCAGGCAGGAGATCTATTGAGTTGCTTGTCAGGAGATGCGGACTATTGTTTCTTACCTGCAGGAGAGGCAAACCTTTCTACCTTCTTGAACACAGCTCTGGCCCTTAAATAACTTCAGTTTTTTAAGGAAGAGTCAAGGGTACGTCATCCAGCATTCTGCCTTCTCACGAGAAGCCTTGCTTCTAATTTCAACTTTTGCCGTTGTTGACCAAAACTAGGGAGGGAAGTAGATGCCATTCACAGAATCCACTTGGTATTGTCAAGCAAATCTAGGACAAAGCCAAAGGGGTCTCAGACTCACTGAAACTCTCATCGTGCTTCTGGTTCCCAGCTGAATAGGCAGGATGGACAAAAGAAAGTACTTTTTTACACAGTGCCAAATTAAACTATGGAAATTGCTCCACCAACAGCCACCAACTTTGAAGAGGACTAGACATATTCATAGAGGGTAAGGATATTGGTGGTCATGCTCTACCTCCACAGCTGGATACTGTCTTCTCCTGAATACCAGTTGATGGGAACCACAGGATGGGCAAAGCACTTTTGCACTCTGGTCCTTCTTATGGGCTTCCAGTAGGAATCTGGTTGGCCACTCATGTGTACTGACTGGCTAGTGTCTGTGATGTCAACAAAAGAGGAGTAGATAAATTCAACGAGAATTAGGCTACTAGTCACAATGGCTATGTTCTCCATCTGTTGCTGAGAATCAGAAGTGGTGCAAGAACTCTTGCACTCAGGTCCTGCATGTAGGCCATTGGCCTGATCCAGCAACATTCTTCTCAGGTTCATATGTTTTAGGAAACCCAGTGCAAAGAAAAGGAACTGGACATTAGGGGCATTGGTCTGTGTTATATGGTTGAGGCCCAGGCTGTCTGAAGGACCATATTCTCCCAGATGCACCTGCCAAGGCTCTGAGATCTTCAGAGAAGGTCCTTCTCGCAGACCCACATTCTCCCAGGCACGTTTGGTAGGGACATGGCCTCCTTGGTAGCCACTCTTAGATTTTTGGAACTTCCTTCCTAGAGAGGCTAGACTGGCTTCCTCCTTCTTGCCCTTCTGCCAGCAGGTGAAAACTTTTATTTTGACAGGCCTTTGAGGAACTGACTGTGTTGAAGGAAAGGGATCTTAAGTGTTATGACTATGATTACTATCTCTTGACTTCAGTAACCTTCAGAGTCTTCTCCATGGTTTAACTGTCTTCTGCTAGGAGGACTTCCTTTTGCCTATGATGTATCTTCCATCATAAGTGTGGGAATCTATCATCACTGAAGCAGTCAAATACAACATTTCCTTTCCCCCGGACTGGACAGACAGGGGAATGTTGCTCCAGAGAGGGAAGACTTCCTTTCATACCTGCTCTGGAGCCTCCTCCCACTGTGTGTGACTAGGTAGACGGGCGTGACACTGGCGAACCCTATAAAAGGGTTAGTCACATAGCCATCTTCCTCTTTTGCCATCTTTCTCTCTGCTGGCTCTTAGCCAACAGCACATGGCTCATCCTCAGAGGATGGAAGCCATAAGGTACAAAGTCTGAGGCCTAGCTCAGACTTCTTTACTCTACAAATGTAACTGTAACCACAAGATAAAGCTTGCCTTCAAAATACTACTATGGACTGAATGTAAGTAAACTCTACTCTTACATTTAATCAAGACTGTTGTGTTGTTATTACAGTGGTACCTCGGGTTAAGTACTTAATTTGTTCCGGAGGTCCGTTCTTAACCTGAAACTGTTCTTAACCCGAAGCACCACTTTAGCTAATGGGGCCTTCCACTGCTGCATTGTGATTTCTGTTCTCATCCTGAAGCAAAGTTCTTAACCTGAGGTACTATTTCTGGGTTAGCGGAGTCTGTAACCTGAAGCGTATGTAACCTGATGTGTATGTAACCCAAGATACCACTGTATTATTATTTTAAGAGGGAAACAAAAGGGGAAACTTACCAGGAACAATCCAGACTGGACAAGCCAGACTGGATTGCTTAGCTTAAAGAATTCTACCAAATCCATCAACTTGCTTCCAGCAATGTGCAAGGAAATGTGCTCTGCTGCTTCCTCACTAGCGTGAGTGAGGAGGGATAATATTTAATCAATATATCCTCTCCTACTTTCCTCAAGGATGTGGGTGGCGCTGTGGTCTAAACCACAGAGCCTAGGATTTGCCTATCAGAAGGACAGCGGTTCGAATCTCCGCAACGGGGTGAGCTCCCGTTGCTCGGTCCCTGCTCCTGCCAACCTAGCAGTTCAAAGTGCAAGTAGATAATTAGGTACCACTCCGGCGGGAAGGTAAACAGCGTTTCCATGCGCTGCTCTGGTTCGCCAGAAGTGGCTTAGTCATGCTGGCCACATGACCCGGAAGCTGTATGCTGGCTCCCTCGGCCAATAGAGATGAGCGCTGCAACCCCAGTTGGCCACGACTGGACCTAATGGTCAGGGGTCCCTTTACCTTTACCTTTAAGCCAATACCACTCACATGCTGTAATCAATAAAGCTGTGGCCTTTTTTAGCCCATTAAGCTAATATACTGCGTCCTTGTGTCTTATCATCAAGCAGGTGATGGGTCCTCAACTCACAATAGCTGCATCACCGTGGAATTGGCGATCGATTCTGCTTCACAAGAGAACTTCCTCTACTGTCCAAAATGCCAGCCCACTCAGGTCACCAGGCACTTCTCCCCTCCACTTCCACTTTACATCCTATTCTGCGGAGTGCTAGCAATAAATCTGGGATGGAAGTGATTCATCCCGCCACTCAGAACCCCAAGGAAAATGAGCTGAAAACCAATATTGAACAAAATGTTGGTCCATGGCAGCCTTGCATTAAGTGGCTCTGAGCTGGCATATAAATGAGTCACTTTAAAAAAAAATGAAGAAAAAGGACTGAAAATTATAACCTGGAATATGAATCACTTGCTGAAACCATCAGGACAGGACTGGAGATAAGTGGAAAGTATGGGGGATTTGAGCGATTTCCACCAGAAAAATATAATTAAAGGCACAATTTCTGGCTAAATGGACTCTATTTTTTATTGGGGGCGTAATCTACCATCTGTACCCCTATAGTCCCAGAGCTTTAATCTGATTGGTATCAAATGTAATGAGCACAAGTAAATTGATTAGTGGGTTCAAAAATACATTGAGGAAAATTCAAGATAAGTGATAACAGTGAGTCACTTCATAGGGAATGCTCATCTCGACCATGTTTCCACGGAATCTTGCAATAAGTTCTCTTCAGGGTCTTATTCGGTGTGGTAATACCATCCTCCTTCCTGTAGAAACATAGGAAAATTCATAGTCTTGTGGAGATTGTGCTTTACTGGCTTGGTGTGAAGAAAATAGAACGAGGGGAAAAAATGTCATTAACAGTAAAGGTAAAGGTAAAGGGACCCCTGACCATTAGGTCCAGTCATGGCCGACTCTGGGGTTGCGGTGCTCATCTCGCTTTACTGGCCAAGGGAGCCAGCATACAGCTTCCAGGTCACGTGGCCAGCATGACTAAGCCGCTTCTGGTGAACGCCGTTTACCTTCCCGCTGGAGCAGTACCTATTTATCTACTTGCACTTTGACGTGCTTTCAAACTGCTAGGTGGGCAGGAGCAGGGACCAAACAATGGGAGCTCACTCTGTCACGGGGATTCGAACCGCCGACCTTCTGATCGGCAAGTCTTAGGCTCTGTGGTTTAACCCACAGCGCCACCCGCATCCCTCACAGTGGAGGTCACCAAATAACATTGCTTTGTTGATAGGCAGTCGATTCCAGACACACAAATGAAAGGATGTCTTCACACACTGCACAATTGACATGAGAATTGTTGTTATTCATAGTGGTGGTTAGGGCTAAATTACATGATACATTAGCTACATATGACCTGTGCTCTGAAGTGCAGGATATTTTGCACAAATTCCCAGTGTTAGGGCTGTTCCAGATTGGGACCTGATTGTGTGTGTGGCGGGGTACGGAGACCTGAATGCTTTGATTCCCAATCTGGATCAGGCCCACTGCAATTGCAGTTTGCATCCATAGGAGTTATTGTACTAAATCTCCCATCTTATACTACAACTCCCATCAGCCCCAGCCAATGTTGTCCTGGTCCTCACCGCTGGATGATGAGCAATGGACTCAGTTTCTGCCCATGGTGTCAGCTGCCACCTAATGTCAAAGATCTCCTGACGAACATCAAATATTGAAATAAAGTATCCTCTGCTTCCATGTAGAGAATGCACTGACTATTCAGTAAATATTGGGAGAAAGTAATTGTGAATATATTATAAAGGCGAATTTGAAAGAGAGATTATGGAAGAGAGCCATTCAGTCCCATCTTTGGCTGGGAAGCAAAAATGTAAGAAGAGCACTGCTGGATCAGACTAAAAGGCCAGTTGAAGCTGCACCCTCCCCTGTTTCCTACAATGGCCGACCAGACAATTCTATGAGGCTCACCTACACGCATGGACTTGAATGTAATAATCCTCCTCCAATGCAGAAGCAGTTGTGGGTTTGAGGGAGGTCAGTCTGGATGATGGGACGCGGGTGGCACTGTGGGTTAAACCACAGAGCCTAGGACTTGCCGATCAGAAGCTCGGCGGTTCGAATCCCTGCGACGGGGTGAGCTCCCATTGCTCGGTCCCTGCTCCTGCCCACCTAGCAGTTCGAAAGCACGTCAAAGTGCAAGTAGATAACTAGGCACCGCTCCGGCGGGAAGGTAAATGGCGTTTCTGTGCGCTGCTCTGGTTTCGCCAGAAGTGGCTTAGTCATGCTGGCCACATGACCCAGAAAAACTGTCTACGGACAAACGCTGGCTCCCTCGGCCAGTAAAGTGAGATGAGCGCCGCAACCCCAGAGTCAGTCACGACTAGCCCTAATGGTCAGGTGTCCCTTTACCTTTACCTTTATTCTGGATGATATTCCGAGTCCCTTCTAATCCTTGGGGTCCTCTTCCCAGTTAGACTTAGAATCTAATATAGATGGTTCTATTTCTGAAGTAGTCACACAAGTTTCTTGGTGAAGCAATGACCTGAACTGGCCGTTCAAGTGTCTTCATCAGCATCACAAAAGAAAGAGCTAATTTGCAAGAGTTGCATCTGAGTGATGATGCCGAGGGCCTTCTGGTGGTTCCCTCACTGCGAGAAGCAAAGCTACAGGGAACCAGGCAGAAGGCCTTCTTGGTAGTGGCGCCTGCCCTGTGGAACGTTCTCCCATCAGATGTCAAAGAGAAAAACAACTACCAGACTTGTAGAAGATATCTGAAGGCAGCCCTGTTAGGGAAGCTTTTAATGTTTAATAGACTACTGTATTTTAATATTCTGTTGGAAGCCGCCCAGAGTGACTGGGGAAACCTAGCCAGATGGACAGGGTGTAAATTATTATTATTATTATTATTATTATTATTATTATTGGCTCATAGCTGGGCCTTTCCTCCACCTGCCTCACCCAGATACTAGCTAGGAGACCAATAGCCAAAGGGTTGTGTGTGAGCTGAGCTGGAACCAGGCTGGAAGCTGGAGACACAGAGACATGCTTGCTCTGTGTTGGACCCAAAGTTGCAACAATTGGGGAAGCCAGATATTTTCGGGGTATTAATGCTGTGAGCCCCTCCACCTTATGCTTAGGTTGGAGTTTGATAAGGGAGTGTGAAGCTGCACCACGGAAAGTTGTGGCCTGAGCAGAAGAGGTGTGGAAGAGTTCTGAAGGCCAACGAAAGAGTCCCAGAAGGTCAAATGTGACCCTGAGACCTGGGGTTCTACACCCTGCAGTTCTTTGAGAAGGTTGGACAGCCCGGGTAAAAACATAGGGACATTATACGGAGTCAATGTCCATTTAACTCAATGTGGCCTAAAGTGACCAGCAGCAGTGGCTCTCCCACATTTGAGGGAGGGGACACTGAGCTACAAACTGGGATGCTTGTTATTCCTTTGGGTCCTTTGAAGGCAACGGTGGCGTCAGAAGCTGCCAAGCCTCCATCGATTTGTCACAGCGAGGAGATCACATCAGCTGATTGCTCATGATCCAATATTCAAGATGCACTCCAATTCCGGAGCAGCGGTAGCAATGACAAAATACAATCTCCCAGCATAAATATATGACTATTTCAATTTAAGTATGTTTTAGCATTCTAACTGCTTGGTCCCATAAGCTTGCGAGAAGTTATAGCTGCTTGGAATTCCATAGGACTGTTGGAAGACTTAATAAAACTGTCTCAGGGACTAATGAATTATTTAAAGACTGCATAAAGAAAATGTAACCTATGCATTTAAAGTAGGAAAATCCACTTTAACTCATCACTCCTGCCGTCTTTATCAATCTCACCAGTTTCTTGTTTCTTTTTCTTTTTCTTTAAAAAGGGAGGGGGGGGAATAATATATCAGTATTTTGTTTGTCCAAACCGAATAAATTCAGAATGGAAAGTATTGTCATTTAATTTGGCCCGATCCTTTTCTCTGCATAAATTTATATTGATAAAAAAGGCATTATGTATTCCCTATAGCTTTATTAAGTCATAAAGAAATTCGGAAAAAAGAATTTATTTGGCGAAGGGCTGGGAAGCTGCTCTCTGCAGAAAGAGACTGAGGCAGGGTCTTTGAAGGATAAATGGGGCATTCTCTCCCTGCAAGCCACGACCTTCAACGTGACTGTTTAGGGATGCATTCCCGCTCCTCCACTTTCCCCAGTAGCAACAGATCACGATATTGAGTAGCCAGATAAAAATGCAATTCATTTCTTGATGTTTGTAAAGTGTAATATAACAGCTCATGCCCCATGATCTCGCTGCCCTTGAGAATTCAAATGCTAGAATCATAGAATCATAGAGTTGGAAGAGACCACAAGGGCCGTCGAGTCCAACCCCCTGCCAAGCAGGAAACACCATCAGAGCACTCCTGACATATGGTTGTCAAGCCTCTGCTTAAAGACCTCCAAAGAAGGAGACTCCACCACACTCCTTGGCAGCAAATTTCACTGTCGAACAGCTCTTACTGTCAGGAAGTTCTTCCTAATGTTTAGGTGGAATCTTCTTTCTTGTAGTTTGGATCCATTGCTCCATGTCTGCTTCTCTGGAGCAGCAGAGAACCTTTTTCCCTCCTCCATATGACATCCTTTTATATATTTGAACATGGCTATCATATCACCCCTTAACCTCCTCTTCTCCAGGCTAAACATGCCCAGCTCCCTTAGCCGTTCCTCATAAGGCATCGTTTCCAGGCCTTTGACCATTTTGGTTGCCCTCCTCTGGACACGTTCCAGTTTGTCAGTGTCCTTCTTGAACTGTGGTGCCCAGAACTGGACACAGTACTCCAGGTGAGGTCTGACCAGAGCAGAATACAGTGGCACTATTACTTCCCTTGATCTAGATGCTATACTCCTATTGATGCAGCCCAGAATTGCATTGGCTTTTTTAGCTGCCGCGTCACAGTGTTGGCTCATGTCAAGTTTGTGGTCAACCAAGACTCCTAGATCCTTTTCACATGTACTGCTCTCAAGCCAGGTGTCACCCATCTTGTATTTGTGCCTCTCATTTTTTTTTTGCCCAAGTTCAATACTTTACATTTCTCCCTGTTAAAATTCATCTTGTTTGTTTTGGCCCAGTTCTCTAATCTGTCAAGGTCGTTTTGAAGTGTGATCCTGTCCTCTGGGGTGTTAGCCACCCCTCCCAGTTTGGTGTCATCTGCAAATTTGATCAGGATGAGGAGCAGTCTCATCTGTTCTTCCCCGAGTTCAAGTTTAAAAGACATGATGGCAGCAAAAGATTTTAAATTAAGTGAAGCTGCAGCCCATGAGATAAAAGGCAGCGCGGAGAACATGGGGATGCGGGTTAAGATCCCCTTTCTCCAGTTGGGGGACCCTGCTGTCGAACGGCTAAACTCAATATTCTCCAATGAGTTCAAATTGCAAGTAAGGAGATTCTGGGGTGTGTGAGCTGTTTGGCAGTGGAATGGACTCCCTTGGGGGGGTTTTAAACAGAGGTTGGGTGGCCATGTGTCAGGGGCTCTTTAGCAGGGATTCCCGCATTGCAGTGAATCAGGACTTGGACGGCTTTAGAAGATTAGACAAGTTCGTGAAAGGTAAGGCTGTTCATGGCTACTAACTACAATGGCTACTAGCCCCTGTTGAAGGCAGTATGCCTCTGAATACAGTGGTAAACGTAAAGGGACCCCTGACCATTAGGTCCAGTCATGGCCGACTCTGGGGTTGCGGCGCTCATCTCGCTTTATTGGCCAAGGGAGCCGGGTCAAGTGGCCAGCAGGACTAAGCCGCTTATGGTGAACCAGAGCAGAGCACGGAAACGCCGTTTACCTTCCTGCCGGAGCGGTACCTATTTATCTACTTGCACTTTGATGTGCTTTTGAACTACTAGGTTGGCAGGAGCAGGGACCGAGCAACGGGAGCTCACCCCGTCACATTGTTGTTATTGTTGTTGTTTAGTCATTTAGACGTGTCCGACTCTTCATGACCCCATGGACCAGAGCACGCCAGGCACTTCTGTCTTCCACTGCCTCCTGCAGTTTGACCAAACTCATGCTGGTAGCTTCAAGAACACTATCCAACCATCTCCTCCTCTGTTGTCCACTTCTCCTTGTGCCCTCCATCTTTCCCAACATCAGGGTCTTTTCCAGGGAGTCTTCTCTTCTCATGAGGTGGCCAAAGTATTGGAGCATCAGCTTCAGGATCTGTCCTTCCAGTGCATACTCAGGGCTGATTTCCTTCAGAATGGATAAGTTTGATCTTCTTGCAGTCCATTGGATCAAATGAGGGATAGCTTCTAAGTTCTTGACACATTACATAAAGCTTTCTTTCTCGGAAGAAGAGATGAACAATAATGGCTAGAAATCTCAGCGAAACAGCTTCAGAGCTATTAGACAAAGAGCAGATCTTTGAGAGGGGGGACTTCTGGGAGAGATCTTGGGAATTGCTGCCATTAGCAGCTACTCAGCCCCAATCCCATCCTTTGCTGTTGTTTGTGTTTGTATATCTCATGGCAAACAATGTGTCAGATTTCTCCTTGCAGCAATCCACTTCTCTCTCATCTACAATTCTTCTTCACTTTGCAGGCTCAAAGCTGCTTTTGCCTGCTTTTCAAATTGCACTTAACTGCAACTGCAAAGTATGCTACCACTCCAGCTCTTGTCAAAGGCAGAACATGAAAGGTGGCATTGTGTGGGTGTGTGGGTGTGCATGCGCATACGTTTTGGTATCGCCTGTCTGGGGAGCTGTTTTTATTTTTTAAGAGACAGAAGGAAAACAACAACCGAGCAGTTATGTACTTTTGACGTGCTCAAGTCTAGGGATGGTCCAATAATTTTTGCCGCCTGAGGAGAACCAGAAAATGGCACCCCCCACCATGTCTCAATCCTCCAAGAAAACAACACTTTGTTCCACATGTGGTGGGACTGCCCGAAGATTGTTGTCAGGAATTGGCTGGATGAAGAGGAGTGGTGGGAGGCACCGGCTGACGAACCCCCAAGAGAAGGAAGGCTCAGAGCCAGAACATTGGTGGTGAGACACAGGAGAGGTCAGAGGGAGAAGATTGGTGGGATGTTGGAGGGGCAACAGGGTTTAGTGAGCAAGATGAGCCTGTGACAGGGAGCAGTTCTGAGGCCGAGGCTGATGTGGGAATGTTCAGGGTGGCAGGAGAGGCTATATTGTTTATTAATATCCTTCCCAACTTGTGCTAGCAAGTTTCTTTACTTAGCAGAGTTTACATTCCCCTTTTACATGCACAGCAGATAGCTGGTTGCAAGCTCATGTGAGCTTCTCACTATTATACAATTCCATCTGTATCAGATTGAATTGTACGTTCTTGGTAAGATCCCTTGAATCCCTCTTAAAAGAATATAGACACCACAATCTTATTCAAAGTCAATAAAGCAAGTTTACTCACATCAGTTCACAGTTGGATCCCTGAAGGCAGACTTAGTTACAAATATGTACATGTGGATCTACCCCATATGGTGGAATAATTCCACTATCTCTGCTAGCTGAGAGCTAGCAGAGCAGTCCTGGCTAACAGCTGGTCAAACGAAGAAGGAAGTCCAAAAAAGAGGGAGAGAGTGCTGCGTGACTTGTCCTTTTGTTACCTGGACAGGTTAGGTCATGCCCACCTTCTGTTACGTGCAAAAGGAAGGATGCTCCAGCCAGGAGGAACAGGAAGTTTCGACTGGCTGGACCAAACATTCCCTCGCATATCTTCTCTAGCATTTCAAGGAATGTTGTACTTGACTGCCTCTCATGGATCACATCCCACAGCTGAAGCAGAGGAGGGCAATCAAGAAACTGCTGAAGAATCCAGGGAGCCTCTGTCTCCTGCTGTGACAAGCTCCCCTCTCCCCTGGTCTCCAAGAACATACAGAATAACGAGGAGGGCAGAACAGAGGCCAGAGGTGCACAGACAAAGTATGAGACTGCTTGGGAAACATCTGGGAGAGGAGGAGCCTTAGAAAGGGTGGAAGACAGGGACCTTCAGTCCTGGCAACTGCTCCAGAGGGGGAAGACCTGCTGGGTAGGTTTGCTGAGTTGTATGCTATTCCTTGAAGAAAGAGTTAACTTCACTGACATCTTTCATGCCAACCTGTATCTGACTCCAACCCTGACAAATATCTGCTTCTGGAACAAAGTCCTTCAACTGATAAGCCAGAACACCAAACCATCTGTCTCACCTGAACCTAAAGTGGCTTTACTTTCCAACTTTTCATGATAGTTCTGGATTTGTCTTATTGCTCAGCTGTTAATGACTCCTAAATTTGTCATGGACAGATACTGGAGAACTCTCAATATGAACCTTTTTGAAGCACAGTTGTCGCAGGTATGAGACATATCGTATTTACTCAAATCTAATGCACACTTTTTTTTTGCCAAATTATGTTGCGGAAATCAGGGTGCACATTAGATTCGATGGCACATTTACATTTGCCAGCAAATACCTTTTTTGGGCTTGAAGGTTCCGAAAATTGAGGCACGCATTAGATTTGATTGCGCATTAGACTCAAGTAAATATGGTAATTCTTACTGCTAAGCTAACAGCATCCTAAAGAGAACACTGTACAGTCGTACCTTGGAAGTCGAACAGAATCCATTCGACTTCCAAAACATTCAGAAACCAAAGCGTGACTTCTGATTGGCTGAAGGAAGCTCCTGCAGCCAATCAGAAGTTGCAGTAACCCTTTCAGATGTTTGGGTTCCAAAGAATAATAATAATAATAATAATAATAATAATAATAATAATAATAAATTTTATTTATATCCCGCCCTCCCCAGCCGAAGCTGGACTCAGGGCGGCTAACAACAATAAAACAGTACAAAAGTACAGCACAAACAACACTCTAAAATCATTCATTATAAAATTAATTAATTCAAGCCACTGGCAACCATTGGGCCAGAGCTCCGCGAAGATTGCCGAGGGAGGGAGTCAGGCTGTGCCCTGGCCAAAGGCCTGGTGGAACAGTTCTGTCTTGCAGGCCCTGCGGAAAGATGTCAAGTCCCGCAGGGCCCTGGTCTCTTGTTACAGAGTGTTTCACGAGATTGGAGCCACGGCTGAAAAAGCCCTGGCTCTAGTTGAGGCCAGCCTAACTTCTCTGTGGCCTGGGACCTTCAAGATGTTTTTATTTGAAGACCGTAAGTTTCTCTGTGGGGCATACCAGGAGAGACGGTCCCGTAGGTACAAGGGTCCTAGGCTGTATAGGGCTTTAAAGGTTAGAACCAGCACCTTAAACCTGATCCTGTACTCCACCGGGAGCCAGTGCAGCTGGTATAGCACCGGGTGAATGTGATCTCGCTGCGAAGACCCCGTAAGGAGTCTCTCTGCAGCATTCTGCACCCGCTGGAGTTTCTGGGTCAGTCTCAAGGGCAGCCCCACGTAGAGCGAGTTACAATAATCCAGTCTGGAGGTGGCTAGGTCAGGGCGAGAGAGTTAAGGAGCCAACTGCTTAGCTTGGCGGAGATGGAAAAATGCCGCCTTTGTTGTAGCTGCAATCTGCGCCTCCATGGAAAGGGAGGTGTCGAAGATTACACCCAAACTCTTAACGGATGGTGCTGGCACTAATTGCACCCCCGCAAGAGATGGGAGTTGCCCCCCCAATCCCATATCGTCCCGTCCCAGCCTCTGTCTTCGAAGGATTTAGCTTCAACCGGCTCCCACGTAACCATCCAACCACAGCTTCCAAACATCTGGTCAGTGTGTCTGGGGCCGAGTCAGGATGGCCATCCATCAACAGATAGAGTTGGGTGTCATCAGCATACTGATAGCAACCCAGCCCAAAACTCCGGACAAGCTGGGCGAGGGGGTGCATAAAGATGTTGAAAAGCATTGGGGAGAGTATCGCACCCTGAGGCACTCCACACACCAAGGAGTGGTGCAATGACAATTCCCCCCCAAGCGCCATCCTCTGTCCCCGACCAGAATGTTCGCAAACTGGAACATTCACTTCCGGGTTTGCGGCATCTAGGAGCCAAAACGTCCAAGTACCAAGGCGTTCAGAATCCAAGGTATAACTGTACTGGGGTGGGGGGGGGGGGAGAGAGAAAAGAAACAGAGCTTTCTATATGAAAGATCAGTTTTGGTGGAAGCAGCTTTGTGGCAGCTGTTGGGCACCAAAACATTTCCATTGTGCAACCTGAATTTGGCTGTTATGTGATTGAATCCCATGTGGAGCTAGCAGCTGTCATGCTCAGCACATACTCTGGATGGTGCCGAACTGAAGTCCATCGATTTCAGTGTGTCTACTTGGGGGAGATAGTGATGTATGGAAGTGAGAGCTGGACCATAAAGAAGGCTGATCGCCGAAAAATTGACGCTTTTGAATTATGGTGCTGGAGGAGACTCTTGAGAGTCCCATGGACTGCAAGAAGATCAAACGCATCCATTCTTAAGGAAATCAGCCCTGAGTGCTCACTGGAAGGACAGATCCTGAAGCTGAGGCTCCAATACTTTGGCCACCTCATGAGAAGAGGAGACTCACTGGAAAAGACCCTGATGCTGGGAAAGATGGAGGGCACAAGGAGAAGGGGAAGACAGAGGACAAGATGGTTAGACAGTGTTCTTGAAGCTACAAACATGAGTCTGACCAAACTGTGGGAGGCAGTGGAAGACAGGAGTGCCTGGCGTGCTCTGGTCCATGGGGTCACGAAGAGTCGGACACGACTGAACGACTAAACAACAACAACACTTGGGGGAATTCAGCCTAATAATAACTAATCTTGGATACAGTCGGCCTTTCTGACAAGCTAGTCTGAAAGAACAGCAGGGGAGCCAGCCTCTCTTGCAGTGCGCACTTCAAACTTTGGCTTCTCCAGGGACCAAAGTCCACTTTCCCAGGGCATCAAAATTCATAAGCATTGCACGGCTCTCAGGAATCTATTTCGATATCCATTTTTCTTCCTTTTGCAAAATTTCAATTTAGCAATAAAAAGCAGCATGATGTATCTGCCTCGCTCGCTGTGCGAGGGCTTTGAAAGGCTCTCAGAAATATATAATGAATTCATCAAAGGCGTAGCACTCAATATCAGTAATCCAAGCCATAAAATGTATTGCCATAAAATATGATAACCACTTACAGTCAGGACTAAATTAGCCAAGTGCTATGAGCTGCCTGGGCAGCCGGCTCCATTTTTAACCTGACTTGGCAACAGGACACAAATTTCACTTCCAATTTAAACACACCAGACATCTGTAATTCATATTCAATTTACTTCTAACAGAAAAAGAGAAATATGTATATATAAAGAAATAACGAAGAGGAACTGTCAGAGTGATGGCGGCAGTGGGGGGTAACTTAGCACAGATTCCTGTTGAGGGGAATCAGAGTGTGTTTTGCTCCTGAAGTAGACACTGCCGGCCGCTTCTTGTAACATGAGATGGATATGATAACTTAAGATGTCACGAATCTCTCAGGATGAAGTCCGTCATCATCCATTTCCTCTGCCCAAGTCAATTTCCAGCAAAACATCTATTTATGTTTTGTATTTTGGCATGCTGTCTTACTCTTTATTTGATTCAGTTATAGGCCTTCTATATGTTCTGCATACATTTATTTCCCTTGCAGTGAACGCTGCACCATGGGTCTTGTAGTTTCAAGACTGCATGACCATACAGTCTTCATATGGGTTGGGTATTTTGCCCAAAGTCACAATTTGTTGTTGGGTTTGTGGTCCTACAGTTGCAAAGCGCACCAGCAGAAGCTCTTGTTCACAGACTGTGCTCCCAGAACAGGGTTTTGAGCACCTGTTGCAATGCATCATGCGTTTTGTAGTCTTAAAGGTAAAGGTACCCCTGCCCGTACGGGCCAGTCTTGACAGACTCTAGGGTTGTGCGCCCATCTCACTCAAAGAGGCCAAGGGCCAGCGCTGTCCGAAGACACTTCCGGGTCACGTGGCCAGCGTGACATCGCTGCTCTGGCGAGCCAGAGCCGCACCCGGAAACGCCGTTTACCTTCCCGCTAGTAAGCGGTCCCTATTTATCTACTTGCACTTAAGGGTGCTTTCGAACTGCTAGGTTGGCAGGTGCTGGGACCGAACAGCGGGAGCGCACCCCGCCGCGGGGATTCGAACCGCCAACCTTTCGATCAGCAAGCCCTAGGCACTGAGGCTTTAACCCACAGCGCCACCCGCGTCCCTTTGTAGTCTTAAGACTGCATAAATGGCAGAACTCTGAAAACCGTAAAAATTAAGTTATTTGCACTGCAAGAATGCAGGTAGGTAAGGTAAAGGACCCCTGGATGGTTAAGTCCAGTCAACGGCGACTACGTGGTGCGGCACTAAGGAGTGAACCCTACACAAATTCAGAGTGGAGTCCCTAAGGCATTTGGATGGCATCTTGTATGCCTCCTTCTGTCCACTCCTCCAGCCAAGATGGTGCCAAACATATTGCACTGTTTTCCTCTGGACCGCCTCAGCGAGGTCGGGGTGGGGGCTTGTTGTCTGTGCAGCCCAGGACCTCCAGACCCACTGTCTGGGCTTGCACCCCAGAGAGATCACGTCAGTGCTGCAAATACACCCCGCAGCATTTATTTCAATGCAAAGAAAACACAATGTAAATAAAAGGACAAAACATATATTGTTTGAAGTCAGAAACAAGAACAGTGTATACCAATTGCCGTATTTTTTGCTCTATAAGACTCACTTTTTTCCTCCTAAAAAGTAAGGGGAAATGTGTGTGCGTCTTATGGAGCGAATGCAGGCTGCACAGCTATCACAGAAGCCAGAAAAGCAAGAGGGATCGCTGCTTTCACTGTGCAGAAATCCCTCTTGCTGTTCTGGCTTCTGAGATTCAAAATATTTTTTTTCTTGTTTTCCTCCTTCAAAAACTAGGTGCATCTTGTGGTCTGGTGCGTCTTATAGAGCGAAAAATACAGTACAGTGGTACCTCGCAAAACGAATGCCTTGCAAGACGAAAAACTCGCAAGACGAAAGAGTTTTTTGTTTTTTGAGTTGCTTCGCAAGACAAATTTCCCTATGGGCTTGCTTCGCAAGACGAAAACGTCTTGCGCCTTTTTCTTAAAACCATCAATGCATTCCTATGGGAAACCGTCAATGCATTTCCTATGGGAAACCGTGCTTCGCAAGACGAAAAATTCACAAGACGAAAAAACTTGCAGAACGAATTAATTTCGTCTTGCGAGGCACCACTGTATATATTGCTGGATTGATTTCTGTTCTGTACATGGAATGAATAAGCAAACACCAGCAATTTCTGTTCCCACTGGAATTCTCTGACGTCCCTACCCCAGACCACACACTTGTTCCTAAAACCCCATACAGAGCAGGTCATCTACCTAATTCCCAGTTCTAGCAACTAGGAATCTCTTTCAGGGAAAAAGACATCTTACTCAAGGAATTAATTCCCAGTTGTCTCACTTCCCATGGCCCACTACCCTCTTAATCAACACCCTTTCCGCATCCCATCCATCCATCAGAAGGAAGGAATCTTCCTATTCTCAAGAAGTTGAGCCACAACCTGTGGCCTCGTTGCCTGCAATAACAGCTGGGAGAAACTAGCCATCGCCTACAAATTTAGGGGACCCTGTTCCTCCCAATCTAGGGAGCCCCAGCTAATGAAGCATCAAAGCAAGTTAAATAGTGGAGCAAGGAACGTGCAATTTCAATGCTTAGTGAAAGCAACAACTCAGACAAGTTGTGTGCTAGGAGTCAAATCAGCAGCTGAATTCTAGGGATAGGAAGTCTGTAGAAGCCTAGTTTTCAGGGAAGCTTGAGGGACCGACAGGTGATTCCCCATAAGGGAATGAGGACCTATGGTTGGGAAAAGTCCCGAACCTCTGCTCATTCTCCATAGATATATGATTGGGGATAGTAAAGGTAAAGGGACCCCTGACCATTAGGTCCAGTCGTGACTGACTCTGGGGTTGCGGTGCTCATCTCGCTTTATTGTCCAAGGGAGCCGGCGTACAGCTTCCGGGTCATGTGGCCAGCATGACTAAGTCGCTTCTGGCAAACCAGAGCAACGCACGGAAACACCGTTTACCTTCCCGCCGGAGTGCTACCTATTTATCTACTTGCACTTTGACGTGCTTTGGAACTGCTAGGTTGGCAGGAGCAGGGACTGGGCAATGGGAGCTCACCCTGTCACAGGGATTCGAACCGCCGACCTTCTGATCGGCAAGTCCTAGGCTCTGTGGTTTAACCCACAGCACCACCCGCATCCCCATGATTGGGGATAAGATGGTCTTAAAACGTCCTTTTCTTTCCACCCACTCTGTTTTCCCCTTTGAAAAACAACAACTCAGGGCTGATGGCCGTAAATTACGCAAAGGCCACACTTCATCATCCCAGGGCAGGCATTGTCATTTACGACTGAGGCCATGAAATGTTTGCACATTGTGAAGAGGGCATAATGGCATGTTGTCTTTCCTTAATCATATCAGCCAAACGATTTGCTACTAAGTGCCATAATGGATTTTTAATTAATGTGATTATCGCCATCCCTGCTTACAGCTCTTGACCCTGCAGATATATTGCGAAGGTTCAACTTGGTGGGAATCCCTCCCAAGCACCACTGTGGGGCCGAGAGACGAGGAGGAGGAGGAGAAGGAGGCATCATTGACCAGTGAGGACCTGGAACTCGGAACAAAACACTTCCTGCCTGGCTAGGTGAAACTCATTACAATGCCAGAGGGTAGGGCCAGCTAGGACAAGGATGGGGAACAGAGAGCCAGTGTGGTGTAGTGGTTAAGAGTGGTAGTCTCGTAATCTGGTGAACCGGGTTCGCGTCTCCGCTCCTCCACATGCAGCTGCTGGGTGACCTTGGGCCAGTCACACTTCTCTGAAGTCTCTCAGCCCCACTCACCTCACAGAGTGTTTGTTGTGGGGGAGGAACGGAAAGGAGAATGTTAGCCGCTTTGAGACTCCTTCGGGTAGTGATAAAGCGGGATATCAAATCCAAACTCTTCATACTCTTCATCCAGATATTAGAATCACAGAACTGTAGTATTGGAAGGGACCTCAAGTGCAGGTCCCTTCCAATACTACAGTTCTGTGATTCTAGGGACCTCACACCTTCTAAGGCCCTCCGTTCTACTGTCAAACAGCTCCTACTGTCAGAAAGTTTTTCCTAATGTTTTGTTGGAATCTCCTTTCTTGTCATCTAAAGCCATCAGTTCGAGTCCGCCCCTCTGGAGCAGCAGAAAACAAGCTCTCTCCATCTTTCTTGTGACAGCTCTTCAGATATTGGAGGATGGCTACCATGTGGCTTCTTGGTCTTATCTTCTCTAGGCTGAGCATCCCCAACTCCCTGTGCTGTTCTTCAAAAGGCTTGGTGTCCAGACCCTTGATCATATTGGTCGCCCTCCTCTGGACACCGTCCAGCCTGCGAATATCCTTCTTAAATTGTGGTGCCCAGAACTGGACACAGTACTCCAGGTCCGGTCTGGCCAAAGCAGAACAGAGGAGGACTATTACTTGTTTGATGGTCAGGGATGATGGGAATTCTAGTCCAGCTACATCTGGAGGGCCACAGTTTCCCCACCCTTATTCTACATGACTGATTGCTTAGGACACTGAATTCAATCCTCCTGTCCCCCTGCTTCTAAAAAAGAAGTGAGTGGGTTCACAACAGACTGTGGTGGTTGTGGTTCTGCTACTATGATGGTACAGTGGTACCTTGAGTTACAGACGTTTCAGGTTACAGACTCTGCTAACCCAGAAATAGTGCTTCAGGTTAAGAACTTTGCTTCAGGAAGAGAACAGAAATCATGCTCCGGCGGCACGGCAGCAGAAGGAGGCCCCATTAGCTAAAGTGGTGCTTCAGGTTAAGAACAGTTTCAGGTTAAGAACGGACCTCCAGCACTTTAAACCTGACCCTGTACTCCACCGGGAGCCAGTGCAGTTTGCTTTCAACGCTGCTGCCCTAAACTTCTTGCAGCTGTCCCAAGGTGGGGGCACAGAACAGCTGAATGCCATGAGAATCAAATCCTGCACCCCACCCTGAAAGGAAGTGAATGAAAATGAGCTGTAATTGCCAGGACTGTTTTAATCCCAGGCTGGCTGGATGAATGAAAGAATAGGAAATGAGCCAATGCCATGTACGCTGCTGAATCAAACACTTTTTCCAGCTGATTTTTTCTCTCTCTTTCTCAATCCCCCACGCCACTGCCTGACTGTGTAAAGGCCACAGGTTATGGTTACAGCGGAAACATGTTCAAAGGAGAGCCTACGACAACTGCTCTGAAGTATCCCCAGATGGTTCCTTGTATAATTTCCTTTGACCTTTACTCAAAAGAGCTGTCTCTTTCCTCCCAGAAAACAGTCCTTTAGCTAATAGGCACTTGGGACTTTGCCACAGACAGGGGATTTTGCTGACTCACATTTTGCTCTACTGCAGAACGGGAGCATCAGGGCAATTTTTTTGCCCTGGGGCTAAATGAATGTGCACCAGCAGTGGCGTAGCGTGGGGGGTGCAGGGGGGGCTGGCCACACCGGCCGCAACATCTGGGGGGGGGGGCGCTCGCACTCACAGCTCTCTGCCCCTACCTGGCTCACTCACTCTCTCTCACTGCAGTGCTGGCTGTGCGAATCCGATCCGAGCCGCCGGGTCGCCGCCCACTGTGGAGGGGAGGCTGCCAGGCATGCGGTGCGGTGCGGAGAGAGAGCGAGGGACTATCTGGGGGAGGGACAGTGCAGCGGGGGGGGCGCAAATTACTTGCCTTGCCCCGGGTTAGGGGGCACAAATTACTTGCCTTGCCCCGGGTGCTAACAACCCACGCTACGCCACTGTGCACCACCCCTTCCTTCCAAATCCCAGTTCTACTCCACCCATCTCCATGGCAAATATTTCCTGGGTACCCTCTCTGGGCTTGAAAGCCTTCCGTGAAGACTCAGTATCAGCATTTGATGTCTGAACTACTTGACAAGATTTAACACCTGACATTCAGCAGGAGAACATTGCTTTCGTGAGAAGAAGTCAACGTTTGGGCTGGCGTTGATATGCTAACACCATCGTTATATCACTGGTATACAGAGCACTGTGCAGAATTTCAAACTAGGTAGCGGGTGGAATTCATTATGTTCCCTCCCTCCTTTTGCAGGAAATTAAACCAGATTTGCTTGTGGATCACAACACAACTTGCAGCCAGACTGAGAAGAAGAGAGGAAGAGGAGTTTGGATTTGATATCCCGCTTTATCACTACCCGAAGGAGTCTCAAAGCGGCTAACCATCTCCTTTCCCTTCCTCCCCCACAACAAACACTCTGTGAGGTGAGTGGGGCTGAGAGACTTCAGAGAAGTGTGACTAGCTCAAGGTCACCCAGCAGCGGCATGTGGAGGAGCGGGGAATCGAACCGGGTTCACCAGATTACGAGTCTACCTCTCTTAACCACTACACCACACTGGTTCTCAGTGAGAAAAGAAATGATTTCTTCACACAGCAAATAAACTGTGGAACTCATTTGCACAGTAGGTAGGGATGACTACCAAACTAGATCTTGTACAGCATCCTCAGTTGGTTAGACCATGGTGCTGATAATGCCAAGGTTGCAGGTTCAATCCCTGTATGGACCAGCTGCATATTCCTGCATTCCAGGGGGTTGGACTAGATGATCCTCAGGGTCCCTTCCAACTCTACAGTTCTATGATTCTATGATTCTATCCTCTTCTCATAGTGGCCAACCAGGTGCCTGTAGGGAAAAAGCAGGATTCGAACACAAGAGCATTCTTCCTCAACTTGTGGTTTCCAGCAACTGGTATTCAGAAGCATCGCTGCCTCCAACCATGGAGACAGAGAAGAGCCACCATGACTAGGAGCCATCAGTAACCCTCTCCATGAATTTGTCTAATCCTCTTGTAAAGCTGTCTAGGTTGGTGGCCACACACTTTCCTGTGGGAGTGAGTTCCACAGATTAACTGTGTGTTGCATGAAGAAGTCCTCTCTCTTATCTGTCCTGCTCAATTGTTACTAGAAGCTGTATCTACAAACTGGTCCTTCAGAGGGCGGCGAGGAAACCTGGCCAAATGCTTCAGTCCTTGTTCAAGTGACAGCCCTGATGCACTGCAATATCCAATGATGCTGAGGACATTTGTTTGTGCCTCTGCTAATTTGCCTTTAATTGGCATTTCAGCAATTTCCTTTGATGCAGCAAAAGGGCGTCTGGGAGGGAGGATGTAAGAAATCTCTTTGCCTGGAGGTGAAAGCGTTGCAGTGTTTGCACCAGACGGGTCTCCTTGGGGGTAGGAATTTCACCACCATGGTGTTCGACTCCTTTGGCACCGCAATTTCCTGAGCTCCACTACAGGCAGTCCAGATGAACCAGCTGGCATGTGACCACAAAGAAATGCCTAACACATATCTCATCTCTCTGTGTGCCACTGTGAACTTCAAGGCAGGGGGACCGGAAGTGGCAAGAGTCTGCTGTGTCGAAGACAACAGAGTCTGTTCTGTGCACCACATGACTCTTTCTTCCTGCTGTAAGCCAGAAAATCGCTTATCTCCTGAGTTTATGCCAATAAAACTTAGAAACATGAGGAGTTAGGAGTCCAGTGTTGTTTATTACAAAGCAATAGGTTACAGTCGGATCGTTCCACAAAAATGCAACCCCGCCAGGTGGTCCAAGCAGTGGTATTTATAAAATTTCAAACAAAACATTTCAATTTTCACCAGTCAGATACATCTTTACCCCATTTCATGTTTAACACACATGAGTAATAAGCATCTTAAAAAGCAGAGACATCACCTTGCCAACAACGGTCCATATAGTTAAAGCTATGGTTTTCCCAGTGGTGATGTATGGAAGTGAGAGCTGGACCATCAAGAAGGCTGATCGCCGAAGAATTAATGCTTTTGAATTCTGGTGCTGGAGGAGACTCTTGAGAGTTCCGTGGACTGCATGAAGAACAGACCTCTCCATTCTGAAGGAAATCAGCCCTGAGTGCTCACTGGAAGGACAGATCCTGAAGCTGAGACTCCAATACTTTGGCCACCTCATGAGAAGAGAAGACTCCCTGGAAAAGATCCTGATGTTGGGAAAGATGGAGGGCACAAGGAGAAGGGGACGACAGAGGACGAGATGGTTGGACAGTGTTCTCGAAGCTGCTAACATGAGTTTGACCAAACTGTGAGAGGCAGTAGAAGACAGGAGTGCCTGGCGTGCTCTGGTCCATGGGGTCATGAAGAGTTGGACACGACTAAACGACTAAACAAATCAACAAGCACTGGCAATTTCTGCTATTTTAAGTTCTGATTCCCACTGTGTTCTGTTACATTGTGTTAGTGTGCATGCTGGGAAACTGTGTTATGTGTAGCCATTTGCACCATGTAGCAACTTACGTTCTAGCTTTGAGCTGTATCTTTGTGATTCACATATTAGCTGCCCCAATTTGGGGTGTGTGTGTGTGGTAGCAACTTTCAAAATCATCAGTTTCATAAAGTAACAGGCTACCATAACTTCTCTATTAGAATCGCACTCAAGGATTTACAGGGGTGCACAATATCACATTTATTGTGGCCCTTTGGGCCACTCTCACATCCCCCCTTTCAAGCTTAAAGGTGTGAGATTCCCTGTACTGTTCTCACAGGGTGTCAAGGATGGTTCTCAGATTCAATATATTTGGGGACAACAATCCACCGCGGGCCTCGTTTGTCAAATCAGCCATCTGGAAATGCATCTTTCTTGGGGGGGGGGGAGAAAAAAACAAGAGCCATAAACATCCAAGGAGCTTCTACCAAACTGTGTCAGTTCAGAGCCATGACAGTTCAGAGCCATCCTGTCTTGGAAAAAGCAGCAAACAAGGAAACAAAAATATTGGTGCTTGCTAAGAAGTGAGTTGTAAATGGTTTGGAATAACAAGGAGAAACTATAGCTTTGAGTAGTAGTAGCAGCAGCAATAGTAATAATAATAATAATAATAATAATAATAATAATTTATTATTTGTACCCCGCCCATTTGGCTGGGTCTCCCCAGCCACTCTGGGCAGCTTCCAACAAAGATTAGAAATACATTAAAATGTCGCACATTAAAAACTTCCCTAAACAGGGCTGCCTTAAGTTGTCTTCTGAATGTCAGGTAGTTGTTTATCTCTTTGACATCTGCTGGGAGGGCGTTCCACAGGGCGGGCGCCACTACCGAGAAGGCCCTCTGCCCGGTTCCCTGTAACTTGGCTTCTCGCAGTGAGGGAACCGCCAGAAGGCCCTCGGAACTGGACTTCAGTGTCCGGGCAGAACGATGGGGGTGAAGACGCTCCTTCAGGTATACTGGGCCGAGGCCGTTGAGGGAACCATATTAATGTCCCGGAGCATATGTTTGGACTGCAGAAGGTCTCAATTCCTGGAAACAGCACCCAGGGAGCTGGTGATGGGGAAAACCCATCTGAGATGCTGCTGAGCTGCTGCCAGACAGAGTAGACCTAAAGCAATTGAGATAAATCAGCCAATTATCTGACTCAGAATGTTCCAGAAAGGTAGGAAACTGCCATATTGAGTCAGACCATGAAATAAATTTGCTGCGCCCTTCTAGAACTGCTGTCATTGGAGCAGACAGTACTGGGTGAGAGCAGCAAACAGTGTGATATCTTTCTAACAGTCGCTGTGGTTTCCAGCAACTGGAACTGTAGAGTTGGAAGGGACCTCGAAGGACATCTAGTCCAACCCTCTGCAATACAGGAATCTCAGCTAGATCACTGTTATGTACTGAGTTGAATAGGATCCAAATTGCAGCAGTCTGATTGGTCATAGAACAATAGGATCCAGAATGCAGCAGTCTTATTGGTCCGCAGGAGCCACCCAATCCACCTCCAGGTGGAAGTGAATCCTCAACCTGATTGGCCTACAGGAGAATCCCGGAACTAGCCAATCACGTGGGGCCCATTATGTAAATGATGTATATAAAGCAGACATTTTGGGGGAACTTCCATTCCTCACTACTATGAGCTGAATAAAGAGCATGAAATCCATACTTGACTGAGTATGTTTCAATCACCCATGACTCTCCAATGAAGGAGAGTCCACCACCTTCTAATAGTCTGTTTCACAGTTGAGCAGCTCTTACTGACAGAAAATTTCCCCCCTTTCCAGGTTAAACATACCCAGCTGCCAGGAAAGTATAAAGACAAGGAAAAGTTTCTTACTGTCCTTTTTTATTTCAGTCTTTACAAAGAGAGGCTGTAGAACCCAGCCTCTTGGATAATGGCAATGTTCTGAGTGAATCTCCACCACCATCACCCCATCTCTCCAACTTCCTCATTCTCCATCCTCATCATCTCCTCTACGGGTGCTGCTACATGCCCTCTGTCTTTGAGCTCTTTGCTCTCCTACTTTTAAGGCTCACCGGGTTCTGGGAGATGGAGGGTCTGGAACGCTTTCTAATGACAATGTGTTAGCCGGTTGTTGTTCTGGGTCTCCCATGATTTCTCAACTTTCCCCCTCATCTGCCTCTGAGATGTGACCTCCCTCAAACCCCTGTTGTAAGTCATACTGCCTTCCTTTTCCTCCTCCTTGGAAGGGTCAGTTTGGGGAGGTGGTCTCCACCGTTCCTCCTCTGCCTAGTCCCTGATACCAGCTCCTTCAACCGTTCCTCATAAGGCTTGGTTTCCAGACCCTTGATCATCTTGGTTGCCCTCCTCTGAACACACCACAGCTTCTCAATATCCTTCTTCAATTGTGGTGCCCAGAGGTGATGATGTTCTCCCATTATTTGTCCCCACAACAGCTGGCGCTCAGAAGTGTCCGATTTATGAACATGGACAATCCATTAAGCTGTATTGACTAACAGCCATTGGCATGTGTATCCTCTGTAAATTTAATCCTTATTGAAATATATCTTATGGCAGTGAACCCCACAAGTTAATTTTATGTTGAGTCACTCATCCCTGTTTTGAACCTAAGGCACTCCTCCTCATACAGCTGTTTGCAGACTAAACCCTTTGAGGTGGACATTCTGAGATTTGTCCCAGCTCGGCATGATGATGGGATTTGTATCAATTGCGCTTTTGAAAATAATACATGAACTGAAAAACAGCCTTCCTTCAGAATTCATGTTTCTTTTAATTTTGCAGTACTGCTCTTCAACCAAAAGCAAGGCAAAAATGTGCACAAAAATATGTATATTGGGGTAACTGTGCATTAAATTGTGTATTTATTAGTGACAACAAAAATGCATTTATACTGGGGAAAATTGCTTGCAAAAATGTGCATATTAGGAGAAACGTGCAGGAAATGCTACCAAAAGATTTTTTTAAAAAGATTCACAAACGGATGCAAAAATATGGCAAAGTCAACTTAGCACAGCAAAAAAAATGAGAAATTGAAATGGACAGATTCACCCACCTCTAGTTCCCAGCCCAATTTGACGAAGAGGGAGGCGTGTGAAGTCCAATTCCCATGCATCCCAGAAGTAATGAAGACTGGAGCAACAAGTTTCCTAAGGGAGCAGGAGAAGCAGCTTGGAAAAACCAAATTAATTATGAGATGAGCCAGGGAAAGCTCTCCAATCACTACACCCGTTTAATAATGTATTTGTGTTTGCATCTGGCTCTGAATGCAATCAGTTGCAGAAGGACAGGCATAGGAAGTGATAGAAAGGAACTGAGGAGAAGAAGAAGAGGAGGAGGAGGAGGAGGAGGAGGAGGAGTTTGGATTTGATATCTCGTTTTATCACTACCCTAAGGAGTCTCAAAGGGACGCAGGTGGCGCTGTGGGTTAAACCACAGAGCCTAGGGCTTGCCAATCAGAAGGTCGGCAGTTCGAATTCCCGCAACGGGGTGAGCTCCCGTTGCTCGGTCCCAGCTCCTGCCAACCTAGCAGTCTGAAAGCACGTCAAAGTGCAAGTAGATAAATAGGTACTGCTCCGGCGGGAAGGTAAACGGTGTTTCCGTGTGCCACTCTGGTTCGCCAGAAGTGGCTTAGTCATGCTGGCTACGTGACCCAGAAGATGTACGCCAGCTCCCTCGGCCAATAAAATGAGATGAGCGCTGCAACCCCAGAGTCAGCCACAACTGGACCTAATGGTCAGGGGTCCCTTTACCTTTACCGCTCTTCATCCTGTGGAGATTTCACCCCTCCCATATCTAAGAGTCTCCTGAGCAGTCTGCTGATTCTGCAGAGAGGAGGAGGCGTGTTCTTATATCTACATATTCTACTCCAGCACCACAGTCAGTGTGTGAGTCGGTCAGTGAAAGAGAGAGTCGGTCAGTGAGTGAGTCAGTCAGGGAGAGAAAAGTCTGAGTGTTATCTCTGTGTAGATAAGGTCGCTGCAGAAAGCAGCTGAAACACTCAGTGTGCACTCCAGCATCTCCATTTGTATATAGTTTGTATAGTACAGTAGCTGTTAGTGAATAAAAGAAGATATTCTTCAGCGCTGTCGTCCGAGTGATTTATGCTCTGCTGTACTCTGCTGTACAACGACTGTCTTCTTGTTGGAGGGATTTGCGGTGCTCACAGCTCTGAGTTGTGAGTCCACAGCACTTAGACCTGTTCCTGTGAGGAAGGTGGTCTCTGGAAGTGCTACCCAGCTCGCCTAGCCCAGTCGGGGCTGAAGTGGATGAGTCCAGTTGGTGACACTGGCTCAAGGGCGATGCTGACACATCCAAAGTTCACAGGGTGGTTCACAGCATAAAAATAAGCTAGAACTGAGAATGCCCTTTTTTCTGGAACCCGAGAGACTTGCTGTCAGTTGCTGTAGGCAATGCTGAGCTATTGTACAAGGCCACTTTCTGCATTCCTAGAGCGCATGGTGTCAAAGGTGCTGCAAATACTTTTTTTGTGATGGTAACAGATTACACGACAGGTGTTTCTGCTTTGATGGGATTGTCCCCAAAGCCTTGCTAAGACAATTGCTAAGGGTAGAGATTACGCTTGAATGTAGTGTTTTGGGTTTTTTTAAAAAAGAAGAGAGAGAAAGGGGAAGGGGAAAAAAAAAAAAGCTATGTCAAAAGCAGCTTCAGCCGGAAATTAAATACCCCACCATTTCTGTGAATGATAGCTGTGGATGAGCTGGCTAGAGCAATAACACAACAAAACAAACAGCAATCTATGTATTTGTGGGAGGGGGAGTGGAACGGGTTGCCGGGAGCTCAAAGCAATCAGAAAATCTATCACTGGGACCAGTTTCTCATCTCGGCTTGTCTCTCTGAATGTGGAAAGCTCATATTTCTCTTGCTTGGTGTGACATCATATTTAGCTACCCAGACATGGAAGAACTGAAAAGCCCATTTTTAGAATCTCTTTTTCTCCCTCCTCCTTCCATGCAGGCTGATTTTGAGATTCAGCGGTGGATTTCTTCTGAGTTAATTTCTCTTTCAGCAAGCCTCATCTTCCCCCTATCCCACCCCGAAAGACAAAAGGGCATAGCTTCAGAAGCGTTACTTGGAGGGAACCATAGGTGTAATGGTTCTAGGGGTTGCTTGTGCGTAAGTTGCCTTTACTCATGGCTAGGTTGCATGGTTGAACCCTTTCTGACAGGACAGCCTCTATTCCGTGGCTGCCTCAGTCGCTGGCAGAATCCGTCAGTGGGCGTTTCTTAAACCGCTTCCAACATAGAAGCTGTTTGACCCCCAGTCTCCTCCCCTGTTGCCTGCGTGAAAGTTTCCTGCGCAAGGTGGGTGTGGGCAACGGAGCGCTCGTGCCCTCTCCGCTGGTCTCCTGCGAAGAGTCCTGGAGCCACCTCTCCGATTCCTCTATCTCCTCCCCTTTCCCACTGGTGTTACGCTGATTACCTTCCCCAGCGGATGGGCTATCCCTCCTTCTACTAGGACCCTCTCCACCATCGTCCGGGAGCCTCCTCTCCGCCTCCTGCTCTGATGGCAGTTCCCTGACAATAGGGATTTCTGTTCTGGTTGCAGACTGAATAAAGGCAAAAAGAAAAAAGAAAAGAAAAAGGCTTTAAGGCTCACACAAGATACAGTATTGGCAGTTTTTTAATCAATGATGAGACACGTAGCATATGCCTGCTTTCCAGTTTGGAATAGCAGGATGGGTTTTCAATGTAGTGGATGAAAAGCCGGATTCTGATTTGCGCAGAGGCTTAGTGTGGGCAGCACACCAAGCAAGGAGGATTCCTTTGCCTGTAGCCTAATGCAATGAAAGTTCAGATGGCACCCACCGAAGAATTTTTGATCAACCCAAATGTGAAATTGCTGACCTGCCTAGAGACAAATTACAGGCCATTTATAGTTAAAGCTATGGTTTTCCCAGTAGTGATGTATGGAAGTGAGAGCTGGACTATAAAGAAGGCTGATCACCGAAGAATGGATGCTTTTGAATTCTGGTGCTGGAGGAGACTCTTGAGAGTCCCATGGACTGCAAGAAGATCAAACCTCTCCATTCTGAAGGAAATCAGCCCTGGGTGCTCACTGGAAGGACAGATCCTGAAGCTGAGGCTCCAAGACTTTGACCACCTCATGAGAAGAGAAGATTCCCTGGAAAAGACCCTGATGTTGGGAAAGATTGAGAGCACAAGGAGAAGGGGAAGGCAGAGGACGAGATGATTGGACAGTGTTCTTGAAGCTACCAGCATGAGTTTCACCAAACCGCGGGAGGCAGTGGAAGACAGGAGGGCCTGGCGTGCTCTGGTCCATGGGGTCATGAAGAGTCTGACACGACTAAATGACTAAACAACAACAAAGATGCAGGAAGCTGAAAGTAGGAATAAATGGGGTTCTCCCAATGGAGGAATGAAGAAAGAGGAGCTCTTCAATAATCAGTATTGATACCTGTATTTTCCAACTTGTTCATAAATAACCCAGAGTTAGGGGAGAGCAGTGAGGGGGCCAAGTTTGCTGATGACACCCAATCATGCAGAGTGGTAAGAGCAAAAAAGGGATTGCAAGAAGGTCCAAAGAGACTTCTTCAAACTGGGAACATGGGCAGTAAAATGGGAAAGACAATTCAATGCAAGCTTTAAGTGTTGCGCACTCAATAGCAGGGGGATCCTAACATCACATGATAAGGTCTGAAAAGTCCACGACTGAGCAGGATTGAGACCTTGGGGTTGTAGTGGACAGCTTGATGAAGCCTGGAGAGTATTTAAACACACACACACACGCGCGCACACACACACACACACACTTCCCATAGGCATTTGGTTGGCCATGGTGGGAACAGGTTGACGGACTAGATGTTCTCTTCATCTCACCCAGCAGCCAATGTCTTCTTAGTCCATGTAAGTGTGAACCATATTGGAGCCTATTTTTATTGCCCCAGATCCATCATTCAGTGGTGTCCCAGTTTGCCCTGAATCCAAATTTGGCATTAAGAAACGTAGGCTGTTTGCAACATAGTGCTCAGGAAATCGCTCCACCAGCACGAGCATTTTTGCTTGTCTGACGGAACAACCTCACCTGTCCTTCTCCCATGCGCTGTTCTGGGGTTTCTCTGGACCCTTCAGAGAAGATTTGGGGGGTACGGTAGGAGAAAAGGGGGAAAGCCCATTGCGCTAGCGTGAACCATTGTGCGTTCTTTTGCCAGTGCAACGATTTGCACGTTTACAAAACAAGTATCCCCTTCCCCTTTCCCCCCAGGAGCTGTAATTCACATGGCGCCCAACTACCCAGCATGCAACACTCATGCCAAGGGAAGTTCTGCCCCGCACCCAAAGCCTTTGCCCTTTTGATCTGTCTTCTTCCCTTCCACGTGAGTCTGACTGCTCCACTGGGAACACAGTGGGTCTGGTCAATTTACAAATGATCTAAGAATCCCAAGGATTCGATTTTTGATTTCTTCCCTAACCCAGGAAATCCCACTTTCCCTGAATTAATTTCAAACGGATGCATTTTTGACCTAGCCAGAGACATTAAGGGAGATGTGGAAATCCCAGGTGTTCCTCCATCAGTCTCCCCTAAGCCCATTTTCTGGGGTTCCCACCAGCACGTTAAGCATCTCTAGCCATTTCAGCACCAACCTGAAGAAATGAGAAAAAACACACACTTCCCTGGGTCAGTTGCAGGAAATCCAGGCAGACTCATCTGGTTACATGATTATTTTCTGCTTGTCCCTTCATGGATATTGCTAAGCCAACACAGATGGCCAATTGTAGATTACTCCCTTTACAAGAGAAGGAGGCAGGTTTTTCTTCCAGGTATTGATTCGGAACAGAGGATTAGACAAAGCATTACAGCAATCGGGAGAATGATGTTGTCATGAGCAAACAGGTTGGGATTCAGCAAACAGAAAAGCTAAAGCACAGAATGAACTCAGGCTTGCTAGAGAGGTTAAAAGCAACAAAAAAGGCTTCTATGGGTATGTTCGTAGCAAAAGGAAGAACAAAGAAACAGTGGGGTCACTCACAGGAGAAGATGGTGAAATGCAAACAGGGGACACAGAAAGGGCTGAACTCCTCAATGCCTTCTTTGCCTCAGTCTTCTCCGATAAAGAAAACAATGCCCGACCTGAAGAATTTGGAGGAAATGATTCAGCAGAGGAAACACAGCCCAGAATAACTAAGGAGATAGTACAAGAATACTTGGCTAGTTTAGATGTATTCAAGTCTCCAGGGCCAGATGAACTGCATCCAAGAGTATTAAAAGAACTGGCAGATGTGATCTCAGAACCACTGGCAGTCATCTTTGAGAATTCCTGGAGAACAGGCGAAGTCCCGGCAGACTGGAGGAGGGCAAATGTTGTCCCTATTTTCAAAAAGGGGAAAAGAGAGGACCCAAATAATTACCGCCCAGTCAGTCTAACATCAATACCAGGGAAGATTCTGGAGCAGATCATTAAGCAAACAATCTGTGAGCACCTAGAAAGGAATGCTGTGATCACCAATAGTCAGCATGGATTTCTGAAAAATAAGTCATGTCAGACTAACCTGATCTCATTTTTTGACAGAATTACAAGCCTGGTAGATGAAGGGAACGCAGTGGATGTAGTCTACCTTGATTTCAGCAAGGCATTTGACAAGGTGCCCCATGATATTCTTGTAAAGAAGCTGGTAAAATGCGGTCTTGACTATGCTACCACTCAGTGGATTTGTAACTGGCTGACTGACCGGACCCAAAGGGTGCTCATCAATGGTTCCTCTTCATCCTGGAGAAGAGTGACTAGTGGGGTGGCACAGGGTTCTGTCTTGGGCCCGGTCTTATTCAACATCTTTATCAACGACTTGGATGATGGACTCAAGGGCATCCTGATCAAATTTGCAGATGACACCAAACTGGGAGGGGTGGCTAACACCCCAGAAGACAGGATCACACTTCAAAACGACCTTGACAGATTAGAGAACTGGGCCAAAACAAACAAGATGAATTTTAACAGGGAGAAATGTAAAGTATTGCACTTGGGCAAAAAAAATGAGAGGCACAAATACAAGATGGGTGACACCTGGCTTGAGAGCAGTACATGTGAAAAGGATCTAGGAGTCTTGGTTGACCACAAACTTGACATGAGCCAACAGTGTGACGCGGCAGCTAAAAAAGCCAATGCAATTCTGGGCTGCATCAATAGGAGTATAGCATCTAGATCAAGGGAAGTTATAGTGCCACTGTATTCTGCTCTGGTCAGACCTCACCTGGAGTACTGTGTCCAGTTCTGGGCACCACAGTTCAAGAAGGACACTGACAAACTAGAACGTGTACAGAGGAGGGCAACCAAAATGGTCAAAGGCCTGGAAACAATGCCTTATGAGGATCGGCTAA
Source organism: Podarcis tiliguerta (assembly GCF_965153285.1). NCBI lineage: Eukaryota > Metazoa > Chordata > Lepidosauria > Squamata > Lacertidae > Podarcis > Podarcis tiliguerta. The sequence goes on from NC_139540.1 coordinate 3,975,564, forward strand.
GGGAGCTGGGCATGTTTAGCCTGGAGAAGAGGAGGTTAAGGGGTGATATGATAGCCATGTTCAAATATATAAAAGGATGTCACATAGAGGAGGGAGAAAGGTTGTTTTCTGCTGCTCCAGAGAAGCGGACACGGAGCAATGGATCCAAACTACAAGAAAGAAGATTCCACCTAAACATTAGGAAGAACTTCCTGACAGTAAGAGCTGTTCGACAGTGGAATTTGCTGCCAAGGAGTGTGGTGGAGTCTCCTTCTTTGGAGGTCTTTAAGCAGAGGCTTGACAACCATATGTCAGGAGTGCTCTGATGGTGTTTCCTGCTTGGCAGGGGGTTGGACTCGATGACCCTTGTGGTCTCTTCCAACTCTATGATTCTATGATTCTATTCTAGGTCTCTGGGAAATTTCCCTGGAAACCTGCCAGCAGCAAGCTTGTCGTATCTGGGGTCCTAGGCTTGTGTGGCTTATGGAGAGATGCTATCATGCTTAGCAGAGAGGGTATATCACCTTTGTTTCAGACAGGGAGACATTAAATTGAAATTGGGACTGGGTGAACAACAAAGCCTCCCATCCAAAAAACCCAACGACAACTGGGCAGTGTGGTGTAGTGGTTAGAGTGTTGGACTAGGACCTGGGAGACCTGGGTTCAAAACACTCAACCATGAAGCTCACTGGGTGGCCTTGGGCCAGTCACTGCCTCTCAGCCTAGTCAACATCACAGGGTTGTTGTGGGGATTAAATGAGGAGGGAAGAACCATGGACTCCACTTTGAACTGCTTGGGGGGGAAAGGCGAGATATAAAGGCCACAAGGAGACAAATATAACTTCCAGGTTCTTTGCCCACCCACCAGTATCTCACAAGAATGCTCTCAAGGTCCAGCTGATCACCAGCCCATCCTGCTGGCCTCTTCTCATGCTTCCCCAAGGAAGGAGAGCTTGAGAGAGTAACAAGTGACTCTTCTTCTTCTTTGGTGATCCCCCGTAGCCAAATAATAATAATAATAATAATAATAATAATAATAATAATAATAATAATAATAATTTATTTATACCCTGCCCTTCTGGCTGGGTTTCCCCAGCCACTCTGGGCGGCTTCCACAAAGTCCAAAAATCTGATGGGAGAGCATTCCAGAGGGCGGGCGCCACTACCGAGAAGGCCCTCTGCCTGGTTCCCTGTAGCTTGGCTTCTCGCAATGAGGGAACCGCCAGAAGGCCCTCGGCGCTGGACCTCAGATGACCCACGGTGTCCAATTCGGCAATGATATGATTCTAAGGTTTTTCCTGCAACGAGCTCACAACAAAACAATAGGTATTTGCACCACTCAGTGAAAATTTACACTCACCTTACAGTAAATGTTAAGTCCCAGAGGAAGCGGGGAAATTGAAGCCGCATCTTCTTGGTGGTGCATCTAGAGACGTTTCGATTGCTCATAAGGCAGAGCTGTTCTGACATTTGAAATGGCACTCTCCCAATTGCCTGCTTGCTGTTTGCTGTTTGCAAGTCCCCCACAGGTGTTATAATTACAAAAAATGCTTGCAATCAGGCTGGGGCAAGGAGGCCTTAGGAGAGGGTCAGGCTTCCCCAGGAGGCAAATGAAAAAGTCTTTAAATGCTTGAGATTTCTTTCTGCCACACCAAAAGAGGTTATAATTCACAAGGAATTGCTCAGAGAAAGGAAATGGTGTACTGCGAGATTTCCTTCCTTGGTTTTCTTTGCAATATTAGAAACAGGAAAGTTTGAAGAGGGACGAGAAAGCCTTTTAAGCCCAAGGGCCACGTTCGCTTCTGCGAAGCATTCTAGGAACCGCATGTAAATGGTGATTCTGGAGGGATAAGAACCCAAAATTGGCTGAGCATCGAATATGAATTTTACCTATGTGCAATAGGGCTAGTTTCAACACACACTCAAACATTCCTATCTACCTTCCATCCAGGCAAGGATGTTGTTGTTGTTTAGTCATTTAGTCGTGTCCGACTCTTCGTGACCCCCTGGACCAGAGCACGCCAGGCACTCCTGTCTTCCACTGCCTCCCGCAGTTTGGTCAGACTCATGTTTGTAGCTTCGAGAACACTGTCCAACCATCTCATCCTCTGTCGTCCCATTCTCCTTGTGCCCTCCATCTTTCCCAACATCAGGGTCTTTTCCAGGGAGTCTTCTCTTCTCATGAGGTGGCCAAAGTACTGGAGCCTCAGCTTCAGGATCTGTCCTTCCAGTGAGCGTCTTTTAATTCCATGGCTGCTGTCACCATCTGCAGTGATCATGGTGCCCAAGAAAGTAAAATCTCTCACTGCCTCCATTTCTTCCCCTTTGTCCATGGAGTTTTCTTGGCAGGGATACTGGAGTGGCTTGCCGGTTCCTGCTCCAGGTGGATCACGTTTGCTCAAAACTCTCCACTATGACCTGTCCATCTTGGGTGCCCTGCACAGCATAGTTCATAGCTTCTCTGAGTTATTCAAGCCCCTTCGCCACGGCAAGGCAGTGATCCATGAATGGGATCCTGATTATACTTGAACATGAATCACCCCTTACCATAGCCATGGTGGTCTTCCTTATCTCTACCATGCATATTTGGCCTCTCCCTTTCTTAGAGAGGCCTCTGGGCCTCACCCTTTGTTTGAGAGGCCTCCCAATCCCTGTTATCCTTCTGGACCTTTCCTTGCTTGAAAAGGCCGTTGGGGTGTGGTATGCTTATGGCCCTTCAGGGCTAGTTTCAACACACACTGAAGCATTTCTATCTACCTTCCATCCAAGCGATAGAGAAGCATTGTCAAATGCATTGCAGCCATGCAAAAATGCTCAAGGAGGGTGCAAAGAAAGTCCCAAGGGCCAGATATAGTGGGCTAGAGGGCCGCATTGGACCTGTGAGCCTGAGAGTCCCCCATCCTTCATTTCAATGTTTTATGCAGTGCTATTTCTCTAGGAAAAAAAGGTGCTGGAACTCATGGCAAATGTTTACCTTGTTCTTTTGTGATTGGCAACGATGCCCACCTGAGAGGTGTCGGAACTGAGTTCCAGCAAGTTCAAGCTGAAAGAAAGCCCTGGTTTTATGTATGAATGGGAGGGGTGTGTGTGGACCAAGCAAGAAGTAAGTGGCTTATCTAAACAAATAAATCCCTTCTGCAAAACCATGACAGTCTGGAAGCACCCTAAATGCAGCACAGGGCTGGTCAGCCTGTGGAGGCCTTCATCGACACCCTCAAGCAAGGGCACGAGACTCTTAGCTTTTTCTTGCTTTTTCTCTTTTAAGGAAGAAGAAGAAGAAGAGTTTGGATTTGATATCCCACTTTATCACTACCCTAAGGAGTCTCAACGCAGCTAACATTCTCCTTTCCCTTCCTCCCCCAGAACATACACTCTGTGAGGTGAGTGGGGCTGAGAGACTTCAGAGAGAAGTGTGACTAGCCCAAGGTCACCCAGCAGCTGCATGTGGAGGAGCGGGGAAGCGAACCCAGTTCACCAGATTACGAGTCTATCGTTCTTAACCACTACACCACACTGGCTCTCAACTTTCATAGCTGTCAACTTTCGGATTTGAAAATAAGGGATCAGCAGCCTCACCTGTCCTGGGGACAGTCTACGGGATATCTAACAATCCGGGATAGCAGTGGCAAGCAGCACAAAACGGCGCTGGAATAAGGGAATTTCCCGCAAAAAAAGGGAAGGTTGACAGCTATGTCTCTAGCCTTCCTAGAAATAAAGTTATAAAGGAAAATATGCAATTGTGTGCGTGTGTGAAATGAGCAAGCCTGATTGCTCCTGCCTGGTGGTGTTTTTTTTTTTTTTTGCCAGGGAGTTAAGTCAGAGCTGTGATTGATAAGTGACTTGTGTGTGCTTTTCCTGCTTCCGTCTTCTTTTCTATGCAGAAATTCAACATGTTCAGCCCTTTCTTAAGCAGAAACATGATTATGGAAAAAGCATAGGTTGTACTCTCTGTGTTGTGCCGTGGCATTCCCCAGAAAACAGCCAAATTGTGCTGCGCCATGGCCGCCATTTTGTGGCTGGCATTCTAGCACAAAATGGGGCACCTGGTCCAAAACATGGAGTGCCCTTTGGTCTATTGCTAGGCAGATGTCAGAGGGGGCAAACTGAGGTGCTCTCCCCCTGACACACTTTCTTCCATTTTGCAAAATTTTGGAAATATACTCAAAGAATTGCAGATTTCAAGGCTGAGTTCTGCTCTGCAAAGCATTTCTGACCCTGTGAAGTCTTGAAATCAATGTGTAGGTTGTGTCAGTGTCCTCAGGGAGGTGGAGCATTTCTTAATGTTTTGGCTTGAGTTTGATTGGACTCCAAGGATGTGCGACAGTCCTGAAAAAGTGGAGGAAAATTTTAACTCAATATCCCGCCCCCCAAGTCCCAAGGGACCATATACTTAGAAAGATTAACAGTGTGTCATCTTGCACATATGTTCTCAAAAGCAAACCTCCTGAGTTCTCTGGAGTTCATTGCCCCAGGTACAGCATTTTCATAGACAATTCCAGAACCGCACCCCCTCCATAATTCATGGCAAACCTTAGTTGGAAACTTCAACTAATCAATATATTATCTCACTTCACTTGGAATTGCAAAACCGTTCACGGCTCATATTTCTAATTAAAAAAAATTACTCATCGGCTGGACAAATTTATGCTAAGTGAAAGCTCGCTTCGAGTGGCATTCTTACCTTATAAAAATAATACTAAGGTTTGTGTTCCAGCTGAGAACTTGTTGGAAGAAGAAGAAAAAAAAGGGGAAGCTAATGTAATTGGAGTGAAATTATTTCTTTCAATTAAGTCACTCATGATTAGGTATTTTAACTTCATCGCTTCCCCCTCTCTCACAACACTCGTCTTCCATGCTCCCTTTGTGGCTGAAGGGTGACTGTGCTGTGCAATAGCAATGAGCCATCCTATCTGTCACCGCGGTGAGTAATTCTTTGTAATTAGAACAATGGAAAGATACATGAGGTGGGCGTGTGTTTGAGCATGATGAGCTCTCAAAGCTTAAGAGGTCCCGCTGGAGTCAGGGGCCCCAAAAGCCCTCCAGAAAGTACAAACCAAATGGGGGAAACCTTTTGCAGTCTGGGGGAGCACGTCTGCTTCTTGGGAACCTCTTGAGGGCCACATGACCATGGGAGGCAAGGACAGAGGCCCAAGCGGGCAAAACAATGAACGCAAATGTTACCTTTGGGGAATGGTCTGGTCTGTTCACACAGAGCCAGTGTGGTGTAGTGGTTAAGAGCGGTAGTCTCGTAATCTGGGGAACCGGGTTCACGTCTCCGCTCCTCCACATGCAGCTACTGGGTGACCTGGGGCCAGTCACACTTCGTTTTAAAGTCTCTCAGCCTCACTCACCTCACAGAGTGGGGGAGGAAGGGGAAGGAGAATGTGAGCCGCTTTGAGACTCCTTAGGGTAGTGATAAAGCGGGATGTCAAATCCAAATGCTTCTTCTTCTTCTCCTCTGTATTTTTCATCCAAGGAAACAAGAATCATTGTAGAGAATCAAGTCAAGCAGAAACACTTGGGGGGGGGGGGGAGCAAAGCAGAGCCTTTGGCTGTGGGGATGTTCAGGGAGGCAGGAGAGGGTATGTTGTAAACAGGAAGTTTGTGACTGGCTGGATCAAACATTCCCTCGCATGTCCACTCTAGGAAAACAAGGTGTGATGGCCTGGGACTCTGGCTCGGACTTGGAACCAGAGGAGTCTCAATCTGCACTGGATCCTTTGCCTCAGGCATCATCTGGACCAAGTCTGGGGCCTGATCCTGAAGAGGTTCCCCTGCACAGGTTCCCCTGCAACAAACACCAGCTGGGGGAGAGTCAGGGGCCTTAGCCTGCCCTGGCTCCAGATGCGGGGATTACCTTGTTGCCTTCAGCTGGGCCATCACTTACAGCTGCTCCACTACCAGTTGGGTCAGGGGAGGCTGAGACAGCCTCTGTGTCTAGTAACCCACCGATGTCTCCCAAGCTGCAGAGACTAAGGTCTGAGAGTAGGAGAGACCTGAGTACTCGCAGGAGGAGTGCTCACATTCAGGCGAAACAGGGAGGTGAATCACTGGGGGATCAGGACTGGCTGTTATCCCAACAAAGATAAAAGGCTGTCAGACCCCGCCCCAGGTTGTGGGAGCAACATTGCTGTATGCCAGATTCTGCCTGAGATCCTGTACCTGTCCTTGCCTGGTTTCCTGCCTCGTGTCCTGCCTTGGCCTTGTTGGACTGACTCCCAGTGGAACCTTCAGATTCTGGTCCGGTCCTGGACCGCGTTTCTTGGGTTACCCCCGGGCCCAGCACACAAGGAATGTTGTACTTGACTGCTACTTATGAATCACATCCCACATTAGCTTGAGCAAATGGAGAGCCAGACAGAGGCTCCCCATACAAGAGCATTCAAAGAGCCTTGGTGCATCATGCGAAGGGCATGCTCTCCAATGTTCTGGGAGGGCAAAGTCATGGACACCCCATGATCCCATCTGCCCCATCTTCACACTCCTTCACCCACCAATCTTGGTGTTCTTTGCTTGCCCCAGCTCCGCTCAGGCAGGCCCCCAGCTCCGCCCCCAGCACAGTCACTTTGTCATGCAGGGTCACCACCTCAGCGCCCAGTGGTCCCAGAGCTTGGGGCATCCTTCAGCTTCTACTGCCTCCTTCTCCTTCTTCTTCTCCTCTTCCTCATGCCAGAGCAGGGGTGCAGACACAGCAACTGACTGACTGAGGAGCGAGGAAATAGCAAAAGACTTTCTTGGGGGCATTCAAGTGACCCGGATATTGTCTTCATAAAAACAGGAAGTGACGCCATATTGAGTGTGGAGGGAAGGATGCAGGAGGCATAGAGCTAAGAAATGTGTTAGAGGGACTTGCGGATCTGAACCTCCATTGACACATCATAACACTCTACTGAAGAGAAGTCCCTTCGGGAATTCGGGACTCGGCATGACAAAGTGATGGCTTAAGAGCTTTCATGACGGTTCCAGCATTTTTGGAGCAGCTGGAGACAGCCTATGGAGACTATGGTAAGAAGCTGCTATGATAAGCAGCTGGAGACTATGGTAAGAAGCTCAGACTATTGACCAATATATATCAGTGTTGTTGTCCCTGACTGGCAACAGCTCTCAGAGTTTCATAAACCTGGGACCTTCTGCATCAAAGGCAAGTGCTTTACCATTGAGCTACGACTTCTCCACAAACCTCTCCCATGTCACAGCTTAAACTGTCCCCTTTCTAAGCTAAAGGCCCCCAGTTTTCTAGTCACTTTGCATTAGAAAAAATGATCTTTCTATAAGGCAGAAAGTTCAACCACCATCCTATCGCGATTGCAATACTTCCATTATTTTCCCGGATCACTGGATGTACCACCTAAAATCATGGCTTGTTGAGCACCGCCGGAGAGAGCCGCTGGTGCCTTATACCACTTAAAACGACACCCACCAAACTACTCTATCGCTCTTGTCTTCCCTGTTATTTCGCTGCTTAAGTGACTCAATAAACATGTGATTTTCTGCTTCTCTGCTTAGAACATAAGCCCGGAGACAGAACAAAGGCTATAAAGAGCCTGCAAGCTATAAACAACTCCAGAGGCACAGTAAGCCATAAACAACTTCATACAGACGGCTGGGTTTATTTTGCAGCTGAGGATGGGGAAGGCAGCATTTGTGAGGGACAAACTTCCTTTCTTCCTTTCCGTGTGATGCTGAAAACCTCTGAAAGGGCTCCGTTGCAGATTCTGGCTGGCTAGCTGAGAAGATGTATCCAACCTCCAAACGTATCCAACCTCCTTTGGAAAAACATCCTCAGTGATTGCGATAGCTGTAGCCCAGCGACAGCAGCTGCTGGGTTTGTTTGGCCCCAAATTGTGTTGCTGCGGGAGAAATTGTGCGTTGCTTTGCCTAAAAATGCAGGGACCCACACTTCCCGAAACAATACGCAAAGCAAAATGCTGCCGCCCTTAGAAACCCACACTTTCCCTAATTTCGCGATGCAGTTCTCCACTTAAAAATGGGCGTGGTAAGGGGATGTGTGTGTGAATGTTCTGGGGTGCAGGAGAGGATAAATTGTGAGATTATATCCTAATCCAACTTGTGCTAACAAGTTCCCAAAATATCAGCAGAGTTTATAACATTCCCCTTTAAGTACGCAACGGTAACATCTGCACAGGTTCGCTAGAAACTCTATAATAATTACTCTGGTAATTTCCCCTTTTGTTCCCTCTTAAAATGCAAGACACGACACAGTCTTTATAAAAGTATAAAAGAGTTTACTCACGTTCTGTTCACAATATGATCCCAGAAGGCAGACAGCTTTAAAAAGGTTACATACATTCAGAATCTATCTTATAGCAAGATAGTCCTATCCTCCTCTCTTGGCCGAGAGCCAAGAGGGCATGTTGCTCCATCAGAAGATGAAGATGAGAGAGCGAGAGATGGCTGCTTGCCCTGTGCTTTTATCATTTACCTGCACAGGTGAGGCCACACCCACCTCTGGTCACATGCGGAGGAAGTCCGTCCCAGGAGGTTTACCTGCTTGCTGGACTGACATCCCTCCCCATGTTCTAGCATGTACATTCTAGGAATGTTGTCATTGACTGCTCCTGTGTTTACATCCCACAACGTGTACATGAAAATGTATGTTGCCGATGAAATTGTGGTTTGCATCCATCAGCTTTCCCCCTGACAGGGACTCGAGGTGGCAGCTAAATAGGAACAGCTAAATATATAGGAATAATAATAAAAACATTAAAAAAAGAATAAGAGTTGTATAGAATTGCAACTACACATCAATATAAAATATCTATTAAAAACACACAGTTAAAGACAGCATGGCACCAACTGTTCCATCAAAAGCAGTCCCCAAAAGCCACTTGGCACAGCTGCCGGCAGAAGAAGAACAAGGAGGGAGCCAGTTGGGTTCTTTTGGTTTCCATACCTTCCATCTTTTTCTAAATAAAATCTGGGATACTGTCAGGATGCTGTCAGTGTCAGCATCGCCCTTGAGCCAGTGTCACCAACTGGACTCATCCACTTCACCCCCGACTGGGCTAGGCGAGCTGGGTAGCACTTCCAGAGACCACCTTCTGCACAGGAACAGGTCAAAGTGCTGTGGACTCACAGCTTAGAGTTGTGAGCACCGGATTCACTTCCACAAGTAGACAGTCGTCGCACAGCAGAGTATAGCAGAGTCCAGCAGAGTATATAAACAACTCGGAGAGCAGCTCTGTAGAATATTCTCTTTATTCTATAACTACAACTATTATACAACTATATACAGAGCTAAATAGGTCTTAAGCATAAATGAATGCTAAACCGCACTGAGTGTCTGCAGCTGCTCTTAGCAGCAACCTTATCTATACACACAATCTCTAACACTCAGTCTCTCTCTCCGACACACTGACTGACTGACCGACTCACTAATGTGGTGCTGGAGCAGAATAAGTAGAGAGCAGAACACGCCTCCTCCTCTCTGCAGAATCAGCAGACTCCTCAGGAGATTCTTGGATATGGGAGGGGTGAAATCTCCTCAGTCAGCGACTCCCAGCTGATTGCCCAGGAAAGTATAAAGACAAGGAAAGGTTTCTTATTGTCCTTTTTATTTCACTGTTTATGGAGAGAGGCTCTAGAACCCAGCCTCTTGGATAATGGCACTGTCCTGAGTGAATCTTCACCACCACCCGTCTCTCCCACTTCCTCATTCATCACTTCTACGGGTGCTGCTTTGTGCCCTCTGTCTTTGAGCTCTTTGCTCTCCTACTTTTAAGGCTCGCCGGGGTCTGGGAGATGGAGGGCCTGGGATGCTTTCTAATGACAACGTGTCAGCTGAGTGTTGTTCTGGGTCTCCCAAGATTTCCTAGCTTTCCCCCTCATTGGCCCCTGAGCAGTGACCTCCCTCAAACCTCTGTTGTAAATCTATACTGTCTTCCTCTTCCTCTTCTCTGGAAGGAACAGGATGGGGAGGTGGTCTCCACCATTCCTCCTCCTCTGCCCAGCCCCTGACAGATACACCCCCCCATGATGCCCCCTGCCCTCACTGCTCACCCTCCCCACACATCACTCACACTCCCTGCCCTCCCCACCTGTTCTTGCTGCTTATGCAGTGGCGTAGCGTGGGGGGTGCAGGGGGGGGGGCGGCCACACCGGGTGCAACATCTGGGGGTTAGGGTTAGGGGGTGCAAATCCACGGGTTAGGGGGCACAAATCCACAGGTTAGGGGGTGCAAATTACTTGCCTTGCTCCGGGTGCTGACAACCCACGCTACGCCACTGTGCTTATGCACCTCATTCTCGCCCTCCCTGCCTTTCCCTCCTGCTTGTGCCACTCACCTTCTCTGCCCTCTCCCTTGCTTGCCTACGCCACTTGCCCTCAATCATGGCGCTCTCCTTTGGACCAGAATGCACTTTGGCATGAAGCCACTGACGATCACCAGAGTGAACTTCTTTGGCTCACGCTCCTGGGACTTTCCAGGATCGACACAGAAGCTGGGATTGGTTTCCATGATCTGGGATATTCCACTTAGCAGGGGATATTTGCCTGATCTGAGATCCAATGTGGCCTGGGAGCAGCTACCACAGAGACCTGAAGCCAAACATGGGCCAGCAGGGTGATAAAGCTGCAAAAGAAAGAGAGCCTCATGTGATTACACAGTGAGCAACTCCGCTTTAGTCTGCATTAGTTCAGAATTCATCTTGAGGACTTTCCCAGTTCTGGATGCTGCAGAGCAAGGGGAGGAAGACACAAAACAACACACCCATTCACACCACTAAAAATTCATAATCCACCTACTTTCAGCAGCCAGAAGCATCACAGCCAAACACTGGAAAGACCTGTCAGGAGTAAGCATTTGGTACCAAATTGTACGGGAAACAGCTCTACTAGAAAAATTAACCAACAAACTGAAACTGACACAGGGACAAACCCCGGTGTGGCTCCCCTTTATCACACACACAGCCCAACAAGACAATGACAAAAATCCACCAACAGCATACAAATCAATGTGGCTAACCTGATCCAAAACACCCACCCACCCCACTCACACACGAAAACAAAGATCACCACAGCCAACCACAAATGAACAACCACACCCTAGGCCAACGCCAACCTCTCTCACCACCAAAGGAACACAAGGGAACAGCAAAGAACCTGCACAAGCAACGCTGACACCAAACCCTACATACATTAAGCAAAATAGAAACATCGCCACCCGACCCCACTCATCTTTCCCCCCCCCACCTCTTCCCCCCTTTTCTTCCTAATGTCTTAATGAATGAAACTGATTTGTAAAAATGTTACATGGGAAAAATATATGAGAGAGAGAGACATTGCACACCCTTGTGTAAAGAAAATCTTTAATAAACAAAACACACACACACACACACACACAAACACCATGAAGTCAACTCTGAGGGAGATCTGGTGAAGGAAGGAACGGCTAAGGGAGCTGGGCATGTTTAGCCTGGAGAAGAGGAGGTTAAGGGGTGATATGATAGCCATGTTCAAATATATAAAAGGATGTCACATAGAGGAGGGAGAAAGGTTGTTTTCTGCTGCTCCAGAGAAGCGGACACGGAGCAATGGATCCAAACTACAAGAAAGAAGATTCCACCTAAACATTAGGAAGAACTTCCGGACAGTAAGAGCTGTTCAACAGTGGAATTTGCTGCCAAGGAGTGTGGTGGAGTCTCCTTCTTTGGAGGTCTTTAAGCAGAGGCTTGACAACCATATGTCAGGAGTGCTCTGATGGTGTTTCCTGCTTGGCAGGGGGTTGGACTCGATGGCCCTTGTGGTCTATTCCAACTCTATGATTCTATTCTATTCTAGAGTCCAACTCTTGTTCGGGCACCCTCTGGGTAGGAATTCAAACCAGCATACAAAAGGCAACCACCTATCAGTACTAGAGAGGATGAGCTCTATTAACAACTTCAGAACTATACAAGCAAATATTTGGTGTGTTGTGGGTGTGTTGTGAGGGTTGTGTGATTTTGTGAAATCTTCCTCCCTACAGTCACTTCCAGCTGGAGAGATCTGGCAAATTACTTTTGGTTCCTGTTCGACTTAGCTCTTTAAAAATATATATATATATAAAAAATATTGCTGAACTTCTGCCCTCCACCAGTCTCTGCACCATCTTGTTAGGTTGTACGTGATTTTGCGGGGGGGGGGGGGTTCCACAGGCTCTGGCTGTGAGCAACAAAAGCGAGGAAAATGCAGGAAAAGTGCCTCTTGTCAATCTCCACGCGAGATGGCAACACTGCCAGCAAATTAGTGATTCTGGGCCATGGTTTCTGTTCCAAATCAAGTGTCCACCTACACCATCGTGGGCAGTGATGTCCTTGGGGAATGATGTTTTGTGTACTTGCGCATCATTGACAAGCGGCATGCTAAGCATGAGAATTAGTAGCAAAGCTTTGCAATCCATCTACTCACAGCCACCGTCCTGTCAACAACATTTTGCTCCAGCTGGGGAAACTCCACCTCAGGTCTGGTTAAGCTATTAACCTCCTAGACAGGAATACAGAAATGCAGGTCATGTCTAGGGAAGGAGTTTCCACATAGAATCAAACAGATGGAAGCGGAGGCTGTTGTTGTCGTTTAGCTGTTTAGTCGTATCCGACTCTTCATGACCCCATGGACCAGAGCACGCCTGGCACTCCTGTCTTCCACTGCCACCCGCAGTTTGGTCAAACTCATGCTGGTAGCTTCAAGAACACTGTCCAACCATCTCTGTCGTCCCCTTCTCCTTGTGCCCTCCATCTTTCCCAACATCAGGGTCTTTTCCAGGGAGTCTTCTCTTCTCATGAGGTGGCCAAAGTCTTGGAGCCTCAGCTTCAGGATCTGTCCTTCCATGGAGCACTTAGGGCTGATTTCCTGAAGAATGGAGAGGTTGGATCTTCTTGCAGTCCATGGGACTCTCAAGAGTCTCCTCCAGCACCATAATTCAAAAGCATCCATTCTTCGGCGATCAGCCTTCTTTATGGTCCAGCTCTCACTTCCACACATCACTACTGGACTTCCATACATCACTACTAGGGAAGGGGAGGCACTCTGCAACAACTCCTAGGCTTGGCACCCAGTATGGCGGAACTGGTTGCAATGCCCTAAATCCACTTCTGATCTAGTCCAACCAGCTGCTTGAGGAAGGTAATCTAGAGCTGGACCAACCGCAACAGAGATCCTGCCACCCCTCTGGACAATTGACTGCTCTGGTCACTCACTGGAACCTCACTGTTGCATGCTCTAGTTATTTCCCACTTGGACTACTGCAATGTGCTCTACGTGAGGCTACCTTTGAAGGTGACCCGGAAACTACAATAATCCAGAATGCGGCAGCTAGACTGGTGATTGGGGGTGGCTGCCAAGACCACATAACAATGGTCTTGAAAGACCTACATTGGCTCCCAGTACATTTCCGAGCACAATTCAAAGTGTTGGTGTTGGCTTTTAAAGCCCTAAACGGCCTTGGCCCAGTATACCTGAAGGAGCGTCTCCACCTACATCGTTCTGCCAGACGCTGAGGTCCAGTGCCGAGGGCCTTCTGACCATTCCCTCACTGTGAGAAGCAAAGCTACAGGGAACCAGGCAGCGGGTGGTGGCTCCCGCCCTGTGGAACGCCCTCCCACCAGATATCAAAGAGATAAGTAACTACCTGACATTTAGAAGACATCTGAAGGCAGCCCTGTTCAGGGAACTTTTTAATGTGTGACATTTTAATGTATTTTTAATCTTTGTTGGAAGCCGCCCAGAGTGGCTGGGGAAACCCAGCCAGATGGGCGGGGTACAAATAAATTATTATTATTATTATTATTATTATTATTATTATTATTATTATTATCATCATTCCAATTGAGTCTCCACACAGATAGATTGAGGCAAGCTAAAGCTGAGGGGGGAAGAACCTTTTCAAAGCCGTATTCATGTCACTCGCTCGCAAGCAGATAAAGTTTTGCTGTTGTTAAAATTATTTGGAAGTCTGTCGTAATGGAGAAGACCGGGCGGGGCGAGGGGAAAGAAAAACCCACATCAACATGCAGAACTGTTCATCATTCATTTCAGCATTTCCCAGGCAGCCCCTAATAAATCGTCTGGTCAGCAAGCGTGACATGAAAGTGCCAGAAAATATGATGGGAAGTCAGCAAAGTACAGCGGAGTGTGTGGGATTTTTTTGGGGGGTGGGAGGGGAAAACAACCCATGTCACCCCAGTTTTGAAGACAGATCCTCAATATGTGCATAATTCAGATTGTGCTTTGCAGAGGTGGAAAAACAACAACAACCCAGGAAAGATTTATGGATTGGACTCGGAGGCAGAATTCATATCAGAGTACTAGGAGGACACATTTATTTAGGCGTAGTTATGTCAGAGATGGCTGCCCAAGGACAGGCAAAATAACTTGTGAAAAACAGGCTGATGGCATCCGTTGAGCAGGCAGAAATCACACAGGTAAAAGCAGCAGATTGGGAACACAGAATGTTAGGAAAATGTTGGAATGAAATTACATGGCTTTAGTAGAAACATTATAAGGAGTTAAGTACTAATATGTTTTAGGGTTTTGATGGTAAGATTAGGTTAAAATAAATTAAGATAATTAAATGACAGAAAACAGTGAAAGGTGGAAAGGATTTGCTGAAATAATTAATAACTAGAACACAAAAAAGGGAAGTGTGAGGAGGTCGAGGAAACAAGTTAATGAAAGATAATGATAAATATTGGATGTGTTTTTAATTGTTTTTGTTTTGATGTATTGTGTTCTTTGTTTTCTCTTTATGTATTGTAATGTATTGATTTGTATTGTTTATTCTTTTTTCTTTTTCTCACTTCTTTCTGTAATCTTTAAACTTTTAATAAATATTATTATTATTATTATTTAAAAAAAGATTGGGAACACAGCAGCCAGGGCCGTCTTACTCATAGGTTCTAGGGGTGTGGGGCACCCGGGCGCCGGGTTCTCAGGGGTGCCAGGCCGAGAGACAGGGGCCCGAGAATTGAGTCCAGGCAAGAGCCCGCCCATCGGAGCACCACTGCGGGCTCTTCTGCTGCGGGTGGCTCTCCACTCCAACCCCCTGCCCTCCTGCCCAGTGTCTGACGGCGGAGTCATCGTCAAACTCTTAAGGTGCTGTGACACCATGGGACCAAAGCGAGTGGGCGCTCAGGGTTCCTGGATGGGCTTTCATGAGCCACCCACAGAGGCTTGCCACTTGGGTGCCCGGTGGCCACCAGCCTTAACTTTCCTCCTTCTCTTTCTCTGCCTCCCAGATTTTAGGCACCTTGCTGAAAACGGAGGGCAACATGTGAGCAGGGAGGGCAAAGCAGGCAACAAAAAATCGGCTCGGCGGAGTCTCTGGCTCGACTCGGAGCCATTTTATTTTATATAACAGCCTCGGTCCAGTATACCTGAAGGAGTGTCTCCACCCCCATCGTTCTGCCTGGACGCTGAGGTCCAGCGCCGAGGGCCTTCTGGCGGTTCCCTCATTGCGAGAAGCCAAGTTACAGGGAACCAGGCAGAGGGCCTTCTCGGTGGTGGCGCCCGCCCTGTGGAACGCCCTCCCATCAGATGTCAAAGAGATAAACACTATCTGACATTTAGAAGACATCTTAAGGCAGCCCTGTTCAGGGAAGATTTTATATTTTACATTTTAATGTGTTTTTAATCTTTGTTGGAAGCCGCCCAGAGTGGCTGGGGAGACCCAGCCAGATGGGCGGGGTACAAATAATAAATTATTATTGTTATTATTATTATTTTATTTGTAACCCCCTCCCTGTCGCCAACACCCAGAATCTGACTGAGATCCAGCTGCAGCAGCACTGTTCAGATGGCGCCGGGGAATTTTTGCACCCCAGTGCTGCATATGCTTAAGACAGCCCTGACAGCAGCACAGAAGTGGAACTCGGGTTCCCAGTTTGGTGTCATTCTTTTAATCGTTTGTTTGTTACATTTTTATCCCACCTTTCTTGCCAAAAGATCCCAAGTGGCAAACAGCCAAGGAGCAAAATATTCAAAGAAATGCTCAAAGAAAACCGGTCATCTGGAATTGAAAATAATTCCACAAGGAGCTTCTCCACCCCCATCGTCCAGTCCAGACACCGAGGTCCAGCTCCAAGGGCCTTCTGGTGGTTCCCTCATGGTGAGAGGTGAGGTTACAAGGAACCAGGCAGAGGGCCTTCTCGGTAGTCACATCTGCCCTGTGGAACGCCTTCCCGGCAGATGTCAAGGAGATAAACAGTTGTGTTAATTTAAAAAGGCATCTGAAGGCAGCCCCCACACATAGTGTGTGATGTTGTGTTGTATTTTTACTATTTTTTTGTTGGGAGCTGCCCAGAGTG
This sequence comes from Podarcis tiliguerta, assembly GCF_965153285.1. Lineage (NCBI taxonomy): Eukaryota > Metazoa > Chordata > Lepidosauria > Squamata > Lacertidae > Podarcis > Podarcis tiliguerta. The sequence goes on from NC_139540.1 coordinate 3,991,841, forward strand.
GTTGGGGCAACCCAGGCAGAGGGGTGGCAGATAAATTCTTCTTCTTCTTCTTCTTCTTCTTCTTCTTCTTCTTCTTCTTCTTCTTCTTCTTCTTCTTCTTCTTCTTCTTCTTCTTCTTCTTCTTCTTCCTCCCCATATGAACTGCCCTAGACCTTCTGCTCATCCACTGTTGTCTTTTTCCCTGTGCCGCCTCTGTGTGAGGTCCAGAGGGTGACAACTTGAGAATGGTCCTTTTCTGCGATGGCTACCTGTTGGTGGAATCTTCTCCCCAGGGAAGCTTGCCTGGCGCCTTCGTTACATATCTTTTGGCACCAGGTGAAAACATTTCTCTATAACCAGGCCTTTATAACATTAAATGGCTTTTTAAATGTGCTTGTGGGAGGGGGAGGGGGTTATTTGTTTGTTTTTGTTCTTGTTATTTATTATTTTGTGTGGGTGGCCCTATGATCTTTGGATGAAAGGTAGTATACAGAGATAGCTAGCTAGCTAGATGATATAGATATAGAAGATGATGATAGATAGATAGATGATAGATAGATAGATAGATAGATAGATAGATAGATAGATAGATGATAGATAGATGATAGATGATAGATGATAGATAGATAGATGATAGATAGATAGATAGATAGATATAGATATAAATATAAATAGATGATAGATGATATAGATATAGATGATGATAGATGATAGATAGAGATAGATGATAGCTAGAGATAGATAGATATAGGTAGATAGATGATATAGATATAGATGATGATAGATGATAGATAGATAGATGATAGATAGATGATATAGATATAGAGGATGATAGATGATAGTGTAGATAGATGATAGATAGATAGATATAGATAGATAGATATAAAGATAGATAGATGGTATAGATATAGATGATGATAGATGGATATAGATAGATAGACGGATAGAGATGGTAGATGATAGATAGATGATAGATAGATAGATAGATAGATGATAGATAGATAGATAGAATGATGATAAAAAGATGATATAGATATAGATATAGATGATGATGGAAGATAGATAGATAGATGATAGATGATAGATAGATAGATAGATAGATAGATAGATGATAGATAGAGATAGATAGATGATAGATGATAGATAGATAGATAGATAGATGATAGATAGATAGATGATAGATGTAAGTTGGCAAGGGTTCAGAAAAGGGCCACAAAAATTATCAGGGAGATGGAGCAATCCGACTACAAAGAAAGCTTGCAGTTTTGGGGGCTTTTTAATTTGGAGAAAAAGCGAGTAAGAGGAGAAATGACAGGTTTTATAAAGCTATGCCTGGCATGGAGAAAGCAGGTAGAGAAAAGTTTTCCTCCTTCATAACTATAAAACTCATGGGAACCTAATGAAGCTGAATGTTGGGAGTTTCAGGAAAGATAAAAGAAAGCCCTTCTTCACTCAGCACATAGTTAAATTATGGAACTTCCTGCCACAGGAAGCAGTGATGGTTGAAACCTAGATGGTTTCAAAACAGAATTAGACAAATACATGGAGGAGTGGGGATGTCAGTGGCTTTAGTCATGATGGCTATGCTCTGATGGGTTGCTGGACTGGAAGGGACACTGGCCTGATCCACCAGGCTCTTCTTATATTCTTAGCTTCCTTCACTTTGGAGGACAGTGATGTATGGAAGTGAGAGACAGACCATCAAGAAGGCTGGTCGCCGAAGAATTGATGCTTTTGAATTATGGTGCTGGAGGAGACTCTTGAGAGTCCCATGGACTGCAAGAAGATCAAACCTCTCCATTCTGAAAGAAATCAGCCCTGAGTGATCACTGGAAGGACAGATGCTGAAGCTGAGGCTCCAAGACTTTGGCCACCTCATGAGAAGAGAAGACTCCCTGGAAAAGACCCTGATGTTGGGAAAGATGGAGGGCGCAGGGAGAAGGAGGCAACAGAGGATGAGATGGTGGGACAGTGTTCTTGAAGCTACCAGCATGAGTTTGACCAAACTGCGGGAAGCAGTGGAAGACAAGAGTGCCTGGTGTGCTCTGGTCCATGGGGTCACGAAGAGTCGGACGTGACTAAAGGACTAAACAACAACAACAACAACAAATTTATTAAACTGAAGAATTGGTACCTATCACCCTCTAACAGATGCCTGGGACATGTTTTTTGTGAAGCATGAGAAACACAACAGAATCAATCCTGCTAATGTGAGGAAATACTGATCACACAACATTTCAAACTGAGAAGAAAGAGCTACTGTTTCTGTGATGTATGATTTATTTTCCCATGCAATGTTAAATTGTTAAATATTTGTCTAATGTGGGCATCTCCACTCACTGAACATCCTTCAAGTTATCCAGTTAGTCAGTGTCTTCCTCTTGAAAGTCAGGCCTGCTTCCCAGGTACTTAAAGCAGTTAGAGATGATGAGGGAGAGAGAGAGATTCAGGTTTTGACTCAGTACAATAAAACAACAACTAACAAAACGGCATATTTAAGAAATGGAAATGAAGAGCTTGTGTTGCATAATTACACTAAAGATGACAGGATTGTTGTGCTCAGGAAAAATGCCTGGAGGCGATTTCTTAAATGTAGTTTAAGGTGATTTAAAGCTTGTTTAAACATTGTGCTGAAGCATCTGTGATTACAAGCAAAGAAAACAGAAAGTTTCTCATTTTGCATTGCTGGATATGTTGCACTGAGAAAAAGTTCCAAGGGCAGTTAACTTGCAGCAGCTATGGATTCTTCTGGATGGTGGAGATGGAGGTAAATTGCAGACAAAGGCCAGTGATGGGAGGGGGAATCTAACACTTTCTATTTTACTTTGAGCTTCCAGATGGATGTTCATATCCACCCTCCAGAACTGTGGAATGGAAGGAACAGAGTGCTCAAGGGAACATATGGTAGTGTTCCATTTAAAATGGTAAGGATTTCATAACTACCTTGCTGGATCAGCTTCTGTCTCAAGGGTGTTTGTGTTAAGTATTAGGGCTGCCTCAGCATCCTAGACCTTGAGATTCCAGGGCTCAAACCCCAGACCTAGGAACAGCCCTGGGTAATGTCACAGAGTTAGGTCCCGGAGACGGAGGTTAATTGGGAGAGGGGAGCGGAACATTCAATTACCGTATTTTTCGCTCTATAAGATGCACCAGACCACAAGATGCACCTAGTTTTTGGAGGAGGAAAACAAGAAAAAAAATATTCTGAATCTCAGAAGCCAGAACAGCAAGAGGGATCGCTGCACAGTGAAAGCAGCAATCCCTCTTGCTGTTCTGGCTTCTGGGATAGCTGCGCAGCCTGCATTCGCTCCATAAGACGCACACACATCTCCTCTTACTTTTTAGGAGGGAAAAAGTGAGTCTTATAGAGCAAAAAATACGGTACATCTTCAATCTATGCATTTATATTGTTTTGTAAAATACTACTCAAAAATAAAATAAAGTAGGGGCACCCTGTTTACAACAGTGGCTAGTCAGCTGCATCTTGCAAGCTCAGAAGCAAAGGTGTTGCTGGCCTTTCTTGTTCTTACTTTCTAACTCAAGGTATGTAGAGATAGACTTGCAATAAATATGTATGGAGAGTGGTCACTGCCCACTTTTTTATGGTTGCTGTCACCCTCCCCACAAAGAATGTCCCTTGGAATGGGACATTTTGGGAGAAAAGTGTGGGAATGTTTAGGGATGCGGGGGAGGATATATTGTCTAAGATATCCTACCCCAACTTGTCTTTACAAGTTCAGCAAATCAGCAGAGTTAACATCCCCCCTTTTTTAAACACACGCACAGCAGATAGCTTGCTCAGACTCGTTAGAGACTCTGTAAATATTTCCTGGTATTTCCCCCATTTAATCCCTCCTAAAATAAGACGCTACGCCGTCTTCTGTAAAGTATAAAACGTTTACTTGCAAGTAATCATCTGTTCACACAAAGGTTCCCAGAAGGCAGACTTAAAAGGTTAGAACATAGTTTAAATGTGGTGACTATCTCCTTAGGGAAGAAAGCCCCTCTTTTCTTCTCTTGGCCTGGAGCCAAGGGTGCATCTTAGTGGTGCTGTTGTTAAGATGGCATAGATAGAGACAAGAGAGACAAGATGGTCGCCTGCCTGTGGTTCTGGTTCTTTCTACTTCAGGAGAGGCCACACCCATCTCAAGTTACACATAGGAAGTTTCGTCTCAGTCCTGGAAAGCAGGAAGTTCCGGCTGGAGGACTAAGACAACCTTCATGTCTACTCTAGCAATGTTGTGTTTGAATGCACCTGATTCTTACATCCCACAAAAACAACATAAGAAGAGACTGCTGAATCAGGCCAGGGGCCCATCTAGCCCTGCATCCCATTCTCACAGTGGCCAAATAGATGCTTGTGGAGAACCTGAAAGCAGGATTCAAGCACAAGAGAAACTCCCCCATCCTGTGGCTTCCAGCAACTGGTATTCGGAAGCATCGCTGCCTCCAACTCTGGAGGCAGAACATTAGCATGTAGCCATCAAAAGCCCTCTCCTCCATGAATTTGTCCAATCCTCTTTTAAAGCCACCTAGGTTGGTGGCTATCATTGTCTCCTGCAGGAATGAGTTCCATAGTTTTAGACAGCTATAATCTAGACATTACCTTGCCAACAAAGGTCCATATAGTTAAAGCTATGCTTTTCCCAGTAGTGATGTATGGAAGTGAGACCATAATGGTCCATATGGCTGGACCATAAAGAAGGCTGATCACCAAAGAATGGATGCTTTTGAATTCTGGTGCCGGAGGAGACTCCTGAGAGTCCCATGGACTGCAAGAAGATCAAACCTCTCCATTCTGAAGGAAATCAGCCCTGAGTGCTCACTAGAATGACAGATCCTGAAGCTGAGACTCCAAGACTTTGGCCACCTCATGAGAAGAGAAGACTCCCTGGAAAAGACCCTCATGTTGGGAAAGATGGAGGGCACAAGGAGAAGGGGACGACAGAGGACGAGATGGTTGGACAGTGTTCTCGAAGCTACCAGCATGAGTTTGACCAACCTGCGGGAGGCAGTGGAAGACAGGAGTGCCTGGTGTGCTCTGGTCCAGGGGGCCACGAAGAGTCAGACACGACTAAACAACAACAAAATCTACTCAGAGGTAGGTGCTGTGGTCTGAACCACTGAGCCTCTTGGGCTTGCTGATCGGAAGGTCGGTGGTTCGAATCCCCACAATGCGGTGAGCTCCCGTTGCTCTGTTCCAGCTCCTGCCAACCTAGCAGTTTGAAAGCATGTCCGTGCAAGTAGATAAATAGGTACTGCTGCAGCAAGAAGGTAAAAGCTGTTTCTGTGTGCTCTAGTTTCCATCATCGTGTTCCGTTGCACCAGAAGCGGTTTAGTCCTGCTGGCCACATGACCTGGAAAGCTGTCTGTGGACAAATGCCAGCTCCCTTGGCCTGAAAGCAAGATGAGCGCCTCAACCCCATAGTCACCTTTCAGTGGACTTAACAGTCCAGGGGTCCTTTACTCAGAACTATGGAGTTATTTGTCCCCACAATTTTGTGGTGTAGGAATTAAGCTGAAAAATCAGTGTGGGGTGTGGATGGGGTAAAATCTCAGGCCAGTTCCAGAATCCCTGAGCTGCGTGGGTTGAGTGTCAGTTCTTGGCAGTGGCGTAGCGTGGGGGGTGCAGGGGGGGCCGGCCGCACCGGGTGCAACATCTGCAGTGCTGGCTGTGCGAATCCGATCCGAGCTGCCGGGTCGCCGCCCACTGTGGAGGGGAGGGTGCCAGGCGTGCGGTGCGGTGCGGAGAGAGAGCGAGGGACTATCTGGGGGAGGGACAGTGCAGTGGGGGGGGGGGACAAATTACTTACCTTGCCCCGGGTGCTGACAACCCACGCTACACCACTGGTTCTTGGATTAAAGTTATGTGTATTATATACTAAATTTGTATACTGCCCTTAATCTGAAGATGACACAGTGGTTCACAGCATGGAGATAGAAAACGAGAACACAAAAGACATAATTAAACAAAAACAAACTAATCCCCCCTGCTCCCACAAATAAATCCTCTCCCACAAACCTAGCTGCAGACGTGGTTCCTTGCATAAGATGTTTCTTGTCTCTTGGGTCTGTGTGCAAAAGGCTGTCATTTACGGTGTAGTCCAAGTCATCTGAGGATGCTTTGCTCCCTGCTGAGGCGTGAATTGTTGTGCCTACACATTTCAGAGGGAACAGAGGGAAGTTTAACTTTAGGGGCCTTGTCCTTGTGCTGGACTCTTGTCTGCTGTCAGTTTCACTCCCCAAGGGGTTGAGCAAGCAATTAAGAGAATAGCATGCCTCAAAAAAGGACTGCAACTTAATAGCCAGTCTGGCATCTAAGGTACATTACCAGCGCCTGCCCCAGTCCTCGCGCCTTGAACTAGGTTGAAATTAAAAACGCATTAAGGAGCTATGGAAGGTGACATCTCAAAAAATGGTTCTGTCAAGGGATAGGATGGAGGATGCTAAAAGAATCCTCTGAGGGCATGTGGAGAGCTTGACTTGAAAGTCTTTATAGCTCAGGTTACATCAAGGTGAGTCAGTTTGCTGCCTGGGTGGGACATAGTCACTTTGGAAACATGGAATTGTAGAGTTGGAAGGGACCCCAAGGGCCATCTAGTTCAACCCCCTGCAATGCAGGAATCCCAACTAAAGAACTGGGCAACACATTGGTCCAAAGGTTACCCTGCACATGTTCTCATGCAAAAGAGAGACAGTGTGGCATAGTGGTTAGAGTGCTGCACTAAGACCTTGGAGGCCAGGGTTTAAATCCCCAGTTGGCTTTAAGCTCAATGGGTGACCTTGGGCCAGTCACTCGCCCTAACCCTAACCTACCTCATAGGGTAGGGATTAAAATAAGGAGAAGGAGAATCATGTTTGCCACCATGAGCTCCTTGGAGACTCCTTGGGCTATACATCCGATAAAATAAAATAAATTAAAATAAATAATAAAACAGAACTTATGCTGCCTGGGATGGGCAAATCTATCAAATGCAGCTTCTCTCATTTTCCCAGTCTGAATTCATAAGTAAACTGTAGTAAACACAGGTAAATTTGTCAGCATGTTAGTACTAATTTATCCAAATATACACATTTTTGCATGCATGTTTGACTAATATGCACATTTTATAAGCGATTTCCCTCAGTAAAATCCATTTCTGTGCGCTGTTTTCACAAATATCTGCATGTATTTATTAATTCCTCCCAACCTATGCATTTTTCTACTCGTTTTTTTGCTTGGAGAACTGCATTGCAAAATTCAGGAAAGTGTGAGGTTTTCTAAGGCTTTGGGTTTGCATGTTGGTTCAAGAACACCTAGTTTGTCCTCAAAATGGAAACAGAATCCCATTTCTCCTCCCATTTCCACTTATGCAAATAGGGGGAATTATGTGATTGGCTACACATTATATATAAAATGCAGAATTCAGCACCTTAAACCTTTAAAAGCACAGAATGCCCATAAGCTTGTCCCTCCCAGAGGCACTAAGACTGAAATGAAATAAATTGGTGATGGTGGTAGTGGTGAAATCAGTGGCCCTCCAAAAATTATTGATTTATTTTTACATTTATGCTCCACCATTACTCCATAGAACCCAAAACATGCGTGAATAATTTTCTTCCTCCCCATTTTATCCTGACCACAACCCTGGGAAGTAGGTTAGACTAAGAGACATTGACTGGCCCAAGGTAATGCCCTGAGCTTCATGGTTAAGTGGGAATTTGAACCCTGGTCTCCCAGATCTAAGCCCAGCACTCAAACCACTACACCACTACTGAGCCATTTTGGGGCTACCACTCCCATCATGCTGGCTAAGGTTACCAGATTTTTTTCAATGAATCCGGGGACACTTTAAATAAACAAATAATACACATTCTGGACGTTGATGCTGTAGCGATGGCGGTGGCAGAGGGGTGGCCGCTGCCTTGACCTCAACCGCCATGTTTCCCCTTCCTCTGAGGCTTCTATCTCCTTTTTCCATGAGCCTGGGCAGCCCCATAGTTGTTGGTTCTTCGATGGTGGTGGTGGGGAAGTGGTGCACGGTGGGTCAGGCATGGAAGGTGGAGAAGGGGAGCCAAGATCAGTGGCGGTGGTGAGGCTCGGGCAGCCCAATGCCTCCCTTCCCATTGGAGCAGCCCCAATCCCATTCCTACTTGCGTGCAGGCAGGAGAGGGCGGGGATCCCTCAGCTGGGAAGGGAGACTTCACACTGCCTTTCAGAGCAGCCCCATCCCAACTCCTACTTGCATGCAAGCAGGAGGGGGCAGGGATTTCTCAGGCAGCGTAATGCCTCCCTTTCCATCAGAGCAGCCCCAATATCATTCCTACTTGCGTGCAAGCAGGAGGGGGTGGGGAGCCCTCAGCTGGGAAGGGAGGCTTCCCGTTGCCTAACTGAGCGATCCCTGCCCCCTAATGCTTGAACGCAAGCTCTGATAGGCGGCATGAAGCCTCCCTTCACAGCATAGTTGCTGGGGTCACAGAAGGTGGAGGCAGCCCAGAAGCTACATCTGAGAGGCCCTGCACCACCATCATATGAAGACTCCTGAAGCCAGCCAGATCCAACTGCTCCGGGCTGCTGAAACTGCTGCTGCTGCTTTCCCCGGGGACATTAGATGAAACCTGGGGACATTCCGGGCATGGAATTTGTCCGGGGAATTATCCGCAAATCCGGGGACTGTCCCCAGGAAAGGAGGACATCTGGTAACCCTAGGCTAGGCTGGCTGGGCCTGAAGGGATACCTGGAATTCCCCCAGTCCTACTGCATAATCTTTACCTGGACCTCATTGGAAAATGCAGCCAGACAGGTGGGGTATAAATAAATAATAATAATAATTATTACTACATTTGAGTAGACACGTATAGCATAGCAGTGTCAAAAAGACTGTTGTCCCAGGAACTCATGTCTCTCAAGCAGACGGGTGTGTAGCAGACATTTTGGAGAGGTTAGGATACCCGCAATATGTGTTGCTGGTTATTATGCCAAGGCAGATGAGCGCCTCGCTGGGAATTAATGGGCTGAACCTCATTTATGTCTCCTTTCTCCCCTTTGCCCTTATGTTAAACTGTTTCCCTGCCATGAAATTATTCATGCTCCTTTCATCTTGCCATCTCGCGGGTTCGCAGCGGCGGGAAGAAAAAAAGAAAACCTCTCGAGAAAAGCCTCCGTCAGCACACCTGCAGCTCGGATGACCTGCACTTTCTTCCAGGGTGAACTCTGAAGATCATTCACTCTGGTTGTTCCTGAAAGGAGGGAGGAAGAAAAAAGACTTGAGGCTGTTTAATGGGTAAGAGCGTGAGCACCCCCACTCGCTTTCACAGTTCCTGTGAACTGGAGTTGTCCCTGCTTTAGAAGTTGCCCGAGCCGCAAACTAAGAACATGAAGAGGAGGAGAGGACTATGCTTCTGAATTCCAGCTAGAATACTGTAGATTTTGTGGGGATGTTCAGGGATGCAGGAGGGGATATATTGTTTGATTATAGCCATTGCAACTTGTGTTAACAAGTTCACAATTTAGCAGAGTAACATTCCCCCTTTCAAACTCACAGCGGATGCATTTGCTCAGCCTTGCTAAAGCCTCTATAATAACTGTTCTGGCATTTTCCCCTTATTCCCTCATAAAAGGTAAGACATGACACAGTCTTCTATAAAAGTATAAAAAGAGTTTACTCATATTCTGTTCACAATCGGATCCCAGAAGGCAGACTTAGCTTAGAAAAGTAACATACACCTGGAAACTATCTCATAAGGAGACAGTCCCTTTGTCCTCTCTTGGCTGGAGGCCAAGAGAGCATCTTTGGCTAAGCAGATGTTGCTTCTTTGATGCATGTAGTCAAAGAGAGAGAGAGATGACTGCCCTGTCCTGTGCTTTTGTCGTTACCTGCACAGGTGAGGCCACGCCCACCTCTAGTCACATGCAGAGAAAGTCTGTCCCAGCCCAGAAGGAAACAGGAAGTTTACCTGCTGGTTGGACAAACATCCCTCCCCATGTGCAAACATGTTCACTCTAGGAATGTTGTACTTGACTGCTCTTGTGTTTCACATCCCACAGAATTGTAGAGTTGGAAGGGACACCAAGGGTCATCCAGCTCAACCCTCTGCAATGCAAGAATCACAACTAAAGCATGTGGCCTTCCACCCACTGCTTAAAACCTCCAGTGAAGGAGAGTGCACAACATTCTGAGGTCGTCCACCCCACTGTTGCAGGGAAGATGAGAAAGATTGTTTTCTCCTGCTGCAGAGGGAAGGATATAAACCAATGGATTCAAGTTCCAAGAAAGGAGATTCTGACTCAACATCAGGAAGAACTTTCTGGCAGTGAGAGCTGTTCAACAGAGGAACAGTCTCTTTTGGGAGGTGGTGGCCTGTCCTTCCTTGGAGGTTTTTAAGCAGAAGTTGGTGTCAGCATCGCCCTTGAGCCAGTGCCACCAACTGGACTCATCCACTTCAGCCCGACTGGGCTAGGCGAGCTGGGTAGCACTTCCAGAGACCACCTTCCCTACAGGAACAGGTCAAAGTGCTGTGGACTCACAGCTCAGAGCTGTGAGCACCGCAAATCACTCCAACAAGAAGACAGTCATTGTACAGCAGAGTATAGCAGAGTCCAAATCACTCGGACGACAGTGCTGAAGAATATCTTCTTTTATTCACTAACAGCTACTGTACTATACAAACTATATACAAATGGAGATGCTGGAGTGCACTGAGTGTTACAGCTGCTTTCTGCAGCGACCTTATCTACACAGAGATAACAGTCTTTTTCTCTCCCTGACTGACTTACTCACTGACTGACTCTCTTACCGACTGACTCACTCACTGACGTGCTGCTGGAGCAGAATATGTAGATAGCAGAACACGCCTCCTCCTCTCTGCAGAATCAGCAGACTGCTCAGGAGATTCTTGGATATGGGAGGGGTGAAATCTCCTCAGTTGGATGGCGATCTGTCAGGGATGCTTTAGTTGAGATTCCTGCTTTCTAGGGGTTGGACGAGATGCCTCTTGAGTTCCCTTCCAATTCTATGATTCTATGAAAATGACATGGTGTTATGTACTGAGTTGAATAGGATCCAAAATGCAGCAGTCAGATTGGTCCTAGAACAATAGGATTCAGAATGCAGCAGTCTGATTGGTCCTAGAACAATAGGACCCAGAATGCAGCAGTCTGATTGGTCCACAGGAGCCACCCAATCCAGCTCCAGGTGGAAGTGAATCCGCAACCTGATTGGCCTACAGGAGAATCCCGGAATTCGCCAATCACGTGGGGCCCATTGTGTAAATAATGTACATAATGCAGACATTCTGGGGGAAACTTCCATTCCTCCTCACCACTATGAGCTGAATAAAGAGCATGAAATATCCACTCTCGACTCCGAGTATATTTCACATGGGATGATCCCCTCAGTTGCAAGGGGTTTTGCCTCCCCTCACCAATCCCCAAGCCCCAATATTTCAGGGGAACCTTCTCCCAGAATGACTTTCAGCTCAGCATTCTCTGCCATGCTGTGTCGTTGTCACAGACAGCTGTAGCTTTGGAGGGATCATGCACAGATGTTTAATTGCTTAGGGACCTCTCTTAGGAGAGATCAGGAGCCAGCAAGGAGTCTCACTTTCTGGGCCTCGTCTCTAACCCTTGCATCACTTTCCTCCCCAATTTGTTCCCACGCCTCCTCATTTACACATCAGTTGTCTTGAGGAATAGACGGGGGCCCTGGGAGAAGTGTGTGCTGGGAGGGGAAGCTTCACTTAAAGCGAGATGATAAAATAATCACCTGGGAACAAGATGACAGGCTTGGCAATTTGTTCCTGCCTACTGCTGTTATTATTTGTTATTACGAGAAATTACAGGGCAGTGTCTCGCAGCTTTTGGGAAACGTGGCAAAAGTGATTGCTGGCAGCCTTTATGAGAACATTATTGCCCACTTCTCAAACCTCTGCCTCTCTCTCCCTCTCTCTCCTGGTTTATATACTTACTGATGTAGCAGCAACCAGACTGAGCCAGAAAGCCTCTGCTTTGCGTCTTCCCATCAACATCAGGGCCAGCTCTATCAGGAGGCAGAAACTGGGGCAGCAACAGCCACCACCCAAGATCTTTATCTGTGAGCTGCCTGTTGTGTCACCTGCCCTGCAGTCCCGTAACTAGCTTGGCATCCTTGCGTGAAATGGAGGCCGCTATCCCATTTCCATAGTGATGTATGGAAGTGGGAAGTGAGAGCTGGACCATAAAGAAGGCTGATCGCCGAAGAATTGACGCTTTTGAACTATGGTGCTGGAGGAGACTCTGGAGAGTCCCATGGACTGCAAGAAGATCAAACCTCTCCATTCTTAAGGAAATCAGCCCTGAGTGCTCACTGGAAGGACAGATCGTGAAGCTGAGGCTCCAAGACTTTGGCCACCTCATGAGAAGAGAAGACTCCCTGGAAAAGACCCTGATGTTGGGAAAGATGGAGGGCACAAGGAGAAGGGGACGACAGAGGACGAGATGGTTAGACAGTGTTCTCGAAGCTACAAACATGAATCTGACCAAACTGCGGGTGGCAGTGGAAGACAGAAGTGCCTGGCGTGCTCTGGTCCATGGGGTCACGAAGAGTCGAACACGACTGAACGACTAAACAACAACAACAACATCCCATTTCCAGAATTACAATATGATTCAGCTGTCAGGCAGGTCAGCTTACACGTGTTACAAAAGTTGGGACGCAGGTGGCACTGTGGTCTAAACCACTGAGCCACTTGGGCTTCCTGATAGGAAGGTTGGCAGTTCGAATCCCCACGACGGGTGGGCTCCCGTTGCTCTGTCCCAGCTCCTGCCAACCTAGTAGTTCAAACCTAGCAGTACAAGTAGATAAATAGGTACTGCTGTGGTGGGAAGGTAAATGGAGTTTCTGTGAGCTCTGGTTTCCACCACGGTGTTCCGTTTCACCAGAAGCGGTTTAGTCCTGCTGGCCACATGACCCAGAAAGCTGTCTCTGGGCAAATGATACGATATGACCATCTTTATTGTCATTGTCCCATACAGAACAACGAAATTGAAAAATCTACGTAAGACATTCAAAACCCAACATGCTTGCTATTCCAGCCATCCCAACCTGGTTAGCCCCCTAAAAACTCAGATACCCCATTTTTAAATACAATATACTCCCATAGAGACTCCTTATACTGTGTTTAAAACCAAAATCACATTTGGGTAGAAACTGTTTCTCAGGTGGCTAGTCCTAGTCTTTATAACCCTGTACTTTCTTCCAGAAGGCAGAAGTTGAAGGAGATCATTTCCGGGGTGTGCACTATCCTGCGGTATCTCTGCAGCTTTCTTATGGCACCTGGAAACATAGATTTGATCCAAGGTGGGAAGAGTGCACCCAACTATTCTCTCCGCAGTCTTTACAACCCTGGACAGCATTCTTTTTTCCATGACCGTGCAGCTTGGCCTGAAAGTGAGATGAGGGCCTTAACCCCATAGTCGCCTTTGACTAGGCTTAACCGTCCAGGGATCCTTTACATTTTACAAAAGTTGGGTGCCTTCTCCTCTCTCCGCTGAGCAGTGGCAAGAGCCCATGGGGTCCCAGGCACTCACCCAGAAGAACTGAGACATGGCGGAGACTGTGGTAGCTATGAGAAATATGGTTTATTCGCCTGTTTACACCTTTAGTCTGCATGGAGGGAGTCCGGATCTTGCAGCATGGTCATTTCAAGAAGGGCTCGTTCCCCACTGCTGTGCAGCCCTGGCATCCAAAGCATCTCTCCCAGCCAGCCTTCAGCCAGCCTGCCCAAGATGGATCTCAGTCTTCTTTCCTCCTTCCCAGCAACCCTTGCTAAAGACTCTCTTTTCCTGTCGCCTCAAACGCACACCCCATCATCTTGGCAACCTCTGTCTCCCCAGGCCAAAAGATTCAGATGGGCCATTAACCCCTTTTGTCGTGTTAACAGATTTGCTTTTCACTAAGCCAGTTCTTGTACTTTTATCCTTATCCCAATTAACCAAAATCCGACCATTTATTAATTTCCAGGGTTTGGCCTCCCCCTGAAAATATCTAGAACACATGGAGCGACTGAGCTGCCATCCTTTGCCGCTGTTTGGTTAAATGTTCTGGGCCAACACATTGACTTCTGGTGTGGGGAGGCTAAAGGGAAAGATGTTGGTTTGATGTGTATGATTTTGGTTGATTTGTTAATTAGTGGGCCTGAGCATTGCTTTGTTTATTATTTGAGTATTTTTTTAAAAAATGGATGTTATGTTATATGAAATTCCGGTAGGTAGCCATGTTGGTCTGACCCAGTCACAATAAAACATAATAACAACAAAAAATGTCCAGTAGCACCTTAGAGACCAACTAAGTTTGTTTTGGGTATAAGCTTTTGTGTACATGCACACTTCTTCAGATACGCATCCAGTCCTAAATTCAGTTCTCCACATTTTGCAGCAATTTGATTAAAACAAACAAACAAACAAACAAACAAACAAACAAACAAACACCTTATGGAAATTCAACAGCATATTAGTGTGAATTTCTCCCAATAAACACATCTTTATATGAAGTTTTGAATAATGTACTTTTTTTTTTTACAAGTAATTCACCCCCAATATAATGCATTTTTTAAATGTCATTTTTGGCAATGTCTTCATTTTTGCACACACTTTCTCCTAATATATGCATCTTTAGAAATGTTGGTCATCGAACTTCATTGCAAAATTGGGATAGGTGCAAATTTTCATATGGATTCTGAAAGTGCAAATTTGATAGATTTGACTTTAAATGAATGAGGATCCTCCATCCCAAAAATAATTGAATGGGAATTGTATAAGCCTTGCTTTTTTAAAAGAAGAAGATTTGGTCTGTATCACTGCATTTATGAGACATTGGTGAATGCTGTTAATGAGGGGGATTCTAAGAAAGCAGGGAGAAAGGAGACCAAAATATCTTTAAGGAGACCTTGAAATCTGAACGTCTCATAGCAACCTATTGGGAAGCCCGTTGAATTACACTTTGTGTGTGTGCCAAGAAATTCCAGCGGGGTAGCCATTAATTACTCTGTTACAGAACCTTAAAAGCTGATCATTTTTGCTCCACTAGATGGCACCTCTGGATTTCATAAAAGTCTTCTTGGGTGTTCATTCATGGTAAGGTCTGGGTCAGGCACTAGCCATTCATCCATCTCTATCTCTATCTATCTATCTATCTATCTATCTATCTATCTATCATCTATCTATCTATCTATCTATCTATCATCTATCTATCATCTATCATCTCTCTCTCTCTCTCTCTCTCTCTCTCTCTCATCTATCTATCTATATCATCTATCATCTCTATCCATCATCTCTATCTATCATCTCTCTCTCTCTCATCTATATCTATCATCTATCATCTATCTATCATCTATATCATATCATATCTATCTATAAATCATCTATCTATATCTATCTATCTATCTATCTATCTATCATCTATCTATCTATATCTATCTATCTATCTATCTATCTATCTATCTATCTATCTATCTATCTATATCTATCTATCTATCATCTATCTATCATCTATCTATCATCTATCTATCTATCTATCATCTATCTATCTATCTATCTATCTATCTATCATCTATCTATCTATCTATCATCTATCTATCTATCATCTATCTATCTATCTATCTATCTATCATCTATCATCTATCTATCTATCATCTATCATCTATCATCTATCTATATCTATCTATCTATCATCTATATCTATCTATCTATCATCTGTCTCAAATGGAGTGGACTATTTGGCATAGGACAGCCTAAAGAACAGGGCAGTTTTAATAGCCGTGTAGAAGAGGGAATTACATTAGGTGTAGCTGGTTGTGTGCAAACCACACCTGCTGAAATTCCCTTTTAATTTTACACAACTATGAAAGCAGCAGGAGCCCTGCTTTTTTACTCTCCTGGCCTCCCTAATTTGGCAATTTGGACCATTCATCTGCTGTGTCAACAAGATTAGGAAATAATATAATTTGCTCTATCTTCAAACAGGGATAAACAAATCAATTTTCTATTTTCTCAGTGCCTCATTTTTCCATTCTTCAGTTCAGTTCTCCACATTTATGCACCAGTTTGCAATAGGCACATTTTTCTGTGCAATTTTGCCTACAGCACACATGGATGCAAGCCATTTGCCCATATATAATGCATTTTGTCTGTTATTTTCACTAATACATGCATTTCAAGGCACACATTCCCCTACCATGCACTTTCTATTGTTCTTGAGATGCATGATTTTGCTGTGACTCAATGAGACTGATTGGTATTTGATGCTAGAGAGCCACAAACCTCCTTCCATTCTCCCTGAGAGGAAGTTGATTTTCCCATGTGGGTTAGGGAGAGGAATGCAAGGAACTGCTTATATGCCCTTGGTCCATCTAGCTATGTCCAGATCCAGATCTGTGCTTGGCCTCCTCTGCCCCCTCAACATTGGGGGGGGGGGCAGCACACCCTCCCAAAAGATATTCGGGGGCCACAAAACAGCTCAGCCCCCGTGAGTTGGCTCCTCTGTCCAGGTCCTTTTGCAAGAACCAGTATCTTATTCCTTGCAACATCACCATTCGGGGCAGACAGACACCAGTCCATTTTTCACAGAACATGGACAGTAATTAAGGCACACAATTTACTGCCTCTTGGTGGTAGCTATACACAGTTACTTAGGAGGCTACAAAAAGGGATTAGGCAAATCCATGGAGAAGGATGGGTCGATCATGCTTGTAAAAGAGGTTCAGTGACTTTTTGCCCAGCAGTACCACTTGTTAGTGGGACGCGGGTGGCGCTGTGAGTTAAACCACAGAGCCTAGGAATTGCCGATCAGAAGGTTGGCGGTTTGAATCCCCATGACAGGGTGAGCTCCCGTTGCTCAGTCCCTGCTCCTGCCAACCTAGCAGTTCAAAAGCAGTCAAAGTGCAAGTAGATAAATAGGTACCGCTCTGGTGGGAAGGTAAACGGTGTTTCCGTGTGCTGCTCTGGTTCGCCAGAAGCGGCTTAGTCCTGCTGGCCACATGACCCGGAAGCTGTACGCCGGCTCCCTCGGCCAATAAGGTGAGATGAGCACCATAACCCCAGAGTTGGCCACAACTGGACCTAATGGTCAGGGGTCCCTTTACCTTTACCACTTGCTAGTATGGAAATGAGAGAGAACAGTCGCTGCCATCATGCTGCTTGCACAAATTTTCACGCAGATTTATTTTTTATTTTTGAAGAAAATGCAGATTAATGGAGAAACGAGATGGAATGAACAGGATCACAATGAAACCCAGAAATAGACTGGGCTGGCCATCTTTATCTGCAGCCCTGATCATCCAGGTTTGTGAATCACACAAGGAACCTTTATGCATGGAGAAAGATGCCCCCAGAGATGACAGAAGCAGGAAAAAACACACCAGGGAGTTCAGTGAGTTTAGTATGGAGAAGAGAAGACTGAGAGGGGATGTGACAGCCATTTTCAGATATCAAAAGGTCTGGCACAGAGAAGATGGAGCAAGTGTGGACTCGAACTCATGGCTTCAAGTTCCAACTAAGGGGATTCTGACCAAACATCAGGAGGAACTTCCTGACAGTAAGAGATGTTTGACTATGGAATGGACTTCCTTGGAAGGTGCTGGGCTCTCCTTCGTTGTTGGTTTTTAAACAGAGGTTGGATTGCCGTCTGTCAGGGACTCTTCAGCTGTGATTCTTGCATTGAAGGGGGTTGGGCTAGATGACCACTGGGGATCCTTTTCAATTCTCTGACTCTATGAAATCCTGAGAAGGCAGCAAAATCCATGCTGGGGGGTGGTGCATCTTAGACAAGTGCCATGAGTTTCTAGGAGACCAGCATGCATGATGAATTTGTGGTGGTTGACACGTCTGTGGTGAATACAAGACCCCATCTTATTTCTGTCTGATCTCCGTAAAGCTGACTTCTGAGTCAAGCATCTGTAGGCTTTTAAAAGAAACCCCCCAGAGCATAATTATACTTTTGAGCGGTCAGGTTAGCCTGGCTTCCTTGCAAACATCTCGGTTGCATTGATCTTGGAGTCCTGGAGGATAAGAAGTCTGAAGCTGCTGACGGCATAGCTGATGAGGGAGCCTTCGTTTGGAATCCCTGGCTGTTTTGCTAACCACTCCTTCGTGGTTCTCAGTTCCCTTGTCATATTGCAACTCTTCCAGCCCATTGGAAATGCTTCTAACCCGGGTTCAAATACCCCCATGGAGAAAGTATGGAGGAAATGTGGCTAAGTCCTAAATCCACATTCAGGTTGTGCCTGTAAAAAGCACAGTAAATTATGTTTGTCCTCTTAAAAAAAAAAGAGGCGTTGGTGAAAGATATATGAAATTCACTTAAATCCAAGGTTGGATGTCTGGCTGGACAGGAATGGTTATTACCTTCAGGAAATTTACGAGCTTGTAGCTCATGATACTCATGCCTTCTCAAACTGCCTGCCTTGTCCAGCTCTGGGGAACTTTCTGAGAGGTGACTTTCAGATTGATAAAAAAAACTTCAGTGCTGGAAGGATGGCTCGATGGCATCCAGATTTATGAGCTGGTGTAAATTCAGTTGGGGTGGTAGGAGCCCATGTGCATGTAGGCTTTCCAGACACATCTTGCAGGCCACCATAAAAGCATCATAATGCACTTGATGGCTATTTGACCTGACCCTGCAAAACCCTACTTATGCAGTTCTGGTCTTTAACTTGACCATCCTCTGAGGTTGGGAGCAGACTGCACTAATCAGGTCCACCTAAGAACATGAGAAGATCTCTTTTGGATCAAGTCAATGGTTGACTTATCTCTTCCAAGCACTTTGTTGTTATTTAGTTGTTTAGTCGTCTCCGACTCTTTGTGACCCCCTGGACCAGAGCACGCCAGGCACTCCTGTCTTCCACTGCCTCCCGCAGTTTGGTCAAACTCATGCTGGTAGCTTCGACAACACTGTCTAACCATCACGTCCTCTGTCGTCCCCTTCTCCTTGTGCCCTCCATCTTTCCCAACATTAGGGTCTTTTCCAGGGAGTCTTCTCTTCTCATGAGGTGGCCAAAGTCTTGGAGCCTCAGCTTCAGGATCTGTCCTTCCAGTGAGCACTCAGGCCTGGTTTCCTTTAGAGTGGAGAGGTTTGATCTTCTTGCAGTCCATGGGACTCTCAAGAGTCTCCTCCAGCACCAGAATTCAAAAGCATCAATTCTTCGGCGATCAGCCTTCTTTATGGTCCAGCTCTCACTTCCAAACATCACTACTGGGAAAATCATAGCTTCCAAGCTCTACAATTCTATAATTCTTTCTGTGCTTTTCTACACACAGAAACACACACACTCACAGAGCACTCTGGGCTTCTCATTCCAGACTCTCTCTTCCTCTGATGTGGCTTGACTTAATGAGTTGTGAGCGAGCTGCCTTGGCACTGCCACCCTGTGCCAGCTCTTCTTTTGCCACCTCAGAAATGTCATCGGCATCTGCTGTGTGAAAAGATTGAAAGAAAAGTGGTGCCAGCAGGTTTCCTCACCCTTCCTTCCTCTCTCTCTCTAGAGAACTAAAGTGGAGAGGTGCCACAAAAACATCTCACAAGCCTGTCAACTCTGGACAATTTTGGACCAAAGCCCAGACATCAAACAGGAATTGCACACCTGATTAGAATGGGTCAACAACCCCCTATTCCTCTCCAGTTAAACATCAGAGCTTGCAGGGCAGCAGCTGAAGAAGGAGCAAAAAGGGTTTTCTTGTGTGTGTGTTTCTTTGTGGCTGATTAGCTGCTCTCCCTGTGCAAAGGTCAGATCTAAATCTTTTAGATTTAGGGGAGCTAGTCTCAAACGTTTGTTGGGGGAGACCTAGGGGTTTTTTTGGGGGGGGGGTATTTGTCCTGTCTTCACGCTTTTTATGACGGAGGACCACTGTAGCCACCCCCAACGTCACGTTCTCAAGATGTAGGGGGAGGGAACAGCTGCAGTCGCCTGCGGTTCCTGCGCAATGTTTTCCTTCTTGCCAAAGGTTGCAGGCAGCTTTACCTGCAGCAATTGCATGTTGATTGCCCTCTTAGAAGACAAAGTCCAGAAACTGGAGGAACATGTGGCTACGCTCCAAAGAATTAGAGAGCTGGAGCTCTTCTTGGAAGCAACAGAGCACACCGTCTCCATCAAGGAGGAGACAGGGGGCTCCCCTGAGAAGGAGGCTAGTTCACCAACACAGGAGCCAGATATATGGAGAAACATGACTCAAAGAAGTAGGAGGCCCAGGGTTCGCTCTGATTGTTTAGAAATACACAATCGCTTTGAGGTCCTCTCCCCCAGCATGGAAGACGAAGAGCAGACTCCATTTGAGGATCTCTACCTCATTACAGTTGATCAGGTATATGAAGACGAGCAGCAAAGTCAGTCCTCAGGGAATGGACAGCTCACGGAAGAACCCCGACCAAACCTAAGAGGAGGCGTGTAGTGGTGATAGGGGATTCCCTACTGAGGGGAACAGAAGCAGTGATCTGTGGGCCTGACAAGATGTCTTGGGAAGTGTGCTGTCTCCCCGGGGCTAAGATCCAAGATGTAACTGAATGACTGCAAGGAATCATAAAACCCACTGACAAATACCCCTTCCTCTTGGTTCATGTGGGAACCAATGACACTGCAAGCAATAGCCTCCAGAAGATCAAAAGAGACTACGAGGCTCTGGGCAGGAAATTGAAACAATTAAATGCACAAATTGTCATCTCATCTGTCCTCCCAGTTGAACGACGTGGCCCAGGGAGAGAGGAAAAAATAGTGGAAGTGAACAGCTGGTTTCACAAATGGTGTAAACAGGAACGGTTTGGATTCTTAGATCACGGACTGCAGTTTCTTGAAGATGGACTGCTGTGGTCACTAGGCCTGGCCTGCTGAGCTGCTTGTTTATTTGAATGAAGAGTTGTCTTCATTGGCACCATGTAAGATATTAATGACCTGGCACCCACTGCTGACAGTTTCCAGCATCTGGCATTCAGAAGCATTGCTGGCCCCATCTGTGGAGGCAGCGCACGGCCGTCAACAGCTCTCTCCTCAATGAACTTTTCTGATGGTCTTTTAAAGCAGTGCAGGTTGGTGGCCATCAGTGCATCACAGAAACATAGACTCTTAGATTCTGAAGGGACCCCAAGGGTCATCTAGTCCAACCCCCTGCAATGTGGTCATGTGGGAGAGAGTTCCATAGTTTAACAACGTGCTGTGTGAAGTGTTGACCCACTGGGAGTCCCTACCATATTTTGTTCAGGGTCAGTGTTATCACTAGCAGAGCGAGACGGGCACCTCAAGAAGCAGATTCCAAGGCATGGTGGTGAAGTGAAGGACAGAGCTATGTGCGGTAAAGGTAAAGGTGAAGGTGCACCTGAATGTTAAGTCCAGTCGCGGACAACTCTGGGGTTGCACGCTCATCTCAATCTATAGCCCGAGTGAGCTGGCGTTTCTCCACAGACAGCTTGCGGGTCATGTGGCCAGCATGACTAAGCTGCTTCTGGTGAACCAGAGCAGGGCACGGAAACACAGTTTACCTTCCCGCCGGAGCGGTACCTATTTATCTACTTGCACTTCGACGTTCTTTCAAACTGCTAGGTTGGCAGAAGCAGGGACCGAGCAACAGGAGCTCACCCCATGACGGGGATTCGAACCACCGACCTTCTGACCGGGAAGCCCTAGGCTCTGTGGTTTAACCCACAGCGCCACCCGCATCCCTATTTATTTACTCTAAATATCAACCATTTCTCTTCTAGGGCAATTGTATTTTTTTTTAGATGGGGTTAATATTATCAAATACATTCCCCACCCTTCTGTTGTGCCATTTTGAGGTTTGCTGCCCCAGGCTGCTTTGGAGTTGGATGGGAATCTGATAATAATAATAATAAAAATTGTCCAAAGTTAGCCTCCTCTCCTCAAATGTGCTGGAGGGTGCTGTCCTTTTTCTGGTGCTGAAAGAAGAGTAACCTACTGTCCTGGCTCGTTTGCAGGAAGTTGAGTCAGTATTTGGTCCTTCGCGTCACTCAGCAGAATACTTTGTGGAGTCAACCCTGATCAGCAGTGGCATAGCGTGGGTTGTCAGCACCCGGGGCAAGGCAAATAATTTGCGCCCCCCCCCCACTGCACTGTCGCTCCCCCAGATAGTCCCTCGCTCTCTCTCCGCACCGCACCGCATGCCTGGCACCCTCCCCTCCACAGTGGGCGGCGACCCGGCGGCTCGGATCGGATTCGCACAGCCAGCACTGCAGTGAGAGAGAGTGAGTGAGCCAGGTAGGGGCAGAGAGCTGCGAGTGCGAGCGCGCCCCCCCCCAAGATGTTGCGCCTGGTGCGGCCAGCCCCCCTGCACCCCCCACGCTACGCCACTGCTGATCAGATTGGCATCACTCATGCCAAGGAGCGTGGAAAGTGTGAAATCAACAACGTGATAGGATTTGTAGCTGGAGGAGAGGGAGGGGAACTACTAGTGATAACTTTTGTTCGGTAGCAAAGGAAGCTTGGCTGGCATGATGGATGGCACGCCTGCTTTGAACCTCCCTTGTCCCCCCTTATGAATTCAAGATACGTTACGTTTGTCCTTCACTGCCCTTGAATCACATGCAGATCCACAGCTTGGCACAGCATTTCCCAGAAGCTACCGGTAACGTTCAAAGTCCCTCTGCTGGAAAAAGAGAAAGGAAGGGGAAAAAAACCACACAACCGGTTCTCCTCTCCGGCACAATCTGCGAGGCTGCGTCATCGTGAGCAGAGCTCCTGAAATAAATTTCCGCTTCCCTGCCAGCGACCATCTGAGTATCCCAGCTTCGCCGTGGCGCTTGGCATCGCTTCAGTGCCCTTTTATGGTAGGGCTGTTTCTCGCGGGATGTAGCGCCGAAAAAGACACCTCACAGGAAAGCAGCTCCTTTCCTCTGGCACAGACGTCTTCAAACTTCTCTGTTGTCAGGGAACCCTTTTCGCATCGATTCCATTAACCCCTCTGCGTCAGGCACGGAAAGCCAGCTCATTATTTTAAAAATGTTTTTATTAAAGATTTCCTTGCATTACAAAAGAACACACACTGTCTCTGCTTCATAAAGTCCTTTCCTAGATTGGTTACAGTACAGTGGTACCTCGGGTTAAGAACTTAATTCGTTCTGGAGGTCTGTTCTTAACCTGAAACTGTTCTTAACCTGAAGCACCACTTTAGCTAGTGGGGCCTCCTGCTGCCGCTGCACACCTGCTGCACAATTTCTGTTCTCATCCTGAAGCAAAGTTCTTAACCTTAGGTACTATTTCTGGGTTAGCGGAGTCTGTAACCTGAAGCTTCTGTAACCGGAGGTACCACTTTATAAGGTTGGGGGGCAGTGCTATTTTTCTAGCAAAAGAGGTGCTGGAACTCACCATGAACACCTCCCTCGTTCTTTTAGAATGGCAATGGTGCTCACCTGACAGGTACTGGAACTGAGTCCCTGTGAGTTACCCCTGACAAAAGCCCTGGTTAGTTTTAATTGGCATTGAGACAGGTTGGGGGGCACAGGGAGTGGTTGGTTGCCTTCAGTGGACTGCAGTGAATTTTGTTTGCATGTGTGACCAGGAAGGGTGTCATGAGTGCGTGCAGGAGCCGGGCCCTGTGACCAGTAGGGCTTCGCAGGACTGGGGCCTTCCTAAGTTTGTTCTGGAGAGGCAAGGCGCGGCCACACAGGTGAGGCTGATTGGTAACTCACAGCACCTGGTATCAAGAGCCGGGAAGAGATATAAGGTCAGCATTTCCCTTCAGCTCTTTGCCACAGTAACAAGTTTCCTGCCTTGTTGTGTTTGGCTTCTCGCTTCCTGATCCCTGGACCTTGGCTCCTTGACTCCTTGCTTCTCAACCCTCAGACCCTTGACTTTGTGACTCCCTGCTTCCTGACACTCAGATCCCTGGCTTCTGGACTCTCGTTCCTGCTCCCACCCCGCCATCTTGCCCCCGGTCCCGATGTCCTCAGCCGGGACTTCGATCGCCCGTAGACCGGACCGTGACAAAGGGGTTGTTGGGTCAAGTTAGCCAAATCGATTCATATGTTGGTTGGACTATTGTGGTTCTCACACTACAAAGAGCTTATAACCCACCTAATCTCAACAACCAGGAGCACCATAGCTAGATACTGGAGGTATATGCAAGAAGTGAACATGAACCACTGGTACCAAACTGAAAGGGAGACAGCCTTACTAGAAAAGCTAAGCAACAAAGCAAAACTAACATGGGGACAAAAAAGAGAGGATGCCTTCAACCCGGTGTGGCTCCCCTTTATTACACACACAACCCAACAATCCAGCCTACTTTTTCCCCTTCTATTTATACCCCGCCCATCTGGCTGGGCTTCCCCAGCCACTCTGGGCAGTTTCCAACGAAATATTGAAGTACAGTAATGCATCAAACATTAAAAGTTTCCCTAAACAGGGCTGCCTTCAGATGTCTTCTGAAAGTCTGGTAGTTGTTTTTCTCTTTGACATCTGGTGGGAGGATGTTCCACAGGGTGGGCGCCACTACCGAGAAGGCTCTCTGCCTGGTTCCCTGTAACTTCGCTTCTCGCAGTGAGGGAATCGCCAGAAGGCCCTCGGAGCTGGACCTCAGTGTCCGGGCTGAATGATGGGGGTGGAGACGCTCCTTCAGGAATACTGGACCGAGGCTGTTTAGGGCTTTAAAGGTCAGCACCAACACTTTGAATTGGGAGCCAATGTAGGTCTTTCAAGACCAGTGTTATGTGGTCTCGGCGGCCACCCCCAGTCCCCAGTCTAGCTGCAGCATTCTGGATTAGTTATAGTTTCCAGGTCACCTTCAAAGGTAGCCCCACATAGAGCGCATGGCAGTAGTCCAAGCGGGAGATAACTAGAGCATGCACCACTCCGGCAGGACAGTCCGCGGGCAGGGAGGGTCTCAGCCTACATACCAGATGGCGCTGGTATACAGCTGCCCTGGATACAGAATTTGTGAAGATGTGGCAAGAGGCCGGCACTGGGGCTCACTCTGGATTCATACAGGGTCCTGCAAAGCTGCATTTCTGTCTCTCTCACACTTACAAATCTCTCTCTGCTCTCTCCAGGCAAGCAAGAGTCATTTGCAGAAGCCAAGGATGCCTTTCAGCCAGGCAAAAAATGCAAAAACATAAAGGAGCCTGGTTGATCAGGCCAATGGACCACCTAGTTTCTCATCTTGTTGTCACAGTGGCTGACCAGATGCCCCACAATGGGAACCCTACAAGCAGAACCAGAGCACAACAACCACACTCTCCCTACCTGCAGTTCTCTGAAACTGGTATTCAGAGGGAAATTGGCCTTGACAGTCGAGGGAGAACGCAGTCATCATGGCTAGTCCTAATGGCAAAGAATGCTGTGATGGCCTGGGATTCAGACTCAGATGCTGAACCTGAGGGATCCCAGCCTGCACAGGATTCCCCGCCTCCAGAACCAGCTCAGCTGGGGCTGGGGCTTGAGCCTGAAGGGTCCTCACCTGTGCTGGATCCTCAGGTGCAGGCACCAGCTGAGTCTGCTCTGGCTCCGGAGGTGATGGAGGACCCATTGCATGCAGGTGCTCCATCCTCAGCCCCGTCAGAGGAAGGTGAGGTTGCCTCTGGGTCCGGTAACCCTCCAGCCTCTCCTGAGCTGCAGAGGCTCAGGGCAGAGAGGCGGAGGGAACTCAGTTCCCACAGGAGGAGTGCTCGCCTCCAGGCCAGGAGAGGTGAGTCAGCTGAGGACTGGGGCTGCCCTATGCCTCGGGGCAGATAAAAGCCAGCCAGCTCCAGTCCCAAGTTGCAGGAGCAACATCTTTGGTTGTCGGTTCCAGCCTGATCCCTGACCGGCTTCCCTGCCGGAGCTCCTAACCTCACCCGACGCCTTGCCCTGCACCCAGCTTTGATTTCTACAGACTGCCTTCATTTTGCACCATCGACCTCGGACTGGACTCGGACCTCGCCTCTTGGTTAGCCCCCGGGACCAGCACAAATGCAAACAAGGGACACCACCTGGGGAGAGTTCCAAGGGCCATCTAGAAAGACCCAGGGGGCCACATTTGGCTCCTGTGCCTGAGTCCCTCTGCTGTCACATTTTAGAGGGGGGAAAATCTTGGGGGGGGGGGGGAATTGTTGCAAACATTTAAAACAGGAACGTTCTCTTAAAGCTAATCTGCAAAGGCCTTTATGTGTGAACACCCTACAGTGATGTGTGATATCTATATATGGAGAGAGAAGTAAGCTTAAAAGTCACATTCCAAGCTTGTCTCCAACTTACTCAGTTTGTAACATGTTCCCCCAACATCCCCCCCAAAGTGCCACGGGGAGGTGGGGGCTGGCGGTGGGTGGACAAGGGTGTTCTGCTGAGCCATCGCATTTCCCCAGAAGTGACAGCTCAACTCGCCCCGCTCCCCAAAAAAGAGATAGAAGAACGAGGAATAGAAATAACTAGTAACACATTTCCCGGCGCTCTGCTACCCGCCCACTCAAACTCCCGGCAGCAACCAGCCAAGGCAGACCCACTTGCCAGGGAGTGAGCCTGATAGGACCAGAGAAAGGGGAGGGGAAGGAATGGGGGTGAAGGAGTGTGTGTCTCTCTCTCTCTGTGTGTGTGTGTGTGTGTGTGTGTGTGCGTGCATGCATGCAGAGAGGGGGAATCACACTGGAAAGCAATGCAAGCGGCTTTTTGCAGAGGCGTGAGTGGGAGATCCTGCTGACAGTCTCGTGGCAAAATAGGAGCAGTGGAGCAAGCTGAGAGACAAAGGCCTAGCTCTCTCCAGGACCAGAAGTGGGGCGCTGAGCTTGCCACTGGACTGAGCAGCTTTCGGCATCAGGTGGACACGGGGCTGGCTCCTGAAATCTAACGCTTCTCCTGTAACCTGCACGGAGAAAACTAGTGGGTTAAGGAGGAGGCTCCTCACGGGGTCCTCGTCGCGGGATCACATTCATCCAGTGCTTTACCAACTGCACTGGCTCCCGGTGGAGTACAGGGTCAGGTTTAAGGTGCTGGTTTTGACCTTTAAAGCCCCATGAAGCCTAGGACCTTCGTACCTACAGGAGTGCCTCTGCTGCTATGTCCCACGGAGGACCTTACGGTCTTCAAACAAAAACATCTTGGAGATCCTGGGCCACAGGGAGGTAAGGCTGGCCTGAGCCAGAGCCAGGGCTTTTTCAGCCGTGGCCCCAATCTGATGGAACGCTCTGTCACAAGAGCCTAGGGCCCTGCAGGACTTGACATCTTTCTGCAGGGCCTGCAAGACGGAGCTGTTCCGCCATGACTTTGGCCAGGGCACAGCCTCACCCCCTCCTTTGGCAATCCTCACAGATCCCTAGCCCAATGGTTGCCATTAATTTGACTCTGAATTTATTTTAGAATGTATTCCAATTAATTGATTATGATTTTATGTAAACTGTGTTATTTTTACTGTTGTTAGCCGCTCTGAGCCCGGCTTTGGCTGGGGAGGGTGGGATATAAATAAAAATTTATGATGATGATGATTCTAGGAAGGTCCACATCATATGGCCCTCCCCCCACCCAAAAAGGCCCAACATGGTTCAGGATTTGGTCCTCGGGCTAATCCAGTTCTCAGCCCTACATTCAAATGTACAATTCTTGTTTACTCTGCCATTTAGACTCCACAAACCACAGCATAATGCGCAACTTACTCGGCCCAACCGACTGTCATGGAAAAGATATTTACAGAATATATTCAAGTTGTAAGACACGCTGAGCTTCAACAAAAGATGTGTAGCTAGCTGGAGTACAATCTCGTCCCTGGTGACAGTTCCTGAAATGTCTTCTTTGTCATTATCTTGTCTGCATTGAATCAGTTTCTTTGATTCTATTGCTCAGAGCTTATTTGTGGTTTTTATTATGTGAGACACCGGTGGCTTGATGGGAGGGGGAAACGGTATATGATACTTGTAATGAATTAATATAAAAATGTTTACCTTTTAATTAGAAAGGCAAAAAAAAAATATCTTGCAAAGAAGTGTTCGGGATGAAGCAGCAAGCCCATCAAAAAGAAAAGAAAGAAGTGTTAGTCCTTGGATATACCGTATTGGCCCGAATATAAGCCACAACCGCAAATAAGCCCCACCTTTAAAATTGAAAGGGGGGGGGGACAGAAAAATACAAAGCCGGGCTGCTTCCTGGGGGGCGGGGGGGTGAGCCACGCCGCTTTGCTGGCAGCGTACGGTTGCAATTATAAGCCACACTTTAACTTTTCACAGTCAGAATTTTTTTTTGGGGGGGGGGAGTGTGGCTTATATTCAGGCCAATATGGCATGGATTCCTCCCTTCTTGACTTTCCCTGTGATATTTTGCTACAATTAAATCTGATTGCCTCACCGTGAAAGCCAGCACCTTTTGTCAGAGGGGCTAACCAGATGTCCCAGTGGGAACCCCCAGGTAATAATAATAATAATAATAATAATAATAATAATAATTTATTTATACCCCGCCCATCTGGCTGGGTTTCCTCAGCCACTCTGGGCAGCTTCCAACAAAGTATTAAAATACAGTGGTCTGTTAAACATTAAAAGCTTCCCTAAATAGGGCTGCCTCCAGAGGTCTTCTCAAAGTCTGGTACAGTGGTAACTCGGGTTAAGTACTTAATTCGTTCTGGAGGTCAGTTCTTAACCTGAAACTGTTCTTAACCTGAAGCACCACTTTAGCTAATGGTGCCTCCTGCTGCCACCATGCCGCCGGAGCACGATTTCTGTTCTCATCCTGAAGCAAAGTTCTTAACCTGAAGCACTATTTCTGGGTTAGCGGAGTCTGTAACCTGAAGCGTATGTAACCTGAAGCGTATGTAACCTGAAGCTTATGTAACCCGAGGTACCACTGTAGTTGTTCTTCTCTTTGACATTTGGTTGGGAGGGCATTCCACAAGGCGGGTGCCACTACCAAGAAGGCCCTCTGCCTGGTTCCCTGTAACTTGGCTTCTCGCAGGGAGGGAACTGCCAGAAGGCCCTCGGCACTGGACCTCAGTGTCCAGGCTGGATGATGGGTAGTGGAGACGCTCCTTCAGGTACACTGGACTGAGGCCATTTAGGGCGTTAAAGCTCAGCACCAACACTTTTGAATTGTGCTCAGAAACGTAAGCAAGATCTGAGCATATGAGGCCCTACCCCATGCTGTGGTTTCCAGCAATTCATGGAGGAAGAGGATAGCCGTTGTACCTAGTAGCAATTGATAGCCTTCTCCTCCATAAATTTGTCCAATTCTCTTTTAAAGCCATCTAAGTTGGTGGCCCTTGCTTTGGGAGGGAGTTCCACAGTTTAATTGTAGTTTCAACACCCTCCGTACATGAATTATAGAACTTTCTGCTGGATAATGATGTGCTTAAAGCCTGGGCTGCAGTTGCCTTTAATTCCTGCTCCTTTTCACCTGAAGTTAGGGAAACTCCTCGAGTTGTTTTCCATTCGAGGCATCTGCTGCGAGTTATTTTCACCACCAGACTTGCTATGTGGGTGTTTTCTCGCTCTGATTTCCCAGCAGAAGTTCTTCAAGATTAGGTGGGGGAGGGCATCCAAGTGGAGGGGAGGGGAGACAAAGAAGAAGAAGGAAGGCATTAAATTTGCTTTCCCAAAGTGATATGAAATGTAGCACAGAGAGCGATGGGAGCTGAGTTTTGTTATTATGAAAATTTGGGATGTTGATTTGTCTGTGGGCAGAAGCAGACATTATCTCAACAAGCATGGGCTCCTGAAACTTTGTTTGCCAGAGTGAATGTAGGCTGGGAGGAGTGTCCCTCCATGTCACACAAGGATAATGTTGAGCGAGTTAAGGATTCAAGAAGAGCTCTGCTAAATCAGGACAAAGGCCCATCTAGACCAACCAGATGCCTATATGATGCCCTCGAAGCTAGACCTGAGTGCAACAGGTCTTTGCCGCTTTTGTTATAGCTGCAATCTGCGCCTCCATGGAAAGGGAGGTGTTGAAGATTACACCCTCAATCAGGTTGAGACAGACCTGTATCTCTTCTGGCAGAACCAACCCCGTATATTTTGGAACCTGGGGCGAACCACAAAATGGCACCCCCGCCAGGCGAGAAGGGGTGAGTTCTGAACTGCTCTCTGCCATAGCCTCTTCTTGCTCACTAAGCCCTGTTGCCTCTTCAGCTTCCGACACCTCCTCCTCCCAGTCTGTTCTGCCTCCACAGTTGGGGCCAGCAATGCTTCTGAATGCCAGATGCTGGAAACGGTCAGGGGTGGGTACCAGGAGTAGGTCATGAATATCTTACATGGTGTCAATGAAGATAACTCTTCATTCAAAGAAACAAGCAGATCAGCAGGCCAGGCCTAGTGATCACAGCAACTCTTCCTGGTAGATCTTCTCAGAATAGGGCACTTGTAGGACTGAAGGTCCCTGCCTTCCTCCAGTTGCCTAAGCCTACTTGCCTGCCGTATAGTAAAAGCTATGGTTTTCCCAGTAGTGATGTATGGAAGTGAGAGCTGGACCATAAAGAAGGCTGATCGCCGAAGAATTGACGCTTTTGAATTATGGTGCTGGAGGAGACTCTTGAGAGTCCCATGGACTGCAAGAAGATCAAACCTCTCCATTCTGAAGGAAATCAGCCCTGAGTGCTCACTGGAAGGACAGATCCTGAAGCTGAGGCTCCAATACTTTGGCCACCTCATGAGAAGAGAAGACTCCCTGGAGAAGACCCTGATGTTGGGAAAGATGGAGGGCACAAGGAGAAGGGGACGACAGAGGATGAGATGGTTGGACAGTGTTCTTGAAGCTACCAGCATGAGTTTGACCAAACTGCGGGAGGCAGTGGAAGACAGAAGTGCCTTTCGTGCTCTGGTACATGGGGTCATGAAGAGTAGGACCCAACTAAACGACTAAACAACAAGAACAACAACTTGCCTGCCCCCTGGCCCTTTCCAAGCAATCTGCGACTCCGTTGATGCATCTGTCTCTGCTCTGCCCTCTTCATACCTCTTCTGGTCCTGGGAGACCAGCGGGGAGGAGAGCTGGTCTCAGCCCCCTGGCATCATCTGCCTGCCTGATCTCTTCCTTTTTGTCCCGCTCCAGTCTTTGCTTCTGCCTCTTCTGGACTGCTCTCTGCCACAGCCTTTTCCTGCTCACTAAACCCTGTTGCCTCTTTAGCTTCTGACACCTTTTCCTCCCAGTCTGCTCCTCCTTCTCCCTCTGACCATGCATCGTTGGTCCCCCCCAATCCCCTGGCTCTGAACTTTCTTCTCCTGGGGGTGCCTTTGGTGGTTCCCCAGCTGCTGCTTTCCACCACTCCTCTGCATCCAGCCAGCCCATGACAGGAAACCATTTGTGAAGAAGCCACCATGTAGGGTCGGATTCTTTCCCCTGCAAATTGCTTTGGGGATGGATCGAGGGTGGGGCAGGAAGCTCCTCAAGGTAGCACAAAGTGAATTTTCCCCTATCTAGGGAATAGGGCATGCACAGACCTAATGATTCCCCACAAAAAAAGAATACTGACAACTGTGGTTTGTTAAGGCTGCTGGGAATTGTAGCTTTGCGAATGCTGCAATTCCCAGGCCAGAGATAGGGTGATGGGTGGAGGTTAGGGATGTGGAAGGGAAAAAAATGGATTCAATTCACATTTCAGGGAGAACCTTCCTAATTCACAGTGCTTGAACCAAATCATCATCATCATCATCATCATCATCTTTTATTTATATCCCGCCCTCCCCAGCCAAAGTCGGGCTCAGGGCAGCTAATATCAGATATATAACATTGGTATAAAATCAAACAATAATTAAATTACCTCCTAAAAACAGGTCAAAATCAAATTAAAATCTAATTAGACGGCTTTCCGCAGGGTTAGGGTTGGGAAGAGTAAGTGCTCATCGGCCCAAATGTTCACGCTAATCTTATATGGGCCTGTGAGAATGCTGGGAGGCCTCTTTCATATTAGTTCTTATACAAAAAGAAAAGGGGAGTCAGGCTGAGCCCTGACCAAAGGCCTGGCAGAACAACTTCGTCTTGCAGGCCCTGCGGAAAGATGTCAAATCCCACAGGGCCCTGATCTCTTGTGGCAGAGCGTTCCACCAGGCCGGGGCCAAGGTCGAGGCCAGTCTAATCTCTCTGAGGCCCGGGATCTCTAATATACAGACCGTGGGGCGTACCAGGAGAGATGGTCCCGTTGGTACGAGGTTTCCCCAGCCACTCTGGGCGGCTCCCAACAGAATATTAAAATACAATAAAACATGAAACATTTAAAACTTCCCTAAACAGGGCTGCCTTTAGATGTCTTCTAAAAGTCAGAGAGTTGTTTATTTCCTTGACAACTGATGGGAGGGTGTTCCACAGGGCGGGTGCCACCACTGAGAAGGCCCTCTGCCTGGTTTCCTGTAACTTCACTTCTCGCAGGGAGGGAACTGTTAGAATTCCTGAACTATGATTGCAGTCATGGGATTGTTGTCTTTCACGTGACAGTGTATGTTTTGACTACACAGAGTGGGAAGTGATGGAGACAGGATGTTTGTGTTATTGTGTTCCATAAAGTGGGTCTATTGTCCTTTGTTCTTTTCTCTCTGCTGTCTGATGGTAGAGAGAGAGGGAGCCATGTTGCAGTGCTCCGTGTGTGTTTATATGTAAATAAAGTAGATTATCCAAAACGCTGAGTTGCTGAGGTCTGTCACATGCATGATGCGCAAACTCTGTGGATCCCTAAGTGTGCCGGTGTCGGTTGGCATCGGTCGCTGTGATGTTTGGGCTGAAGAAAGCTTTTAAAGCCCGAACGATCAACCAGGAGGGAGAGAACATGTCAGTCGGGCATGTGTCTCTGCCAGGGTCCTACCGAGTGTAGGCTGAACTCCTGACAGCAACCGCCAGAAGGCCCTCAGCACTGGACCTCAGTGGACCTCAGTTACAGCCTGCCGTAGGAAGGTGAGATTTGCATCCATTGCCCCATTCTGTTTACCCTCTGACCCCACCCACCACTGCCTTGTGGCCCTTGCAAGTCTGCCTAGAAGGAATGCGTACCCTCTGGTTGTCAACAGTGAGGACAGGATGCCACTGGCCTGATCCTGCAGGGCTTCCCTTAGTTCTTATGAGAGATAATTCTGGGAGAGAGCAATCGGTGAAGGCACAAGGAGCGAAGGAAGAGACTGCGACCGGGTTAGTGGGGAAAGGGAGGGGGGGAAAACACACAAAAGGGAATCTTCTGTCAAGTGTAAGCTGCCTTGACAGCGGATTGTGGGGGATCCGAAATAGCAATTCTGAGCTGGCAAGAGGAGAACGCTGTCAGCACCGTGTGTGTGGGCTGAACGTCAGGGGAGGCAACGGCCGTCAGGAGGAGTGAAACACGCTGAGTCTGTGTGTGTGTGTGTGGGGGGGTGATTCTGCAAGCCACCTCCACCCCCGTGCTTCTTCCCACCCCCTGCTACTAATTCTGCCCTCTGGCTGTTCCCTTTCCTGCAGAGCTGTGTGTGAGTCAGGGAATAGAATAGGGTGGCATCAGGGTCCTGGGGGGTGAAGGCTGCTGTACTCCCACTTCTACCCAGAATCACGATCTCCTCCCCGCCTCCCCCGTTCAGGAGCCACTGTGAACTAGAGAGATAATACCCATTACAAAATGCCAAAACAGTGGTACCTCGGGTTAATAACTTAGTTCGTTTCGGAGGTCCGTTCTTAACCTGAAACTGTTCTTAACCTGAAGCACCACTTTAGCTAATGGGGCCTCCCGCTGCTGCCGGACCGCCAGAGCACGATTTCTGTTCTCATTCTGAAGCAAAGTTCTTAACTCGAGGTACTATTTCTGGGTTAGCAGAGTCTGTAACCTGAAGCGTCTGTCACCTGAGGTACCACTGTATGGGAGATTCAGAGATATCTTCTTTTTTGGTGATCACTCGTAGCCAAGTAAGATTGTCTTCCATGAACATGGTTTTAACAGTGAGTCCGTAAGTGACTGTGGAGGCCAATTCTGGACCCACACGGGAGGCAGTTGAAGACAGGAGTGCCTGGCGTACTCTGGTCCAGGGGGTCATGAAGAGTTGGACACGACTAAACAACTAAACAACAACAAAGTTTAGGGGTGGACCAAATGACCCTCAAGGGCATTTCCAACTCTAACATTATATGATTCTATGATCCTTTTGCTTATACCCAACTTTTGCCTTAGCATACCTTTTGAGGTCAAGGTTTTGCATTTTCTTCCTGGGTGTCTTGTCAACAGCTGCTAGCTATCATGACCGTCTGTGTTCACCTCCACTGTCATAATTCATATTCCTCCAAACACCAGTTTTAGGGAATCATGGGTTAGGAGAGAAAGCTATTTCACTCATGACATGCCAGTGAGTTTTCTGTTGACCATGGTGAGAACATGGACATGATAGGTCTTCAGCCTGATCCAGCTGTTTTTCTTGCAATCTTACCTTTTTTTTTTAGTAATAAAACAGTTTTTAGTTGATGAAGCCTTTGCCTTCTAACTAATTCCACAAATATCAGTGTGCCACTATGCACGTTTGCTCAGACTGAAGGCGCATTGATTTCAATGGGAAACTCCCACAGGAAAGTGTGTATAGAATTGTAGACGTAAGCGAAAGTGAAACCCTATACTCAAGGTCCCGGGAATAACCCTCATTGAAATTTAAGGTAAAGGTAAATGGACCCCTGACCATTAGGTCCAAACGCGGACGGCTCTGGGGTTGCGGCACTCATTTGAATTCAGACACTCAAACTGCAGGTGAGTGTGCCTAGGTGCCGTGGTTCAGTAGCAGACCAGCAGACAGTCTGAGCATTACTGAGACTGAACATCTATAGCTCTCTGGCTTTGGCAATTATTTGGAATTGCCCAGTGAAATACAATGGGACTTGTGAGCAATACCTATTTTTTGTGTGAGTGATGGTGGGGAACCTAGCCATTCACCCGCCTTAGAAAAACGCTTGCCGATTTAGTCATATGAGGCACCCGGTGCCTTTGATGAGCAGTCACCCCATCACATCAAAAAGCGCAGAGCGCAGGAGCATAGAATTTGACGGCCGACTTTGTTCCATTATGCCTTTTAATTCAGATGTTTAAATTGCTTTCACAGGCGTTGGAGACGACGATCGGAAATGCAGAGAGCACTTTGCGTTCAAATGCAAGGGGGCTCTAAAGCTTTCTCTCAAGTGCTCCATTTGGCTCTCCTGCTGGAATTCCAAAGCAGAGAACTTGGACCAGAACCAACCCTTAGTAGTTTAAAATGGAGATGGGCAAATGTATGTGTTTTTAAGGACAGCTCTACTTTCCAGGCAGTGGTCTGAGGGTCATGTTGCTACTAGGGACGTGGGCAGTGGCGTAGCGTGGGTTGTCAGCACCCGGGGCAAGGCAAGTAATTTGCGCCCCCTAACCCGGGGCAAGGCAAGTAATTTGAACCCCCCCGCTGCACTGTCCCTCCCCCAGATAGTCCCTTGCTCTCTCTCCGCACCACACCGCACGCCTGGCACCCTCCCCTCCACAGTGGGCGGCGACCTGGCGGCTCGGATCGGATTCGCACAGCCAGCACTGCAGTGAGAGAGAGTGAGTGAGCCAGGTAGGGGCAGAGAGCTGCGAGTGCGAGCGCGCTCCCCCCCAGATGTTGCGCCCGGTGCGGCCGGCCCCCCCTGCACCCCCCACGCTACGCCACTGGACGTGGGAAAGGGAACATAGGAACATTGGGAGATGCCTTAAACTGAGTCAGGACACTGTTGCATCTAACTCAACATTGTCTACTGACTGACAGTGGCTCTCCAGGGTATAAGGTAGGGTTACCAGACGTTCACAGTTCCCGGGGACAGTCCCCAGATTTGCAGATCTGTCCCCAGACAAATTCCATCTCCGGAATGTCCCCAGATTTGCAAATCTGTCCCCAGGAAACGTTGCAGCGGCAGCCTCAGCAGCCCAGAGCCAGCCTGGTAGCACAGTTGGTTCTGGCTGGCTTCAGGAGCTGCTAGCTGCTCTGGTGCCCGCCATTTTTCCTTGCCAGAAGGCCCCATATGATGTGTCTTGTGCGCATATGATGCGTCTTGTGCAATCTCCTGCCCCCTTCCCCCTTTGTCATGGGCGGGCAGCCATTGCCCAGTTTTTTTAAAAAAACTCTGAGCATTTATGTTTCACAGGGTGCAAAAGAAGGGCTTTGCCGTACAGTATACATGTATGCTTGGGCCCAGGGTCTTTTGCCTCACCATCCCCATTACTGACTCCTTGTTGCTACTCAGCTTCAAAAAAATCTCCGGATTCATTGAAAAAAATCTGGTAACCATAGTATAAGGCAGGCATCTCTCCCAAATACTCCTGGATATGCCATTAGGGACTGAACCTTCGACCTTTCCCATTCAAAGCAGATGCTATACCTCTGAGCTGTGACCCTTCTCCCATAACTCTGTTGGTTTTGTTCATGATAATCTAACAAATTTGCACGTCCTGAACTGAAATGCAGCTGTCCTTCAAAATTGGCACCATCCAAATTGTGCGATGCAGTTCTCCAACAACAACAACAACAAAATGCATAGCAAGAAGCATGTTTTAGAGGGAAGTGCACACACAAAAATGCACGCATTAGTGAAAATAATTAATGGGAATTCATTTCATTGGGAGAATTTGCTTGCAAAAAATGCTAACTGGTGTGATTATGGGGGAAAACGTATCTCATGTGGGAAGCAACATCTCTCTTTCATGTTGCAGGGCGGAATGTTTTCCAAATATTCTCCATATTTTTTTGTGAATAAATGGCAGCCACAATCCCCCACCCTAAAATGGCCTACACCATCGTCTTCAGCTCCATGATTCCAAGACTCAGGCACAGTGCCGGATTTACGTATAAGCTAAACAAGCTATAGCTTAGGGCCCCACTCTCTTGGGGGCCCCCAAAAAAAATTAAAGGAAAAAAACAACCTGGATGTACATTTCCAAAATATAAGATAAAAAACAAATAAAATAAAGCCTGCATACAGCAACAGTGTTTTGTGTTGTGTAGGCTCCGCCTGCTAGCCTGCTCCCCATAATATCACTGGTTTGCTCATTTCTATGTATAGGGTGCCTACATTCTGCAAGGGCAAATGGCTTTAGATACCTACTAGGTCCATAAATGACCATATAGCATATATTCAACACAAAAAACTGTGACAATTTGTTGTTGACAAAGGTGTCAGGTGTGCGTGCAGGAGCCAGGCCCTGTGACCAATAGGACTTTGCAGGACTGGGGCCTTCCTGAGTTTGTTCTGGAGAGGCAAAGCGCGGCTGCACAGGTGAGGCCGATTGGTAACTCACAGCACCTGGTGGCAAGAGCTGGGAAGGGATATACGGTCAGCATTTCCCTTCAGCTCTTTGCCACAGCAACACGCTTCGTGCCTTTGGCTTCTTGTTTCCTGATCCTTGAACCTCGGCTTCTTGACTCCCTGCTTCTTGATCCTCAGACCCTTGACTTCTTGACTCCTTGCTTCTTGATCCTTGGACCCTTGACCGTGACTCCTTGCTTCTGGACCCCTGGCTTTTTGACTCCTGGCTCTCTGACCCTCGGACTCCTGGCTTCCTGACTCCTGGCTTCTGGACCCCCGTTTCTGCTCCCAACCCGCCATCTTGCCCCCGGCCCTGACTGTCAGGATCTCCGCTCGGCCAAGCTGATAGAGCTCATCTTCCAGAACCACCCTCCCAATGAATAATTAACAACCGGAGCCTTTGATGAGGCTCCAAGGCACGTTCCCCCATTCAGCAGAGTTTCCAGAAGCATGCGGAAGGATGAGATAGTATGAGCTACATGGCTAAAGAGTTTTATTATCTTCTACGCAGACAGCAAAGAAAAATACATCCTCTCTCTATGAAAGCAGAGAGCAACTGAAACAAAGGAACAGGAAACAGGGCATGTTTAGCCTGGAGAAGAGGAGGTTAAGGGGTGATATGATAGCCATGTTCAAATATATAAAAGGATGTCACCTAGAGGAGGGAGAAAGGTTGTTTTCTGCTGCTCCAGAGAAGCGGACACAGAGCAATGGATCCAAACTACAAGAAAGAAGATTCCACCTAAACATTAGGAAGAACTTCCTGACAGTGAGAGCTGTTCAACAGTGGAATTTGCTGCCAAGGAGTGTGGTGGAGTCTCCTTCTTTGGAGGTCTTTAAGCAGAGGCTTGACAACCATATGTCAGGAGTGCTCTGATGGTGTTTCTGCTTGGCAGGGGGTTGGACTCGATGGCCCTTGTGGTCTCTTCCAACTCTATGATTCTATCATTCTATGAAACCAGTAACGTCACATCTGTCTCCTCTCCCGTGAGACTTCCAACATTATGGAATGTGTTTGGAATGTAAACAGAGTCCTGTGACTCTAAGCAGCTGCACAGTGGCAAACAGAAACTAACACTGACGTCCCCTGCCAGGACTTCGATCGCCCATGAACTGGACCGTGACAAAAGGACAGCTGGACATATAAAGGGCCCCATTACCTTCAGTAGCTGAGGGTCTCATCAAACCTAAATCTGGTCCTGCTCAGGCAGAGCTGCAAGATGCAGCCTCCTTGAGAGAAGAATGGATTCTGTTGCATCTCTGCATGGGAAGTGGTCCGGTGATCACCATACCTTAT
Organism: Podarcis tiliguerta; assembly: GCF_965153285.1. Classification (NCBI taxonomy): domain Eukaryota; kingdom Metazoa; phylum Chordata; class Lepidosauria; order Squamata; family Lacertidae; genus Podarcis; species Podarcis tiliguerta. The sequence continues at coordinate 4,030,251 of NC_139540.1, forward strand.
GTAGGAACAAGACAGAATTACTGCTGGGTTGGAACATAAGAGTCTGATGGATCAGGCCAATGGCTCATCTAGTCCAGCACCTGTTCTCACAGTGGCCAACCAGTTGCCTGTGGGAAACCCAAGCACAAGAGCACTTTTTCGTCCCATGGTTCCCAGCAAATGACCGGATGGAGGAGACAATGCAGTGATGAAGTAACCAGACTCTGGCTTTTGGGGGTCACAGAAACCTCAACTGATTTACGATGCAATCTTATGCATGTCTATATTGAAGTAAGTCCCACTGAGCTCAATGGGCCCTACTCCCAAGTAAATGTGAATACAATTCCCTCCTTATTTCATCCATCTGCCTTGGCAGTTCTAGGGGAGCAAATTAAGAGTCCCTTGTCATTTGGAAGCTATTGCCTTCTCCGTTACATCACCAGCATATGTCCCAACACAGCAGGGATGCTACACTTAATCCTGCCAATGGCATTGTGTCAAAATTTAGAAGCGCACACATCTTATGCATGCAGCATGAACTTTCCTACAGCATGTATTTTTAAAGAAAGACCTGCTTCCAAGATGCTTGTTTTTCTACCCTTCCTGATTTTTCATTCTCAGAGCTAATCAACTGGAAAGCATGCTCAGTGATTATCTCCATTCTCCCTTGCTACTTTGTTTAGCTCTCGCCTGTCCTTCCCCAGAGTCTCCTGAAGGAGATCTCATTAAGGGCTTTTCTTTGAGAAAAGGTCCCTCGGGTCCCTCCCCCCCTTTTATTTTAAAAAAGTCTTCTTTAAAAGGTCACCCAGCTTGAGACAAAATTATTCTCTATGCTCCCATCCTCCTGGTGACTAAGAGACTTGCATAAGCTCTTTAAGCTGGAATGTGGGGCCTGGTGGGGAGTCGACTATACAATTTATTCTGCCTTTTTTTTGGCACCAATATACTTACAGGTGTGTTCCAAAGAGACTGCATTTTGCTGGCCCATTAATGGTCCCTCTGTTAAAACATTTAGCAATCTGCGATCATGGTTACTTAACACTAAAATGTTTCGGGGAGCCACACTTCCCCCCAGTCTTGCAGACGCTGAAATAAATATTCAGAAGGGCTGAAGAATGTCAATCGTATGCACCGGAGTGAAGGTGGAGATCGTGTCAGTTCCAGAGAAGCTTTAAATGGAAACGAGCGGTGTTAATTGACATTTGTAAAATGTGAATCCTAAATTTGGTAGGCATTTCATTCTGCCTCGTAGCTTTCCACCTCTCTTTCCTTGTCACTCAGCTTCTCTTTGCAATGTTTGGCTGAAAGGTCTGATGTGATCTGCTTCCAAGAGCGGTGCTTTGAGTGAGAGCTGAGACAACAATCAAAATAGAGCATCGTCTTGAAAACTTTGGAGTTGCAAAGTTAGCATTTTCTTCCACTTTCCATTTCTGTGCCTATTCCTATGCCAATGTTTAGGTATACTTGCAGACATGTATGAGGAGAAATTCAATGGCTTGTCTCCAGGTCATCCTATTAACACAAGAAGAAGAAGAAGAAGGGTTTGGATTTGATATCCCGCCTTTCACTCCCTTTAAGGAGTCTCAAAGCGGCTAACATTCTCCTTTCCCTTCCTCCCCCACAACAAACACTCTGTGAGGTGAGTGGGGCTGAGAGACTTCAGAGAAGTGTGACTGGCCCAAGGTCACCCAGCAGCTGCATGTGGAGGAGCGGAGACGCGAACCCGGTTCCCCAGATTACGAGTCTACCGCTCTTAACCACTACACCACACTGACTCTCAAGGGCTTTTGGGTATGCCAAAAGCTTCCTCTGCTCTCCCCACATGCCCTTGCGCCCTTCCCAGATCTGCTCTGGAGGGTTGGGAGACCACCCCAGAACAGATTTTTTTGGGGTGAGCAGGGGGCATGCGAGGAGAGGAGATGAAGTTTGGTTGCACAGGTAAGTCCTTGCAGTCACAGGATGGCTTTGTTGTAGGCAACATGTAGGTTTCAAGAACCCAGCAAGACCTTTCACACTGGCTTCCCGCATTCCAAACCACTGTAGACTTTCAAAACCATGTGTAATCAATGTATCAGAGCGGATCAGGGTCATGGCTTCTGTCCTCATCCACAGCGTCATTCTTGGTTGTTGTTGTTGTTGTTTAGTCGTATCTGACTCTTCGTGACCCCCTGGACCAGAGCACGCCAGGCACACCTGTCTTCCACTGCCTCCCGCAGTTTGGTCAAACTCATGCTGGTAGCTTCGAGAACACTGTCCAACCATCTAGTCCTCTGTCATCCACTTCTCCTTGTGCCCTCCATCTTTCCCAATATCAGGGTCTTTTCCAGGGAGTCTTCTCTTCTCATGTGGTGGCCAAAGTATTGGAGCCTCAGCTTCAGGATCTGCCCTTCCAATGAGCACTCAGGGCTGATTTCCTTCAGAATGGATAGGTTTGATCTTCTTGCAGTCCATGGGACTCTCAAGAGTCTCCTCCAGTACCATAATTCAAAAGCGTCCATTCTTCGGCGATCAGCCTTCTTTATGGTCCAGCTCTCACTTCCATACATCACTACTGGGAAAACCATTGCTTTAACTATACGGACCTTTGTCGGTAAGGTGATGTCTCTGCTTTTTAAGATGCTATCTAGGTTTGTCATCGCTTTTCTCCCAAGAAGCAGGCGTCTTTTAATTCTGTGACTGCTGTCACCATCTGCAGTGATCATGGAGCCCAAGAAAGTAAAATCTCTCACTTCCTCCATTTCTTCCCCTTCTATTTGCCAGGAGGTGATGGGACCAGTGGCCGTGATCTTAGTTTTTTTGATGTTGAGCTTCAGACCATATTTTGCGCTCTCCTCTTTCACCCTCATTAAAAGCTTCTTTAATTCTTCCTCCCTTTCTGCCTTTTCTACTGCACCACTACTGCAGAGGAAGAAGAATCACCTTAAGGTATTCTCTTTCTCAACAGGAACCCCACATGGCACATCATTGAGGTGCGAGATGACAGGAAGAGTTAAAAGCAAGCAATTAACTAGCCATCGATTGGCAGAATCCGAAGTGCTCCGATCCTTTTTGAAAACAACAATAATAACAGGCAGAGGATGATTATTTGAATGCCAATGACTTTTGGATGCATAAATGGCTTTGAGTTACTTAGCGGCAGTGATTCATGCCCAAGAGCAAGACGTCTGCCAGGAAAGAGATTTCCTTCCTGGCTGTGAATGGGAAGGCATTTATAGAGGAAAGCAAGTGGCCAGCCAATTTGCTGTGTGCGCCATTAGCTGCATCCTAGTTTGGCAGTTGCAAGTGGTCATCAGCTGCCCTGACTACAAGCATGTCGATAAGATTCCCCGACACAAACAGGTAAACAACAGCACTTGGTGGCTCCTGTTGTCCAAAATCTTCCAAAGCAGGGGTAGAAAACCTGTGGCCTTCTATAGGTTGGCTGAATGTGACTCCCATCAGCCCATCTTTTTCTGGGCAGGCTGGGGCTGATGTGCACCTCATACATCTGGAGGGACAAAGATACCCCACCATGGTTGTGATGGGTCTAGAAGCCTTGCGCAAGGAATACCGCTGCTCACTCAGATATATTTACAGTCTTTATTTACATAAAAAGGTAAAGGGACCCCTGACCATTAGGTCCAGTTGTGACCGACTCTGGGGTTGTGGCGCTCATCTCGCTTTAATGGCCAAGGGAGCTGGAGTTTGTCCGCGGACAGCTTCCGGGTCATGTGGCCAGCATGACTAAGCTGCTTCTGGCGAACCAGAGCAGCACACGGAAACGCCGTTTACCTTCCCGCTGGAGTGGTACCTATTTATCTACTTGCACTTTGTGCTTTCGAACTGCTAGGTTGACAGGAGCAGGGACCAAACAATGGGAGCTCATCCCATCATGGGGATTCGAACCGCCGACCTTCTGATTGGCAGGTCTGTGGTTTAATCCACAGCGATTTACATACATGTTTACAAAGGTACAGAACATAGCTTCATGCGTCCAAATCCTCAGTGGCAGATCCAGGAAGTGGGAGCTTTCTGCTTCTCCATCAGAGGAGCTTGGGAAGCCCTAAACGCCTCCTTTGTTCCCTACGTTTTAACCCCCTCCTGTCCTGTGCTGAAGGACACTGAGTCTCCCTCTGTCCCTGAACTAGGAGAGTGATGTTGCTGCTCTCCAGCATCCAGGAGTGTCCTCGCCACTTGAGTTTCTTCTGCTTGCTTGTCCTCCTCCTGTCTTTTCTAAAGGCTCTTGTTCTCCCCCCTCCCTCAGCTCTGGGGCAATCCCTGGCAGCCCCATGACAATGATCCCACAGCTGGTGCCAGCATCCTCTGTTCTACCAATCCTTTCCAGTATTCTACTCTCTCTCCCTCATCTGTGCCTCCAAGGCTGGATGCATCTGGGCGAGGATGTCTGTGTCAAGGGTGGGGGACCTTCAGAGGACCACATGCCAGTGGTGGGCAGGGCCAAGGGGAAAGGGGGTGGGGCAAGGGAGGAGACTCTTGCCTTTCTGCAGCAGGCTACACTCCAGCCGTGTGGAGGCCAGAGAATTACACGCACACACCTGCATCAAGGCAAACAAAGAGACATGAAGATAGTTGAAGGACGCAAGGCAAAGGCACCCAAGGAGAACATCAAATAGGTCCACCCTTCTACACCCAAGCTGCTAACAGTGATGCCTCCCTTCTGATATCATGCCCCTCTGAGCCTCCAAATACCAGTTTCTGGCCATCACAAGTGGGGAGCTCAGACCTTGCTTGATGGTTTCCCATGGGTTCTAGTTGACCACTGGGAGCACAGGATCCTGGAGTACATGGGCCACTGGCCTGATCCAGCAGGCTTTCCTTATGTTTTGGAGTACAGTGGTGCCTCGCAAGACGAAATTAATTCATTCCGCGAGTCTCTTCGTCTAGCGGTTTTTTCGTCTTGTGAAGCAATCCTATTAGCGGCTTAGAGGATTAGCGCTATTAGCAGTTTAGCGGCTATTAGCGGCTATTAAAGGTTTAAGGGATTAGCGGATTAGCTGCTAAAAGGCTATTAGCGGTTTAGCGGCTTAGAAAAAGGGGGTGGAGAGCGAAAAAAATCTCAAGACTCGCAAGACATTTTCGTCTTGCGAAGCAAGCCCATAGGGAAATTCATCCTGCGAAGCGCATCAAAAAACGGAAAACCCTTTCGTCTAGCGGGTTTTCCGTCTTGCGAGGCATTCGTCTTGCGGGGTACCACTGTACTTGGTTTCCCTCCCACTCTCCTTAAGCTACTCTATTAAGTGTCATGAACTTTGACGGCACTTAAAATAAAATAAAATAAAATGGAACGCATCTATCTCCTTCCTTGGAGGTTTTCCATCAGAGGTTGGATGGCCCATCTGCCATGGATGATTTAGCTGAGATTCCTGCATGGCAGCGGGTTGGCCTAGATGATCCTGGGGAAATCCTAAGGACACTCAAGGAATCCCTCCTTGGAAAATTCCTATTTAGCCACTTCAACAGATGACTGGCTGCAGCCCATGCTACATTGAGAAGGATGACCCCCCCCAAAGGCATGTGTCCCTTGGGATGAGAAAAGTACCCCATGTCTGGTCCATACAAATGCAGATATCATTATCTCATTCATAGAAGGGACCCTGTGAGTCATTTATTCCAACTCCTTGCAATGCAGGAATCTCAACTAAAGCACTGGATGCCCTATGCGGCCTAGGACCCACGTACCTATGGGACTGCCTCTCCTGGTATGCCCCACGGAGGACCTTAAGGTCCACAAATAACAACACTTTGGAGGTCCCAGGTCGCAAGGTGGTTAGCTGGGTCTCAACTAGGGCCAGGGCCTTTTCAGTACTGGCCCCAACTTGGTGGAACGCTCTGTCACAAGAGACTAGGGCCCTGCAGGACTTGACATCTTTCCGCAGGGCCTGCAAGACAGAGTTGTTCCACCTGGTCTTTGGTTTGGACTCAGTCTGACCCTTATGTTTCCCTCCACTTATGGTTTTGATCTATGGGCTACTTTTAAAATGAGGCTGCATTTTAAATTGCATTTTAACTTGTATTTTAAATTGGTTTCCCCCCCGTTGTGTTTTTATTGTAATTTTACTGGCCAGGGAGGGTGGGGTATAAATAAAATTTATTATTATTATTATTATTATTATTATTATTATTATTATTATTATTCCTCTTGGGTCAAGTAAGTGGCAAACCTAAATAAGGCAGGGGAAGATCAGTAGGTGTTTCTGGCTCTGTCTGTAGGCCCCCACCCCACTTTCTGTATTTCTAAATAGCAGCATATTCTGCTGAATAATTCCTTTGCACTAAGCCGCCTTCCAGCCACCCGGAAGGAAGGAGAGTTCCAGAAAGCAGGAAGGAAAAAAAGAGAGAGTCAACAAAGGAAGGAGGAGGAGAGACTTAATTGAGATAATTTTAGCTCTTCGGAACAGCACAGGCAATCTGCAGAACCATTTGGAAAGGAAAGAGGAGAATGGAACAACTTTAGCGCAGGGCGCCGGATGTGCCAAATAAGGAGAAAAAGGATGAGAGGAGGAAGGAAAAACCCCAGGCCTAAGAACTTGGTGGGTGGATGAATAAAACCTTCATTATATAACGCTAAAATTACTTAGTCATTTCCTAGAATGTTCTGTGCGTCGATCTATGCATGTTGTGGTCAACCTGAGGTCTTATGATTATGATGGCCAGGGTTCCTGAGCCTTAGCCCTTAGCACACACATTCTAATCCTGTGCATGTTGTTGTTGTTGTTTAGTCGTTTAGTCGTGTCCGACTCTTCGTGACCCCATGGAACAGAGCACGCCAGGCACTCCTGTCTTCCACTGCCTCCCACAGTTTGGTCAAACTCATGCTGGTAGCTTCGAGAACACTGTCCCACCATCTTGTCCTCTGTCGTCCCCTTCTCCCAGTGCCCTCCATCTTTCCCAACACCAGGGTCTTCTCCAGGGAGTCGTCTCTTCTCATGAGGTGGCCAAAGTCTTGGAGCCTCAGCTTCAGGATCTGTCCTTCCAGTGAGCACTCAGGGCTGATTTCCTTCAGAATGGAGAGGTATGATCTTGCAGTCCATGGGACTCTCAATCTCCTCCAGCACCAGAATTCAGAAGTTATGGGGTAAAAAGAGAGATCTTGGACTTGAAGCTTTAAAGTGTGGACAGCGTGGAGGGAAGGCAAGTGCGGATTAGCTCTGAGTTATGTTCTTGTTTATCCATACCGTCCTCAGCTTCTTCCTTCTAAATCATCACACCCTCCTCTGCTACTTTTTAATGAATATTTATTTCAAGTTGTTCCATGTTAGCTCGACACGCTTACGATCCTCCCCTCCTATTCTGCCTGGTGCGTTCCGAGCTGTTTGATTTTCCTGTGTTTGTGTCCTCTGAGCATTCCTTTCCCATTATAAATGTTTGATTTTTCCACCTAACTTTTTAAACCGTGCTCTGCTTTTCATTACAGTCAAATTACGATCTCTAACTGCATTTGCTTCCCATTTGATCTCCCTTCTTACATCTTCACTTTTAAATTAATATTTTACAGGTCTCTGAAGGCTATTATTACAGAATCTATTTGATGTTGTACCACCGCAATCAATTCCATTATATTGGATCGCTACGGGCTGTGCCCTGGCTTGATCTGCTCTCGGTGGCCCATCTGGTCCGGCATAGCCACTTCCGCCCTTCAGACGAGGTGGCGTTGCGGGCTTCACGGCCCCACCATGTGCGCAGCGGCTGGAACATAGCCCCTGCGCGACTGGGGAGATTCCCAGCCGCGTCACCTCCTGGCAAGCCAATCGGCTGGCTCTGGGGGCGTGGCCTGCCCTATTTATGGCAGGAGCGCTGGGGATCTCTCTCTTTTGCTGCCTACCAGCTGTTCCTGTTTCCCACCCTCCCACCCTTTAAGGTTTTCGTTCTTTGACCTTGCTATGGACCTTGGTTGGTCGCCATTGAGGGGCCTGGTAGGAATTTTTCCACTTGGCAAATTGGCACCAGCCACTTGGTTTTCGCCTACCTCGTAGCAAATCATCACAACTTTCTTTGTATTGGCGGTTAGGCATGGGTATTGCTCTGTAGATGGAAGAGGGGAAGAAGTGCCATCACCTGCCCCACATATTGAAGGATAGTCTGAGAAAGGATTCTGGGGGACGTGGCCCTGTCCAAAGCCTGGGGAGGTGAGGGCCTAAGGCACGCCCCCTAGAAGTGACCCCGGGGGAGTTCCTAGTTGATGTGCATCAGCCGGACTCCCCCTACTGGTGGTTAACCCTTCCCGGACTTCAAGCGGACGGGCTGAAGTCAGATATAGTCGGTTAGGACCAATGCCTAAGCCAATACCACTCATCACCTGTAACCAATAAAAGTTGTTGCTTTATTTAGCCAATAACCTTAATAATTGTGTCATATGTCATTTTTTCCACTGGGGGTGGGGGTGAGAATTTGCCATGCAACCAGTTCTCACAGTGGCCAACCAGAAGCCTATGGGAAACCAGCAAGCAGCACTCAAACCTGAAGGCTCTCCCCTCTTGTGGTTTCCATCAACTGGTATTCAGAAGCATTGCTACCTCTTACCATGGTGGCAGAACATAGCAATCAGGACTAGGAGCCATGGATAGCTTTGTCCCCCATGAATTTGTCCTATGCTTTGTTAAAGCAATCTACGCTGGTGTCACGGGACTGTGAAGGAACGCCTTTGAGTCGGGGGGAGGAGAAGAGTCAGAGCAGGAACAGTCAGAAGGAGACAGAGAGGGCCACAAGAGTCTTAATAACACAAGGATGGAAGAACGAAGAAATCCCATCTAAAGAATCATGGCAAGAGAAATTGATGGATTATGCAGAACTGGCAAAATTGGCACATAAGCTATGGGACAAGGACAACTGTGATTTCAAAGATGAATGGGAATCCTTTACAAAGTATCTGAAGACGCAACAAAGTGAATTGGACTCCTTGGCAGGTTTTGAATAAACACTCACAAACTCTTTATTGACAATAATCAGTTAGACAATTTAAGGATTTATACAATTTTGCAACATGCAGAGAACAGTATTCACAGAGAAACCAAAGATTGGAACTGAGGGAAGTTAGGGGGTGGGTGGGTTTTTTATGGGAGGGTAGGGGGAGGAAGGAAAATGGGGGAAAATTAAGGATGTGATGTTTTTTGGATAATATGTTTTGTTTAAGTTTCTATTTTTTTTTTAAAGAAGGAGACAGAAAGGAAGTGACGGAAGGGGAAGAAGTAGAGAGCCAGGAGGCAGGAAGGCTCTCTGATGCTGAAGCAGAGCCCCAGCACCACACAGGGAGTTCAGGAGCAGACGGAGAGCCTATGCTTGTGCCTTCGGCACAGGAAAGGAGAGGAACCTTTCTACGTATGTGGTGGGAGTGCAAAGAGATAGTTGGATTCTGGGAAAATACCTATAATGAACTGAAAAAGATGTTTAGATTTTCATTTGGAAAAAAACCCAGAATCCTTTCTCCTAGGTATCATGTCACAGGAAATAAAAAGAATGGTCAGAGCAATGTTTATGTATGCAGCTACGGCAGCAAGGTTATTGATTGCCAAAAATTGGAAAAGCAGTAGCGTCCCAACTAAAACAGACTGGTTATCTAAAATGATGGAATACTTCCATATTGCTGAACTAACAGGGAAGATAAGAGGAGATATGGTACAAAAAGTGACTAATGAGTGGGCTATCTTTAAGGAATACATCAAAATTTGTGTGGAAAAAGTAGAATTTCTGACAGATATTGAGTGAATCCAGAAAAGGATTAGAGTGAAAGGAAAGTAAAGTCAAGACAGAAGAAGAAATTAAAGAAATAATGAAATGCGTTTAAGCTAGTTGGGAAAATAAAGTTGCGTAACAAGAACGGCTGGAATTCAAGTCACTTGGTGGGTGTCCGTGTGGGGTAGGTGTGTAGGTATGTTGATATGTATAGTATAGGTATGTTGATATAGAGTAATGTAGGTATGTTTTGTGTAATGAAAATTAGGTAGTGTGTTGTGTTCGTGTATTGTGTAAATGTATATGTTAATAAAATAAAAAAAGATATTAAAAAAAGAAAAGAAAAAAAGGAAAGGAGAGGAGAGGGTTAAAGTGCAGGGATCAGAGACATCCCATGAAACTTCCCTGCCTTTTCTGTTGGAGGAGAAGCAGGAGAAGACCACTCCCCGAATCTGAACCGGACGATTCAGATGCATGATTGTATTGTGCTGCTTGTACATATGTAAAATAAAGAACTGTAAATATCTCTCTGAGTGAGCTTGTTGTTGTTGTTGTTTAGTCACTTAGTCGTGTCCGACTCTGGAGTAGGTTTCTAAGCACAATTCAAAGTGTTGGTGCTGACTTTTAAAGCCCTAAACGGCCTCGGTCCAGTTTACCTGGAGGAGCGCCTCCACCCCCATCGTTCTGCCCGGACACTGAGGTCCAGCGCCGAGGGCCTTCTGGTGGTTCCCTCCCTGAGAGAAGTGAAGTTACAGGGAACCAGGCAGAGGGCCTTCTTGGTAGTGGCGCCCACCCTGTGGAATACCCTCCCATCAGATGTCAAAGAAATAAACAAGTATCTGACTTTTAGAAGACATCTGAAGGCAGCCCTGTTGGGGAAGTTTTTAATGACTGATGTTTTAATGTATTTTTAATCTTTTGTTGGAAGCCGCCCAGAGTCAGGTGGCCAGCATGACTAAGCCACTTCTGGCGAACCAGAGCAGCGCACGGAAATGCTGTTTACCTTCCTGCCGGAGCGGTACCTATTTATCTACTTGCACTTTGACGTGCTTTCGAACTGCTAGGTTGTCAGGAGCAGGGACCGAGCAATGGGAGCTCACCCCGTCGTGGGGATTCGAACCGCCGACCTTCTGATCGGCAAGTCATAGGCTCTGTGGTTTAACCCACAGTGCCACCCGCGTCCCTCTGCTACTCTTGTTCAATTCATCTAAGTATAACCAAGCAAGGCTACCACTGAATCATGCCTGACAATGCAAGAACAACATCAGCAGCAACAACTACCACCACCAGAGCAGTTCCAAATGAGGGCTTCATATCTGTTTCCTATTCAAAGGGGCTATTTTATGTTCAGTGAGATGGCAGAATATCCCTATGTAGAAAGTCATTAAATAGTCAAGAGAACAAAGGAATAAGAGCTCATCATGGACACTGGTTTTCTGCACAGTCTGCTTTAAAGCTCATCAGGCACAAAATCAAGTCCTTATTTCAACTCAGGCTGCCATTGGGGAAAAATGTGAGAAATCACTGCATGCCACGAAGCCTGTTATTAGATGGAAAGCTTTCGATCTGGGTATTGGGTGACGTTGTTTTTTCCTCATCCCTAAGCCTTCTAATTAAATGGCATTTAAGTGTTCGAAGTGGCTCATACAGAGAGCGTCAAGAACACTTTGCCAAATGTATAGCTTTGTAGTATTGAATTTGCTCTCCTCAAATGCAGTAGACGTTTCACGAAAACAAGAACTAGTCTGGGCTGATGGGAAGATGAAGATGTGAAAAGTACAGACATTTGCAGCATATGCGTTCTCTGGAACTAGGCAGTAAATTATAGTATTTTTTTACAAGGGCACCCTTTTCAGACATACAATGGACATAAATGTATGCTATGACAAAAGCTGTCCCTGCCATTTCTTGAATTTTCCCCCTCCAGTTCTTACCTTCATTAGAATTCCAGTGTATGTGTCTGAGCTTGCCTGATCATTGCAAGGTGCTTGAGACTGTTGTGGGTTCCCCTCCTTTTCGTTAAATACTTCAGCAAAAATACATTTATATCTCACCTTTCCCCCCCAGACAGCTCAAGGTGGCATATTATTGGCAAAACCTATTGGTGTTTCACAACTTTCTGACTAGTTTCAGGACCTTAGCCAGACCTAGCAGAGTAAACGCAGAATTTACGAAAGCAATTGGCAACTTGGCTGCAGACAGGATTGACGAAGCAGGAACCAGGAACTTGTAGTTAGGTGTTTATTATATACAGGGAACTATTTACAGGAACACAGATCTTTAGATAACTCTCTCACAACTCTCAACCTCCAACTCCTACACATACACTTTCCAGTTAGTAGGCCATTAATCATTATTCCCGTGAGAGAGCTTGACCAATCATGGAGCTGTCTCCATGCCTCTGTATCACCAGGCAGACTTACTCCTTCACATTGCTTTGGCTGCCTGCCAAACTCTAATTGACTCTGTGTGAGTAGCTGCACGTATTCAGATTCCAAACACATATATGGTTTCCTGCAATTAATCCACACAACAACCCTGTGAGGTAGGTTAGGCTAAGTGATGGTGACTAGCCCAAGGTCACCCAGCGAGCTTCATGACAAAGTCAGGATTTGATCCCTGGTCTTCCGGGCTTTAGTCTGGTACTCTAACTATTATGCCACACTGTTCTTCCTGCACTGTGCAGCCTCCCTGGCTGCTTCCACTTCCTGATCCAAAAGAGCCTCATGGGAGGAGACAACCTTTTGATATCTTCCTCCTAGTTTTTAACTGAATCCTTTGGGAACTGGCTCCAAAGAACCTGAGATCGGTGTGCTTCCTGTATTTCTTTTTAAGTGAAGTCATATATATATATATATATATATATATATATATGCAGGTTTTGGTGTCCTCGGGTGTCTTCCCGTGTAAAAGTTGGGGTGTCTAGGCGACGTTTCGACGAGGTCTCACTCGTCATCTTCAGGCTGGTGCTTTCGGCTTCTTGTTACTGGAACAGAGCAGGATCTCAGTGTTTGAGTTCCTATAAATACTGTTGAGGAGGTGTGGTGTATAGCCTCCAATGTTCTGGGCAGAGAGGAGGTTCCCAGGCTAGTGTGCCTTTTCTTCTTTTGTTCCTTAATTACTTGAGGGATATCTTGAGTGATTTCTTGAGTGATTTCCTGAATCCCACTTAGGTGGGTCATTAGGTGTGGATTAGTTGCTAAAGCCTTCGTGTCTTGAACTCTTGAACTTTGTGAAGAGTTTTTCTGAGAAGATGGCTGTACTGCACTTGGTTGTGCTCTGGCTTGGCTTCGTGTATAGGGGCGAGCTGTGGTTTTGTGGCCTGTGCCAGCCAGATCTGTGTAGGGATTGCAGGGGGGTGCAGCATCCGGAGGTGCCACCCTGGTTTGGCTACTGGATGGTGTCTGTAATTTATCTGTGGAGAGGGTCTGGGTTTGGGTCTGGTGTGGTTGATTGGTGATGGCGTTCTGTGTGCCTCTGGATCTGGTGTCAGATTTTGTGGGGAGGGCTAATTTCCAGATGTCTGGCAAGCGGGATGTGTCGTCACGCTTGTTCATGTTGTGAGGGTGTTTCTCTATCTCGATGGCTTCCATGATTATTCTCTTGTGGTGATGTTCCATGTTAAAGAGCAATTTGGAATCTGCAAAATTAATTTCGTGTCCTGTTTCTTTCATGTGTTGGAAAAGAGAGGAAGTTTTTTCTTCTTTTTTGACGGCATTCTTGTGTTCTGCGATCCGTGCATTTATTCGTCTGTTTGTTTGTCCAATGTACGTGGCTGGGCAGACTTTGCAGGGTATTTCATAGACCCCTTGGTTTTCCAACTGAATTTTATCCTTGGGGTTTCTGAGGATATTGGCTATTTTTTGGTTGGTGCAAAAGGCTGTTTTGATATTGTGTTTATGGAGGATTTTGCTAATTTTATCTGTAGTGCCCTTGATATAAGGAAGGAGGGCTATGCCATTGTTTTCTTCTGTGTCTTGGTTTTTGGGGGGTGTTTCTTTTTGGATTAGCTTCGTAACCCTGTTTTGCTGGTATCCATTGGAAATTAACACATTTGAGAGATTCTGTAACTCAGTTGTCAAGTGGTCTTCGTCAGCCAGGCGTTTGGTTCTGGAGATGAGAGTCTTGGCTACGGAGTTTATTTGTGCAGGGTGGTGGTGTGATTGTGCATGTAAGTAGCGGTTGGTGTGTGTTTTTTTCCGGTAGATAGTGTGTCCTAGGGAGCCATCAGGTTTTTTGTAGATTAGGACGTCAAGGAAGGGAAGTTGGTTGTTGGCTTCTATTTCCATAGTGAATTGTATTTTGGGGTGTAGGCTGTTGAGATGTGTGAGGAAGCTATCCAGTTTTTCCTTCCCGTGTGGCCAAATTACAAAGGTGTCGTCAACATATCTGAGCCAAAGTTTGGGTTTGTGTTCTGACTTGTCTAAAGCATTGGTTTCAAAGTGTTCCATGTACAGGTTAGCGATGACCGGTGAGAGGGGTGATCCCATAGGTGCTCCTTCTATCTGTTTGTATCTTTGTCCATTGTGGATGAAGTACGTGTTGGTTAGGCAGTGGTTGGTCAGGTCCAAGATGTATTCGGGGGGATTGTATTTGTTTTGAATGGCTGTCAAGGCTTCATTAATGGGCACTTGTGTGAAGAGAGATACAACATCGAAGCTCACAAGTAGGTCATTGGGTTGTAGGTTTTGCTTCTTTATTGTTTCTATGAACTGGAAGGAGTTTGGAACGTGTGAAGAGATGGATTCTGCATAGGGCTGAAGTTGCTTGGCGAGAAATTTAGCGAGATTTTGTAGAGGTGAGCCTATGGAGCTGACTATTGGTCTGAGTGGTGTTCCTTCTTTGTGTATCTTGGGGAGGCCGTAGAGTTTGGGGCATCTGGATGATTTTTCTCTGGGGATGATTCTTAGCTGGATTTCTTCACTGATAGGAGAGGCTTTTATTTTGGATTTGGTGGTTTTTTCCAGATAGGTGGTGGGATCTGTTTTTATAGGTTGGTAGGTAGGGTCTTGGAGTAGATTTGATAGTTTTGTTTGGTAGTCTGATGTGTTCATCACAACAGTGGCATTACCTTTGTCTGCTGGGAGAATGATTATGTTGTTGTCTTTCCTCAGGTTGGTGAGTGCTTTCTGTTCTTCTTTGTGTAAATTGCTTCTGGGTGGTTTGCTGGAGCAGAGGATGTTGGTGACTTCAAGTCTGATTTTATTGGCTTCATCTGGATTGATTTTGGTTAGGCTAGCTTCGACTCCGCATATGATGTTTTCCGTGGGGATGCGTCTCGGGGCGACTGCAAAGTTGAAACCTTTGGAGAGTACTTTGGTTTCAGTTGAGGTGAGGATCCTGTCTGATATGTTATGTACTGTTTGTTTCATGGGTTGTTGTGGAGGGTGGCTGGGCTTCTGGCGTTTCTCTAGTTTGTGGAGTTTGTTGGTGTGTGTGTCTGTCTTGTGTGAGGTCTCCGTTTCAGCTCTCCAGACGGCTAGTTGTTTGCATTTGTCCCAGAGTGCAGGGTGGATTTTGTTACAGAGTTTGAGGTGAAGAGTGAGTAGATCTTTGTTGGTTTGGTTTAGTAGGTATCTTTTCTTGTGTAGTTCGTTTCTGATTAGAGATAGTTCAGTTCGTTTCAGGATCCTTTCGGTAGCTGGGGTTTTAGAGTGGAATTTAAGTTGGAAGCATGTGGGAATTAAGTTGTTGTCTCGGCAGTTGCGTAGGAACAAGAGATCACATAAGATGGTGGCTCTTCGGATTTCTAGTTTCTCGTAGGTTCTTGTCAGCTGGAAGGTTTCCTCCCCGTAGAGGTGAGATATTTGCTTTCGTAGATTTTCACGGGTACAGGAATGCAGGTTTTGGTGTCCTCGGGTGTCTTCCCGTGTAAAAGTTGGGGTGTCTAGGCGACGTTTCGACGAGGTCTCACTCGTCATCTTCAGGCTGGTGCTTTCGGCTTCTTGTTACTGGAACAGAGCAGGATCTCAGTGTTTGAGTTCCTATAAATACTGTTGAGGAGGTGTGGTGTATAGCCTCCAATGTTCTGGGCAGAGAGGAGGTTCCCAGGCTAGTGTGCCTTTTCTTCTTTTGTTCCTTAATTACTTGAGGGATATCTTGAGTGATTTCTTGAGTGATTTCCTGAATCCCACTTAGGTGGGTCATTAGGTGTGGATTAGTTGCTAAAGCCTTCGTGTCTTGAACTCTTGAACTTTGTGAAGAGTTTTTCTGAGAAGATGGCTGTACTGCACTTGGTTGTGCTCTGGCTTGGCTTCGTGTATAGGGGCGAGCTGTGGTTTTGTGGCCTGTGCCAGCCAGATCTGTGTAGGGATTGCAGGGGGGTGCAGCATCCGGATGCTGCACCCCCCTGCAATCCCTACACAGATCTGGCTGGCACAGGCCACAAAACCACAGCTCGCCCCTATACACGAAGCCAAGCCAGAGCACAACCAAGTGCAGTACAGCCATCTTCTCAGAAAAACTCTTCACAAAGTTCAAGAGTTCAAGACACGAAGGCTTTAGCAACTAATCCACACCTAATGACCCACCTAAGTGGGATTCAGGAAATCACTCAAGAAATCACTCAAGATATCCCTCAAGTAATTAAGGAACAAAAGAAGAAAAGGCACACTAGCCTGGGAACCTCCTCTCTGCCCAGAACATTGGAGGCTATACACCACACCTCCTCAACAGTATTTATAGGAACTCAAACACTGAGATCCTGCTCTGTTCCAGTAACAAGAAGCCGAAAGCACCAGCCTGAAGATGACGAGTGAGACCTCGTCGAAACGTCGCCTAGACACCCCAACTTTTACACGGGAAGACACCCGAGGACACCAAAACCTGCATTCCTGTACCCGTGAAAATCTACGAAAGCAAATATATATATATATATATATATGCATGGTTGCCTTTGAAAGATGAAAAGAAAAAGTCCTAACTTTTTAAAGAGACGAATGAACGGCTGTCAGCAGCTTTCCTCGCCTCTTCACTTTAGAGGAAAGACCAGCCCAAGATGCAATGGGAAGTGTGGGCACCCAGGGAGGCTGCAGGCTGCAGGCCACAAAAAAAGAGGTCATTTGTAGAATGCTGAAAAAGGACACTTACAAACACCCTCCATACATCTTGAATGTAAGACAATTGTAACAAAACCCCAGCACCCTACCCTAGAACAATTTCTCCAGAATTTCTCTCCCTTTTGATAAATTTGGAATTGACAATAAAACTGCCAATATCAAAATGCCTTTATACAAATCTATGGTGTGACCACATTTGGAATACAGTGGTAGCTTGGTACTCAAATGCCTTGGTTCCCAAATGCCGAAAACTCAGAAGTAAGTTTTCTGGTTTTCTAACGTCTTTCGGAAGCCGAACATCCGATGCGGCTGTCGGCTATTGTTTCCGGGGGGGCCTGCACCAATCAGAAGCTGCGCCTTGGTTTTCGAACATTTCGGAAATCAAATGGACTTCCAAAGCGGATTAAGTTTAGTGCTTTTGTTTTTGCTATTTATTTTGCGTTTGGTTTTTTTTAAGGCTTTTTCAGTTCATTTGTTTTTGTGACTGTGTGGAACCCAGTTCAACTACTGATCGATTGATCGATTGTGTGACTGAGGAAATGGATAAAAGCCCCCCATCCAAACAATGACTATCATCAGTGCAGGTAAGAAAAAAAAATAATTTTAATTTTCATCATCTACAATACTGTCTTATTTGTTTTATAGTACAGTACATGGATTAATGCTTTCATTTTATGGATCAGCGGTCTTGTTAGATAGTAAAATTCATGTTAAATTGCTGTGTTAGGGGTTGTTTTTAAAGTCTGGAACAGATTAATCCGTTCTGCATTACTTTCTATGGGAAAGCACACCTTGGTTTTGGAACGCTTTGGTTTTGGAACCGACTTCTGGAATGGAGTAAGTTTGAGAACCAAGGTGCCACTGTACTGTGTACAAGGTGCCAGTGTGGTGTAGTGGTTAAGAGCGGTAGACTCGTAATCTGGATTCGCGTTTCCACTCCTCCACATGCAGCTGCTGGGTGACCTTGGGCCAGGCACACTTCTCTGAAATCTCTCAGCCTCACTCACCTCACAGAGTGCTTGTTGTGAGGGACGAAGGGAAAGGAGAATGCTAGCCGCTTTGAGACTCCTTCGGGTAGTGATAAAGCGGGATATTAAATCCAAACTCCTCTTCTTCTTCTGCTAGAGGATTGTGAAGGGATCAAGTGAAAGCTCTTCTGCTAATTGTCAGGCAGTTGTGTTGGAGGCATGGGTGCTAGAATCATAGAATCATAGAATCATAGAGTTGGAAGAGACCCCAAGGGCCATGGAGTCCAACCCCCTGCCAAGCAGGAAACACCATCAGAGCACTCCTGACATATGGTTGTCAAGCCTCTGCTTAAAGACCTCCAAAGAAGGAGACTCCACCACACTCCTTGGCAGCAAATTCCACTGTCGAACAGCTCTTACCGTCAGGAAGTTCTTCCTAATGTTTAGGTGGAATCTTCTTTCTTGTAGTTTGGATCCATTGCTCCGTGTCCGCTTCTCTGGAGCAGCAGAAAACAACCTTTCTCCCTCCTCCATGTGACATCCCTTCATATATTTGAACATGGCTATCATATCACCCCTTAACCTCCTCTTCTCCAGGCTAAACATGCCCAGCTCCCTTAGCCATTCCTCATAAGGCATCGTTTCCAGGCCTTTGACCATTTTGGTTGCCCTCCTCTGGACACGTTCCAGTTTGTCAGTGTCCTTCTTGAACTGTGGTGCCCAGAACTGGACACAGTACTCCAGGTGAGGTAACTGGCTAGTGACTGTGTCGTGGGTGGCTTAGTTCAGCAGAGGTTATTAACACATGTACGGTCGTGGTTCCGAATGAGGCTTTTACCACTCTGCCGTGACAGCTGCTGGTAAGGTCAGTCGTCCCCAACAATTTGCCCTGCAGCAATGATGGGCAGTCAGTCCCTGCTAGAGATCCGTTCTCCCTCTCTCCCTACCCCTCCCCGCCCTGCCTGAGCCACTGCTTAAGCTCAGCACCACAACTTTTCCTTCCAACGTCTTCCCTCCCACTCCATTATTAGCAGAGTGCTGCAGGAGGTTTCCTTCACCCAAATTCAACCCACAGAAAACCCTGTCTTTCCCTTGTTGGAAAATTAGCAGGCGTGTAGAGGATTCGGTGAGGGGGGTGGAGCATGGATTTTGTGCTGAACCCACCAGGCAGCAAACATTGCAGCAACATTCTTCCATCTGTCTTGCATTCTTTTTAAAAATCCCTATTTCTTTGCTCCCAACCCCTTACTTTCAGCTGGGCTTCAGAACTGGGCTACAGTTTACAGAAAGTTTTGGTCCTCCATAGCTTCTCATTCTTGGTTCTCCATGTTTCCAGATCAGTTTACTAAATAAGGAGGAGGAGGAGGAGGAGGAGGTCCTAATGAAAATTCAATCTTTTTGGCCGAATGTCCCATAATATATACATTTTTGTATGCAATTTCCCCTAAGATAAACATATTTTTGCCAAAGCAATTTCCCCTAATAAAAAGTGCTTTTGTATTGTAATACAGTGGTATCTCGGGTTACATGTGCTTCAGGTTACAGACACTTCAGGTTACAGACTCCGCTAACCCAGAAATGTTACCTTGGGTTAAGAACTTTGCTTCAGGATAAGAACAGAAATCGTGCCGCGGCAGCAGCAGGAGGCCCCATTAGCTAAAGCGGTGCTTCAGGTTAAGAACAGTTTCCGGTTAAGAATGGACCTCTGGAACGAATTAAGTTCTTAACCTGAGGTGCCACTGCATTGTAATTATTTTATTTGCATTATTCATTATTATTATTGGCACTGCTATTTGACTCCATATGGCCCAGGGCTGTTCGCCACATGGCCCAGGGCGGTTCACAACACTGTAAAATGCAACATTAAACGCAGCATTAAAAACAGTTTAAAACAAATTACAATCAGAAGTAGAGTGGGTCCTAAAATGCATATATGTGCACACTCCACCCTGGAATGCGCATGGATTATTCTGCACATTTTTTGGCTGGAGAAGTGTATCACAAGATTCGGACAAGTGCAAATTTCAAAGAATGGCTGTGTTTCGGTTCCTATATTGTTTCAGTAGGGTTCAGTTGAATACGTTTGCTTTTAAATGTGAACTGAATTTCTCTCCCATCTCTCTGATTACCCTGCATCCCTTTCTGTATATGTGTGTGTATATACATAAACATACTAGGGACTGCCACCTTTGCCACCCTCGCCTACCCACCAAAACTTTTGCCATCCCCACTTCCCACACAGAAAGCTGTTTCCTGAAACACCTCCCTGACCCCCTGCTAAACAGCTCGCTTGGGCCACCAGCACCCCACCCTGCTCACTCAGTTGCTTGCCTGCCAACATGCAGTTACATAAGCTGCAGTGTGATAACAGCCTTACCTTTTTATGTATATAGGAAGATAGGTTCATGCATAGATATACACACACACACTGGATTTCCACCAGACAGTACCTTTCCTCAGAAATTTTGTTGTTGTTTGTTGTAATTTCAATACTTTATTATGAAGTTAAAATAACAGCCCGGTAGGAAATACTGAATGTTTTTATACTGCTTTGCCCCCTTTCCCCCTTTATTTTATATTTCCAACAGCGTTGTCATTTTAACTTCATAATAAAGACATGCTTTTTTTCTTAGAATGTTCTTTTTATTTAAATAATGTACTTCAATTACCGATATTTCTGTTGGTCCCCAAGTGGGAGGATAATAAGCTCTCTGCTTTTCCCCTTTGATTTCTCTCTCTCTCCATATTCCCACTCACCTTTTCCATCTCCAAAAACTGAGGGATGGGATGAAGAGAGAGAGGGGGAGAGAGAGAGAGAGAGGCTGCTAGCATATAAAAAGAGGGGGCTAAGAAACAGTGGAGTCCGTCTGTCTTTCCCTCACACCCATAAACACATCCCACGCTGTCTACTCCCTTCCATTCTCACATCTCTTCCCCAGACTTAATAATTCAACTTCTTCCCTCTTCACCTCCCCTCTCCTTCCACTCTCCTTTGAAAAGGAAAAAGCTCAGGCCATCTTTTCTTTCCTTTTCCTTTTAAAAACGTGTTTATTCAATACAACAGAACACAGAGGCGTTACCATAAATCAAAGAAACACTGGGTTGCTTCGCTTCTAAACCAAGAGGGGCAGTAGGCCGCAGTATATAGCCTGTCAGCTGGAAGCCCCAGGCCCTGACCCCAATTGTTCCAAGGGAGGCATATAAAATTCTCTTGATCTCAATTCTTTTCATCTGAAGTCCCTGATCTTGTTTGCAAAACAGCACGAAGGTGTTCGCAGCACAGCAGTCTTTCCTAACTGACGTAGAGACTTTGTTCAGGCAGCTGCATGTGTTTGGTCCATTAGGTTTTTGCTCCATATCTATTTTCCTTCCCTTGTTCTCTTCACAGGTCACAAATGCACACAAGGAAGGATTCTGGGTTAATGGCGCAGCCATGTGCACGCATTATCTCCCCTCCCTCTTTCTTCGCACTGCAATTTAATCATTGCACGTGCAGCACAGAAAAGTGCGATCGTGTGATCACACCAATTTGTGTGCTGTTGTTTTAAAAACCAGTGTTTGCGCGTACGAGCTAGGGGTGGGTCGAGAAGTTGAAGCAAGGATGCTTGGATCAACGAGCATCTCTGCTCAAATTATTCTGAGAGGAATTGAGGCGGGCACAGCTTGCTGAAAGCAAACCCCCACCCACCCATCTCATCACCGCCTTGATTCTGCTCATACACTTCATTTTTTTTAAAAAAAAAGATATTTATTGAAATTTCAACATGTTACAAAAATAAAAAAGAGTAAAAAGGAAAAAATACAAAATGAAAACAGTTAAAAACAAATCAGTCTTTCCATATCTTATCTTTCATTTGCTTGTTTCCCTGACCTCCTCACATCTCCCTTTCTTGTATTCCAGTTCAGTTAGTTAAATCAGCAAATCCTTTCCCTCTTTGATTTTATCTTAATATATTGTAGCTTTAGATTATCACCTATTAACAGTCCATTTTTTACATATTCCTTTATAACATTGCTGCTTAAAAAACCACTTAACTTCAATCCAACATCATTCTAACATTCATTAATTTTGCAGTATTTCTGTAAATAGTCTTTAAATTTCTTCCAATCTTCTTCCACCGACTCTTCTCCCTGATATCGGATTCTGCCGGTCATTTCCGCCAATTCCATATAGTCCATCACCTTCATCTGCCATTCTTCCGGGGTGGGTAAATCTTGTGTCTTCCTGCTCATACACTTCAACACATAAGAATTTAAGAAGAGCCTGCTAGATCTGGTCAATGTCTCATCTAGTCCAGCATCCTGTTCTCACAGTGGCCAAGGGGAAATTCGCAAGCAGGATCTGAGTTCTCTCCCCTCCTGTAGTTTCCAGCAAAGTGGTACTCAGAGCACAGCAATTGTGGTTAGCAGACGTTGGTAGCCTTCTCTTCCATGAATTTGTCAAGTCATCTTTTAAAGCCATCCAAGTTGGTGGCTATCACTGCCTCCTGTGTGAGCGAGTTCCAACCAGGATCACAGAAGCCCCCTGTTAAATCTCCCATGTGTCACCCCTCTCACATACATCCTGATCCAGATGGCTGGTCGTTCACCCAACAATGCAAAGGTGAGCTACGTGGCAAGCATCATGTTTCGTTTGGCAGTAAGCCTGTCCTACAATTTCTCACTGTGTGATAGATAATAGCAGCGCTTATTTAATTTCATAGCAGCAGAGGACGCTGCTGTATGCTGAGTCAGGCTGCTATTGCATCTAGCTCAGTAGTGACAACACGGACTGGCAGGGTCTCTGCAGGGGTTCAGGCCATAGATGTCAACATTTCCCTTTTTTTAAGGGGAATACCCTAATTCTGAATAGGATTCCTCGCAAGAAAAGGGAAAGCTATGAACTTCAGGCAGGGAGCGTCCCCCAGCCCAACATGAAGACGTTGTTGGGGCTGAACTTTCTGGATGCAAAACAGAGCTACTTCTTCTTCTTCTTTGGTGATCACTCGTAGCTGAGTATGAAAGTCTTCCATAAACACGGTTTTAACAATGAGTCCGTAAGTGACTGTGGAGGCCAATTCTGGATCCACACATTCTTCCACAGTGGGGACATTGGTTTCCGGGCAGGAGTTGATCACGGTGTGGATTCGCCAAGTGTGCCTTCCTCTTAGCACGTTTCTCCCTTGCGTCCTGAGTTCGAGTGTCTTCAAAGCCCTCTGGTCAAGGCTGTTCTCCAACTGGAGCGCTTGCAGGCAAGTGTTTCCCAATTGCTGGTGTTCCTTAAAAGAAAGGTGCTACAGCAAAACAACATCTGTAACAGGATCCACCTGTTCTTTTGGCCATTCTCCTTTTACTGCAATTCCCAGGTGGCTCTCATTACTCACTGCTCCAGACCAGGCATTCTGTACATGGTCAGAGGTGCACACCTCCAATGTGAATGCTGGCAAATCCCAGCGACCCAATTAAACCCTGGAGAGAGGTAGCCAAAAAGCACATCCAGGAAAGGTTTAATAAATGGAACACAGTCTCACTCTAATTATAAGGGAGTTTGTTTGTTTGCTTGCTTTTTAAAAAATGAGACTTCTTGAGCATTGTGCTCAGCCAGAAGAGCCTGCAGGGAGGTTACCTGGGGAGAGGAACCCACTGTTTAGTTGACAAAAGCAAGGCGAACAATGGATTAAAATGTTTCCTGTCTGGACAGCGGAGATAAATCGCCGAGGGAGAGGATACAAAAGAAGGAGGGCAGAGGTGTGGGGTTATGGATCCCCAGCAAGCGACATAATCATTCCCCACAGAGCACTCTAAATACTTGGCTGTTTAGTCACAGAGTTTATGCAACCGGCCTCAGGACCAACCTGAAAAGCCACCTCTCAGGGGTAAAACATCTGCCCTGCATGCAAAAGCTTGCAGGTCCAACCCCCAGCAACTCAAGAGAAGGCTGGGAGAGACTCCTTGCCTGAAACCCCAGAGCGCTGCTGCCAGTCTGTGTAGAGTAGACAAAGCTGAGCCAGTGCTCTCACTCAGTATACAGCAGCTTCCTATTGTCCTGTGATCTGAGCCTCAGACACACTGGCAATGGAGAGCATGCAATGTGCCCCACATGCCACGACAGAATGTTGCAGCTGATGAAACAGAACCCCAAAACAGTCATCCGCTGGCACATTGAGAAACCTTTTGTTAAGAATTTGCTCCCCTTTCCCCAGGAATAAAGGGACGCGGGTGGCGCTGTGGGTTAAACCACAGAGCCTAGGACTTGCCCATCAGAAGGTCGGCGGTTCGAATCCCCGCGATGGGGTGAGCTCCTGTTGCTTGGTCCCTGCTCCTGCCAACCTAGCCGTTCGAAAGCACGTCAAAGTGCAAGTAGATAAATAGGTACCGCTCCGGCGGGAAGGTAAACGGCATTTCCGTGCGCTGCTCTGGTTCGCCAGAAGCGGCTTAGTCATGCTGGCCACATGACCCAGAAGCTGTACGCCGGCTCCCTTGGCCAATAAAGTGAGATGAGCACCGCAACCCCAGAGTCAGACATGACTGGACCTAATGGTCAGGGGTCCCTTTAGCTTTTACCCCAGGAATAAGAAGAATTTGTCCTGATAAAATGGGGTGACATTTTCTCCCGAATATTTTTCTTTCTGCTATTTTCTTCTGAATAGACATTCAGAAGTTTATATTTGACGCACAGACCATCACTTTGATAGTGCTGACAGAAGACACAGGGATGAATTCCTCCTAATTCACAGCATATGTTCCTAGGCCTCTTGAACACCTGAGAAGTTGGGAATATGCATTCCCTAAAACCTAAGCAGGTTAGCAAGCAGCCAAGGGAGAACATTTCATCCAACTGTATTCGGAATAGCTACAGGAGTTTGGAAACCCAAAGGCTGCAATTATCTTTGTTGATTTGATTTCATCTGATTGAGGGGGTGGGAAAGAACTGTCAAAATCCATCCCATCACTGTACACACACAACCAATATGCATGTTCCAAAAAAAGGAAAAGAAATAAAAATCAAATCGAATGTATCAACAGAAGCATAATATTCCAATCAATGGAAGTAATAGCACCACTTTATTCTGCTTTGGTCAGACCACACCTGGAGTCCTGTGTACAGTTCTGGGTAGTACAGTTTCAGAAGGATATTGACAAGCTAGATGCAGGAGGGCAACCAATATGATCAAGGGTCTGGAAACCAAGCCTTATGAGGAGTGGTTGAGGTAATTGGGTATACTCAGACTGGAAAAGAGGTGATTGAGAGGAGATATGAAATATACTCAGAGTCGCAAAGTGATTTCATGCTCTTTATTCAGCTCATAGTGGTGAGGAGGAATGAATGAATGTCCCCTCAAAGTATCTGCTTTATATGCAGTCTTTACAGAATGGGCTGCACATGATTGGCTAATTCTGGAATTCTACTGTAAGCCAATCAGGTTGTAGATTCACTTATATCTGGAGCATGATTGGGTGGTTCCTGCCAACCAATCATACTGCTGCATTGTTCTAGGACCAATCAGACTGCTGCATTCTGAATCCTATTGTTCTAGGACCAATCAGACTGCTGCAATTTGGATCCTATTCAACTCAGTACATAACAAGATAGGATAGCCATCTTCAAATATCTCAAGGGCTGTCCCATGGAAGATGGAGCAAGCTTGTTTTCTCCTGATCTGGAGGGCAGGACTTGAACCAATGACTTCAAGCTCCAAGACAGGAGATTCTGACTAAACATCAGGAAGAACTTTCTGACAGTGTGAGCTGTTCAGGCAACATGACGTCCATGTACATACGCAATAAACAATCTTTATAGAATTCCTTCAAACCATAACAAGTACAAAATGAAATCCTTAGACTCAAAATCTCTGAAAATCTTTAAAGGAAGTGAGATACCAGACTTTGTATGATGAAAGAGAAGCTGTGAAGCTTTGTGTATTCAGCAAATATGATGTCCAACACTGAACATCGATTCCGGATATTGACTACCGTTTTGTGGAATACTTCGTCAGCGTGGTGGGAGGATGTAGAATTGCTTCATAAACCCATCTTGTTTTAAATGAATGTGTGTAAATGAAAATAACAAATGTTGTGGAACAGTGCTCATGGAATAATGTAGTCACTGTTTGAAGGAATTCTATAAAAGATTATCTGTACATGGTCATTGTGTTACCTAGACATTGCTGACGTTCTCTTTGCAACACAGGGGTTTATTTGGTTACCATATTTTTCGCTCTATAAGACGCACCAGACCACAAGATCATAGAATCATAGAATCATAGAGTTGGAAGAGACCACAAGGGCCACCGAGTCCAACCCCCTGCCAAGCAGGAAACACCATCAGAGCACTCCTGACATATGGTTGTCAAGCCTCTGCTTAAAGACCTCCAAAGAAGGAGACTCCACCACACTCCTTGGCAGCAAATTCCACTGTCGAACAGCTCTTACTGTCAGGAAGTTCTTCCTAATGTTTAGGTGGAATCTTCTTTCTTGTAGTTTGGATCCATTGCTCCGTGTCCGCTTCTCTGGAGCAGCAGAAAACAACCTTTCTCCCTCCTCTATGTGACATCCTTTTATATATTGGAACATGGCTATCATATCACCCCTTAACCTCCTCTTCTCCAGGCTAAACATGCCCAGCTCCCTTAGCCGTTCCTCATAAGGCATAGTTTCCAGGCCTTTGACCATTTTGGTTGCCCTCCTCTGGACACGTTCCAGTTTGTCAGTGTCCTACTTGAACTGTGGTGCCCAGAACTGGACACAGTACTCCAGGTGAGGTCTGACCAGAGCAGAATACAGTGGCACTATTACTTCCCTTGATCTAGATGCTATACTCCTATTGATGCAGCCCAGAATTGCATTGGCTTTTTTAGCTGCCGCGTCACACTGTTGGCTCATGTCAAGTTTGTGGTCAACCAAGACTCCTAGATCCCTTTCACATGTACTGCTCTAGGTGCACCTAGTTTTTGGAGGAAGAAAACAAGAAAAAAAATATTCTGAATATTCTGAATCTCAGAAGCCAGAACAGCAAGAGGGATCACTACGCAGTGAAAGCAGCAATCCCTCTTGCTGTTCTGGCTTCTGGGATAGCTGCACAGCCTGCATTCGCTCCATAAGACGCACACACATTTCTCCTTACTTTTTAGGAGGGAAAAAGTGAGTCTTATAGAGCAAAAAATACAGTACCTAGTATGAGCTGTTCAACAGTGGCCTGGTCTCCCTTGGGAGGTTGTGGACTCCCTTTCCTTGGAGGTTTTTAAGGAGAGGTTGGATGGACATCTGTCTTGGATGCCTCAGCTGAGATTCCTGCACTCTACAGTTCTACGATTCTATGATTCTACTTGCCTTCAGAATGGAGAAATGGCAGGAAGTCAAGAGAATGATTTGGGAAAGGAGATTCAAGCGGAAAGGGGGTGGGCTGGAGAGAATACTTTGCACAGAGACACAGTGAAGGATTGGGTTTGAATACCCTATGACTCCAGGATGTTGAAGGGCAGGGGAAGTGAAAAAATGCATTGTCAGCGGGGAGACAATTCACAAGTTTGACTTCAATAAAGTGACTCAACCTTTGTCTGCAGATTGCAAATTATAATCCTCTTTTTCCAAGACAGATTTACTCCTGTAGTTTTCAATAGGTTGGGGAAAAAGAAGGCTTTCAGTTGACAAAATTAAATTTTAGAACCAAGGTTTTGCATTGATAAGAGGCTTTGTTTCCCAAAGTATTTGTTTCTGTCAAGATCTCAGCCTTGATTCTATGTGGAGTTGCCGCTACGCACGTTACTGTGAATAAAACGATGAGTGGCAAGCTTAAAGTTTGAGCTGCTTTACTGTGATGGGTGGCGCCCTTCAGTTTTTTGAGGGCAACTCCAACCGTGCTGGCCTTGAAACAAATGGAAGTGGAAGACACAAGAACTACCCACTCTGGAAGAATGGCAGAGGAAGGTGATGGACTATGTGGAATTGGCGGAAATGACCGGCAGAATCCGAGACCAGGGAGAAGAGTCAGTGGAAGAAGATTGGAAGAAATTTAAAGACTATTTACAGAAACACTGCAAAATTAATGAATGTTAGAATGATGCTGGATTGAAGTTAAGTGGGGTTTTTTAGGAGCAATGTTAAGGAACATGTAAAAATGGATTGTTAACGGGTGATAATCTAAAGCTATAATGTTGTTGTTTAGTCGTTCAGTCGTGTCCGACTCTTCGTGACCCCATGGACCAGAGCACGCCAGGCACTCCTGTCTTCCACTGCCACCCGCAGTTTGGTCAGATTCATGTTTGTAGCTTCGAGAACACTGTCTAACCATCTCGCCCTCTGTCGTCCCCTTCTCCTTGTGCCCTCCATCTTTCCCAACATCAGGGTCTTTTCCAGTGAGTCTTCTCTTCTCATGAGGTGGCCAAAGTATTGGAGCCTCAGCTTCAGCTTCATGGATCACTGCCTTGCCGTGGCGAAGGGGCCTGAAGAACTCAGAGAAGCTATGAACTATGCCGTGCAGGGCCACCCAAGATGAACAGGTCATAGTGGAGAGTTTTGACCAAACGTGATCCACCTGGAGCAGGAACCAGCAAGCCACTCCAGTATCCCTGCCAAGAAAACTCCATGGACAAAGACAAAGCTATAATATATTAAGATAAAAGATTAAGATAAAATTAAAGAGGGAAAGGATTTGCTGAATTAACCAACTGAACTGGAATACAAGAAAGGGAGGTGTGAGGAGGTCAGGGAAACAAGCAAATGAAAGATAAGATATGGAAAGACTGATTTGTTTTTAACTGTTTTCATTTTGTGTTTTCTTTTTCTTTTTATTCTTTTTTATTTTTGTAATATGTTGAAGCTTCAATAAATATCTTTTTTTTAAAAAAAGAAACAAATGGAAGTGATGGCCACCAACTTAGTTGGCTTTAAAGGAAGATTAGACAAATTCATGGAGGAGAGAGCTATTGATGGCTACTAGCCACAATGGCTGTGCTCTGCCTCCACAGTTCTAAATACCAGCTGCTAGAAACCAGAGGAGGGGAGAGGACTCCCCTGCTTGAATCCTGCTTTCAGGTTTCTCACAGGCACCTCCTTGGCCACTGACAGAAAAGGATGCTGGACTAGATGAGCCATTGGCTAGATCCAGCAGGCTCTTCTCAAGTTCTTAGGTTATTATCACAACTTCCGAAAGGTAAAGGGTAAAGGGACCCCTGACCATTAGGTCCAGTTGTGGCCGACTCTGGGGTTGTGGCGCTCATCTCGCTTTACTGGCTGAGGGAGCCAGCGTACAGCTTCCGGGTCATGTGGCCAGCATGACTAAGCCGCTTCTGGCGAACCAGAGCAGCGCCCAGAAATGCCGTTTACCTTCCCGCTGGAGCGGTACTTATTTATCTACTTGCACTTTGATGTGCTTTTGAACTGCTAGGTTGGCAGGAGCAGGGACCGAGCAACGGGAGCTCACCCCGTCGCGGGGATTCGAACCGCAAACCTTCTGATTGGCAAGTCCTAGGCTCTGTGGTTTAACCCACAGCACACCTGCATTCACCACAACTTAGAATCATAGAATCATAGAATCATAGAGTTGGAAGAGACCACAAAGGCCTTGGCAGCAAATTACACTGTCAAACAGCTCTTACTGTCAGGAAGTTCTTCCTAATGTTTAGGTGTAATCTTCTTTCTTGTAGTTTGGATCCATTGCTCCGTGTCGGCTTCTCTGGAGCAGCAGAAACCCTGATCTCCCAGTTTATAGTCCAACGCTCTAACCATTGTGCCACACTGGTTCTCTGTTATAATGCTAAGTCTGATTGTTCTCTCCAGGATCACACAGTGATTTTGTGGCAGATGCAAAACTTGAACTCGGCTCTCATAGATTATGCGCCGCATGTCCATTTTCACCTCCCCAAGAGCTTACACTTTCCTCCTCCGTAAACACAATTTTGGCTCCGAAGGACAAAATCCCCGCTGCCAAAGGAATAGTTTTCACAAAGGGGTACGTCCCACACGCTAGTAGCTCTGCAATTGTCACCTGGAAACTGAAAGGAAAGTTGACCCAAAATAGCTCACATTGTCAATTGGGCAAGCTAACTGTACAGTCTCAAGCAATGCTTTTGTGGAGGGTAAACGTCGTGGAATAGCGGGTAAGGCGTAAGGCTAAGAAAATGCATAGGTGGCTATAATACTGAATAATAAAAAACCAACAATAACGACCCCTTTTGAGTTATAGACCAGAAATACAGTTCAGAATGTCTTAGGCCATAGAATGTTTTCTTCGGCTTGCACCACTCAAAAGTTTAACCCATGCTGATATGTGTTCCACTTCTGTCTTCGAGATGCAAGTGGCCTATTGTCCCTCATTGTCAGACACCCACACCTTCCAGGCAGGGGTCTACCTGAGAGATGAGTGGGTGCAGAGCTCAGAGGCTGAGCTTAAACATGATGGCTGAGAGCAGCTATGATTTACATTCATTGTTAGGGTTGCTATTGGCGCAGTGCAGATGAATGGCAACTCCAAAGTTGCTCCCCATCACACACTTTTATTTCAAAGGTTTTGGAGCAAACATTTCTGGCAACCCCGAGACTGTTTCCCCCTTTAAGAAATTCTCCCTTTGGTCCATTGAAATTTGCCATCTCCTAATTTTCGCAGCGGGCGGACGAGTGGGCAGGGATAATATTAATGAGCTATTGATTATGATCCACTTATAATCACTTGCCTGCCGTGCTCAAGCCAAGGGAGGTTTAATCAAGAGAAGCAACAAACCAATTTTCCTTATTAGCTTTGTGCCTCTCTCTCTCTCTCTCTCTCTCTCGCTCTCTTGGAGTGACTTGAACCCAGAGATTGCGCGGTAATAAAATGAGGGTATTAATTCAGTAATAGAAATGTACCATCACATGCAGAGTGCATTAGCCTAGAATATTTGCATTTGCGAGAACACTTTATTTTAATGCAAAAGGCAGGGATTGAATTATGGTTCGTTCTGTTTACGAAACAAATGTAGTCTTCTGCTGCTTTTGCAGAAGTGGGCTGCTCTTTTGCTGATTTGGGATTTCAACACCTGTTTTTGGAGTTTTTCGGTAAGGTGCATTAGCACACACCAAATGACAGTGTGCATATTTTAAATCGGGCCTTGGAGCCAGAAATTGGCTTCCAAGCCTCTGTAACTATCCTCTATGACTCCCCTTAGATTTTACCTCCTTCTCAGCTATACAGTACACCGCCTCTCTCCAGATCACCTTCTCACCATACTTTTTTTTTGCTGTTCTTGAGTGCTTTTGCCTGCCTAGAATGTGTCCTTGAAATGGGACAATGCCTTGTGCTTGCCTAGATGGAGGGAACAGAGAAGTGTGTGGGTGAAGACAGAAACCAGTCTACTGTACAAAGGCAAAATTTACATTCATTGTTTCACCCACCGATGACTCTCGCCCTACACTTGTGTGTCTAGTCGGCTTCCTACAAATATATGAAGACCCCCCCCCCACACACACACCTGCTTCAGTGATGCTATTGTTGGTTGTTTGAAAAAGCTCCATAGCTACATCATACTATGCTTTCGACATCCAATAACCAAATCAGGTGGTTGATGCCGTCAAAGTCCTATGGGAAGTCTAGCAGAGTGCAACAGAACTCTGTGATTCCAGCAATTGTCATCCAGAGCCATACGGCCTCTGACAATGGAGACAGAACGTAGCCATTGCAGCGACTGGGCATTGATAGCCTTACCCTCCAATAATTGGTCTAACCTCTTTTTAAAGCTGTCCAAGGTGGAGTCTCTTGCTACACCTTGTAGCAAAGTATTCCGTAGCTTCACTGTAAAGAAGCACATTGTTTTCTCTGTCCTGAATCTTCCACCAGTTTACTTCACCAGATGAAGAAACATGGTGGCTATCTGAGACTTGGCACAGAAAGATGGATCAGCAAAGGTCTTCCAGGTACTCAACCATGGGAACACCTTACAGTAGAGTTTCAGATTCAGTGAGTACTGGGAAGATGCTACTAGTGCCCTTTGTTGTTGTTGTTTAGTCATTTAGTCGTGTCTGACTCTTTGTGACCCCCTGGACCAGAGCACGCCAGGCACTCCTGTCTTCCACTGCCTCCCGCAGTTTGGTCAAACTCATGTTTGTAGCTTCGAAAACACTGTCCAACCATCTCATCCTCTGTCGTCCTCTTCTCCTTGTGCCCTCCATCTTTTCCAACATCAGGGTCTTTTCCAGGGAGTCTTCTCTTCTCATGAGGTGGCCAAAGTCTTGGAGCCTCAGCTTCAGCATCTGTCCTTCCAGTGAGCACTCAGGGCTGATTTCCTTAAGAATGGAGAGGTTTGATCTTCTTGCAGTCCATGGGACTCTCAAGAGTCTCCTCCAGCACCATAATTCAAAAGCATCCATTCTTTGGCGATCAGCCTTCTTTATGGTCCAGCTCTCACTTCCATACTAGTGTCCTTACTCAATGCCATATGACTGCTTCTGCACACACATCCTTAAAAGTAAATAGGAGGTGCAGGAACTCTGATCCTAAACCTCTGATGCCTCTGGTTGCAAACGGGATCCATTCCAGAGGCCCATTCACAACATAAAAAGCCCAAAACCTGAGACGCCGTATCTGCGCAGGTGCGCGACGCGATTTGGTTCTTGTGCGCATGCGTGAAGCTTGATTTAGCACTTCTGCACATGCACGAGTGGCGAAACCCGGAAGTAACCGTTTCTGGTACTTCCAGGTCACTGCAGGACACAACCTGAAAAAACGTAACATGAAGCAAACGTAACATGAGGTATGACTATACTCATGTGTGAGAAAGGCTATGGGAGAAAGCTTTGAGGTACAATCCATACCTGCCACCTAGCAGGAGAAGAAAAAGCTGAGGAGACAGTCCTACCCAAATCCAGAGTGGAGTCTCTAAGATGGTTGAATGGCATCTTGTACGCCTTCTTCTGGCACGTTTTGCAGCCAAGCTGGTGCCAGATGTATTCCTCCGCTTTTCTTTGTTCCATATCAGCAAGGCTTTATTGCCTGGGCAGCCGGGGGCCTCCATACACACTGCCTAGGCTTTAGAGAGGGTAGGGAACTTCGCTTTCACCAGCCCCCAAACTGCTTCAAGGCTCCCATGGCTGCTGTTTGCATCAGAAGGAAAGCTCCCATGGGTGGTAAGTAGGGTCTGGTTGTGGAAAATGGGTAAAGCCGTCTCCCCTTCATCTCAATCCCTACTCTAGAAGCTACTTCACACTGAAAAATAGATTATTTAATTGTTGATGGCCACGGAGCAATGGATCCAAACTACAAGAAAGAAGATTCCACCTAAACATTAGGAAGAACTTCCTGACAGTAAGAGCTGTTCGACAGTGGAATTTGCTGCCAAGGAGTGTGGTGGAGTCTCCTTCTTTGGAGGTCTTTAAGCAGAGGCTTGACAACCATATGTCAGAAGTGCTCTGATGGTGTTTCCTGCTTGGCAGGGGGTTGGACTCGATGGCCCTTGTGGTCTATTCCAACTCTATGATTCTATGATTCTATAAATCCCCACTATGCCATGAAGCTCACCTTGGACCAGTCACCATCTCTTAGCCTAACCTACCTCACAGGGTCGTTGTGAGGCTGAAATGGGGAGGAGGAAAACCATATGCACTACCTTGAGCTCCTTGGAAGATAAAGTTGGTCTATAAATGTAATAGATGTGCACATAACAAATAAGACAACAGAGTTCAGAGCACCCTACATATAAATTACTGCAATCCTTAGAGCCACCATGTGAGATAACTCAGTGTTATTGCCTCTATGTTGCAGATTAAAGACTGAAAACATGACTTTTCTAAGGCCACCATATGGAGGCACCTAGGGGTGGTGACACTTTGGCCACCTCATGAGAAGAGAAGACTCCCTGGAAAAAACCCTGATGTTGGGAAAGATGGAGGGCACAAGAAGAAGGGGACGGCAGAGGACGAGATGGTTGGATAGTGTTCTCGAAGCTACCAGCATGAGTTTGACCAAACTGCGGGAGGCAGTGGAAGACAGAAGTGCCTGGAGTGCTCTGGTCCATGGGGTCACAAAGAGTCGGACACGACTAAATGACTAAACAACAACAACAGCAGGGGTGGTGACAGGGATGTGAAAGGGAGTGGCAAAGTTGTCTCCATTCTCCATCTCATACAATGGTAATTAAAGGAATACAGTGAAACTAGAAACTGGTGAAACTGTTAATTTTGGCTTCTTGGTTTTACTTCCCGCCCAGTCCTATGTTCATTTTCAACACTGGTTTCTAATTCCTTCTCCACCGAAAAAAAATCCTCATGAAAATTCATCAGTATTTTAGTGAAAATTTCGCCTAATGTTCACATGTTGACTGGCTGGCTCAGGTGGCTAGAGCATGGGGCTGATAACACCAAGGTTGCAGGTTCAATCCCCGTATGGGAGAGTTGCATATTCTGCATTACAGGGGGTTGGACACCTATTTGCAAAACTATTTCCCTTAACATAATGATTTCTGTATATTATTTTCACTAGCATATGCATTTTCATGCACACGTTGTCCTCAGCTTGTTTTTCTTTCTTTTTCGTACATGTTACTTGGCTGGGAAACTATATTGCAAAATTTGGATAGTAGTGCAGTTTTCAAGGGTAGTGTTTTGACTCTTGTATTGTCTAGTTATCTCCCGCTTGGATTACTGCTATTCACACTACGTGGGGCTACCTTTGAAGGTGACCCGGAAACTACAACTAATCCAGAATGCAGCAACTAGACTGGTGACTGGGAGCGGCCGCTGAGACCACATAACACCGGTCTTGAAAGACCTACATTGGCTCCCAGTACGTTCCCGAGCACAATTCAAAGTGTTGGTGCTGACCTTTAAAGCCCTAAACAGCCTTGGCCCAGTATCCCTGAAGGAGCATCTCCACCCACATTGTTCTGCCTGGACACTGAGATTCAGCTCCGAGGGCCTTCTGGCGGTTCTCTCCCTGCGAGAAGTGAGGTTACAGGGAACCAGGCAGAGGGCCTTCTCGGTAGTGGCACCCGCCCTGTGGAAAGCCCTCCCATCAGGTGTCAAAGAAATAAACAACTATCTGACATTTAGAAGACATCTGAAGGCAGCTCTGTTTAGGGAAGTTTTTAATGACTGATGTTTTAATGTATCTTTAATCTCTTGTTGGAAGCCGCCCAGAGTGGCTGGGGAAACCCAGCCAGTTGGGTGGGGTATAAGTAATAAATAAATAAATAAGTAAATAAATTTGGAAATTGCAAATTGCTGAGGTTTCCCCTTTAAAAGCCACAATTTTGCACTGGGGGCAAATGCCCCACACTACACCACTGGACTAGAGTTCAAGTTCTCACTCATTGGGTGACCAAGAAGGACACTGACAAACTGGAACGTGTCCAGAGGAGGGCAACCAAAATGGTCAAAGGCCTGGAAACGATGCCTTATGAGGAACGGCTAAGGGAGCTGGGCATGTTTAGCCTGGAGAAGAGGAGGTTAAGGGGTGATATGATAGCCATGTTCCAATATATAAAAGGATGTCACATAGAGGAGGGAGAAAGGTTGTTTTCTGCTGCTCCAGAGAAGCGGACACGGAGCAATGGATCCAAACTACAAGAAAGAAGATTCCACCTAAACATTAGGAAGAACTTCCTGACAGTAAGAGCTGTTCGACAGTGGAATTTGCTGCCAAGGAGTGTGGTGGAGTCTCCTTCTTTGGAGGTCTTTAAGCAGAGGCTTGACAACCATATGTCAGGAGTGCTCTGATGGTGTTTCCTGCTTGGCAGGGGGTTGGACTCGATGGCCCTTGTGGTCTCTTCCAACTCTATGATTCTATGATTCTATGATTCTATGACCTTGGGCCAGTCACTGCATCCCTCAGTCTCACCTACCTCACAGGGCTGTTGTGGAGATGAAAGGATGATGGGGAGACCCATGTAAACCACCTCAAACTCCTTGGAGGAGTAGGTGTGTGTGGGGAGGTGTTGAATGCAATAAAATAAATCATTTTAATTGCTCTTGTTGTCCTGTTTTCAGTTTTTCTGAGCCAGCTTCCATCTGCTTGCCCCACTTCTCTTTCCACACTCTCTGCAACCCGTCTATTTTCCTCCAGCTTTTCTCTGTCAATCTGCCATCTGCCTTTCTCTTCCCTTCTTGGTACTTCCGGCTCCTCCATCCATCTCCATTTCTGTCTCCCTCACCTTCCTTTTATTAGAAGCGCTGGAGGAACAGTTGCCATGGTATCAGCCAGATATTCCCCAGGAAACCCAAAAGGAAAGCCCTCTTCCATTTGCCGTCTCTCCCCCTTTGAGAGACAAAAGCAGCATGCGAGAGAAAGGGCTTGGAATGGCGCCAAAACTGGTAGAGGAAGGAGGATGGGCAAAAATGAAAGAATTGAGGATTCCTAAATTATCCCTGACAGGTGGTCATCAGACCTCTGTTTAAAGACCTCAAATGGAGGAGAACCCACAACCTCTTGAGGGAGTCCACTGTTGATCAGTTCTTACTGTCAGAAAGTTCTTCCTAATATATAGTTGGAATCTCCTTTCTTGTAATGTGAATCCATTGGTTCTGGGCTTACCCTCGGGGAGCAGCAGAAAACAAGCCTGCTTCTTCTGTCGTGTGACATAGCCAATTCCGCCCTGCAGAGGAGGTGGTGTTGTCGGTGTCACAACCCCACCATGCGCGCAGCGGCTGGAGCTCAGCCTCCGAGTGATTGAGGGAATCAGCTGGCTCTGGGGGCATGGCCTGCCCTATTTAACGCAGGCGTGGCCAGGGATCTCCCTCTTTTGCCACCTCCAGCTGTTCCGGTTTCCCACCCTCCAGCCATATAAGGTTTCAGTTCCTTGACCTTACTATGGACCTCGGTTGGTCGCCGTTGAGGGGCCTGGTAGGAATTTTTTCCACTTGGCAAATTGGCACCAGCCACTTGGTTTTCGCCTACCTCGTAGCAAATCGTCACAACTTCCTTGGTATTGGCGGTTAGGCATTGGTATTGCTCTGTAGATGGAAGAGGGGAGGTAGTGCCATCCCCTGCCCCACATATTGAAGGGTAGTCCAATAAAGGATTCCGGGGGGCGTGGCCCTGTCCGAAGCCTATGGAGTTTTTCCTTTCACACCTGTTCTTACACCAGTCTCTGAAACCTGTTTTATTTTGAAATCTGCATTAGGAGTCACAGATATGTATGTGGTTCAAAGCACCACTCATCCATGAAGCCCACTGGGTGACCTTTAATGAGTCACTTACTCTCAGTTCAACCTACTTCACAGGGTTGCTGTGAGTATAAAATGTGATTAAGGATAACCTTGAGGTCCATGGAGGAGGTTTCTATGTGCAATTAACAAATATGCACATTGATGCAAAAGACTGAATCAGCTCATGTCATACTGGAATTCACAAACACTGGATTCCTGAAGCTCCCTGGTCTCAGACAAGAGTCCATAGTTGACTTGCTGGAAAAGAACATAAAGTTTTCTTTTCTTGGAGGTTTCTGAGCATCATCATCATCATCATCATCATAATTTATTATTTGTACCCCGCCCATCTGGCTGGGTTTCCCCAGCCACTCTGGGCAGCTTCCAACAAAGATTAAAAAGATATTAAAATGTCACACATTAAAAACTTCCCTGAACAGGCCTGGCTTCAAATGTCTTCTAAATGTCAGGTAGTTGTTTATCTCTTTGACAGCTGGTGGAAGGGCGTTCCATAGGGTGGGTACCACCACCGAGAAGGCCCTCTGCCTAGTTCCCTGTAGCTTTGCTTCTCACAATGAGGGAACTGCCAGAAGCCCCTCAGCACTGGACATCAGCATCCAGGCAGAACGATGGGGGTGGAGATGCTCCTTCAGAGGCCGTTTAGGGCTTTAAAGGTCAGCACCAACACTTTGAATTGTGCTTGGAAATGTACTGGGAGCCAATGTAGGTCTTTCAGGACCAGTGTTATGTGGTCTCAGCGGTCGCTCCCAGTCACCAGGCCAGCTGCCGCATTCTGGATCAGTTGTAGTTTCTGGGTCACCTTCAAAGGTAGCCCCACCGTAGAACGCATCGCAGTAATGCAAGTGGGAGATAACTAGAGCATGCACCACTCTGGCAAGGCAGTCCGTGGGCAGGTAGGGTCTCAGCCTGCTTACCAGGTGGAGCTGATAAACAGCTGTCCTGGATAGTCATCCGTCATGGATGCTTTAACTGAGATTCCTGCATTGAAGGGGATTAGACTGGATGACCCTTGGGATCCCTCTACAATTCTATGGTTCTAAGCGCCTGCTGTATCAAGCCAATGGCCCATCTAGTCAAACGTCCTGTTCTCATGGTGAACAACCAGATGCCCCAAATCAGGATTCACGCGCAAGAGCCCGCTCTCCCTCCTGTGGTTTCTAACAACTTGTATTCAGAAGTATTGCTGCCTCCAAAGTGATCTGTCCAGCAACCACTGAGATGCACATCTAAAATAAATCCCCATGGCATTTTAAAACCGGGTGAATTGATCCATTTCACTAGGTGTGTTCACCTGATCTATTTTGCTGCCCCTTTAAGGAGTCTCAATTCTGTAACACGAAGGGGTTTAGCTGAGTCAGCTAACATTCCTGGGACTCTTGAGAGTCCCATGGACTGCAAGAAGATCAAACCAATCCGTTCTTAAGGAAATCAGCCCTGAGTGCTCACTGGAAGGACAGATCCTGAAGCTGAGGCTCCAGTACTCTGGCCACCTCATGAGAAGAGAAGACTCCCTGGAAAAGACCCTGATGTTGGGAAATGTGGAGGGCACAAGGAGAAGGGGATGACAGAGGACGGGATGGTGGGACAGTGTTCTCGAAGCTACCAGCATGAGTTTGACCAAACTGCAGGAGGCCGTGGAAGACAGGAGTGCCTGGCGTGCTCTGGTCCAGGGGGTCACGAAGAGTCGGACACAACTAAATGACTAAACAACAACAAAAGTAATGGCAGAAATGCAAAATTCATAACTGAGCTCCTAAGCTGTGTTGGGTGTTCTTCCTTCCACAAAATTAGCAGCATGTGGAGATAGAATGGGACCGTTCACACCCGGCCTGGTCCTAGGGTGTCTATGAGACATTAGGAGCATATCTGCAGCAGAGAGGAAGCATGCTGAATACATGAAAGATTCCCACATAAGCTAGAAATCTGTCCACTCAGGGTTCCAGATTATAGGGGCCCGTGCGCTGCTCTGGTTAGTCAGAAGCAGCTTAGTCATGCTGGCCACATGACCCGGAAGCTGTCTGCGGACAAACACTGGCTCCCTCGGCCAATAAAGCGAGCTGAGCGCCGCAACCCCAGAGTCAGCCATGACTGGACCTAATGGTCAGGGGTCCCTTTACCTTTATACACCTTTGACAGGGTTTCCTTCTGCAGATTTGGGTTTGTAGCCGGTGTGGGATGTGATTTCTCTCCCTGTCTTCTCTCCCTCCGATGTTAATTCATCGCTCTCTTCACATGTGTACTGCGTATTTCGGGAAGGGCTTTAACTCGGTTGAAGAGCACCTGCTTGGCATTCAGAATGTTCCAGGTTCAATTCCTGGCATAGGAATCCTCCTCTAAACCACTACATAGTCCACCTCCCTCTCAAAAGCCCCAGGGAATAAAAATCACATTTTCAGAGACCCCTACAAAACAAAAACACACAGAGAGGGACCTGGAATTCAGTTAAACTCTACAGAATAATCTTTCACTCCAGCACCCCTTCTCCAAATCAGTTATTGCATCCCTAAGAGTCTATCGCAAAGGGCACAATCTGTATTGAAAATTCGCAAAGCAGAAATTGCCGGGGTTCAGTTCCCTAGGAAACCTAGACCACCTGTCACCCCACAACCAGACCACCCTAGATAAAAGAGACTCTGTGTTCCTCCAGGGACACCTGAAAGACCCAATGCGAATTCAGCTGTGTGGTTATTTTTGATCGACTGATTCCATCCAGAACAGAGGCTAAGCAAATCGTGCATTTTGGGGAGTGGGAAGGAGGGAGGGGGTGTCCTGGTAAGTACTCACCAAGTTACATAACCCTCCAACCTTGCTTAGTAAGTTCCAGGGAGCAGCCCCCCAATCCTAAAAATGTATCATCACCGCCCTGTCATCCCAGCCCGGCATCTGAATGACGGGCTGGAGTTCCGGAGGGGAAGCACACACACACACCCTCTGCCTCAATCTCCTTTTCCAGAAAGGGAATCTCTTTATCTCCTGGTTATATAAACCCCCGGTGTCCTTTTATGGTTCGGCTTCCTGCTTCATCAACGAGTGTGAGCTTCATCTGCGTCTGTGGGCTGCACCGTGTGATTAAGCAACTGATTCAAGCTTAGTAACTGGAAAGCTTTGAGATGGGTGGACTTAATTGGCTGGAAACCCTGGAAGGGTAGGACTCCCCCCCCCCCCCCCCACATTTTAACCTGCAGCATATTGACAGCTCTCCCCCTTCCAACCCCCCCCCATATATGGTTACGATTGCATAACAGAAAACGGCTAGAGGCAAATTTCCCACCTCCCGTTTGGAAAATAAAACCAATGTCCCTTTCCACTTAGCCCAGCCATTGACCCCTTAGCCTCTAATAATGAGGGTTTGCACAGGTGTGGGTGAGTGTGTCATGTGTGGGGGCAGCTGGGTGAGCAACTCACAGCTGGCCAGCGGAGGGTGGGTGACACAGGGAGCTTTTAAGCCATCTCCCTTGTGCCACGGGGTCTTTGGGGGTCTGAGGACCTTTGCAAAAAGGGCCTTTCTGGATAAAGGGTCGGGAGATGAATAAGACCTTTTCTTTGGGGGGGGGGGAGTGGAGAGGGGGAGAAAGGGGGAGCTGAAAGGGGTGATGAGAAAAAGGTAGGAATTACTCATCCATCCATCCAACTGTCTCCAGAACCTTTAAAGTGCTTCTCGCCTCAAGTCTGGGGGTGTGTGGAAGGGGGTGGGAGAAGCTAAAGGGAGCCGGGGAGGGCGAGGGAGAGAGATGCTTGCCAGGAGCTGTGTTTTCCACTGAATCCTTCTCCTCCAATCAGCGGCAAGATGCCGATGAGCACAGAGGCTTGGCTACGCCCACATAGGGAGGTGTGTGGTGTATAAGTATAGGGATCCGTCTGAGCTAGTGGCACATCACAGAGAGAAAGCAAATAGCTCTCTGTTTTCCAGCTAAGCAGAGGAGAGAGAGAGAGATTCAGACACTTGTTAGCGTGAAGTTCTAGGAAGACTCAAAAGCAAGGAAGCAGCAGCAGGAATGACACAGGCAACAGCGGAGAGCTTCACCGCTTGCTGGGGAAGTTCTTAACAGCTCAGCTCGGGGATTAAGGACTCCTGGGAGACGGAGGAAGGACCAGACACTGAAGAGAACTTTTTTTTGTCCTGGACTTTGGCTGTAGCACAAGGGCAGTTGGACGGCAAGACTTCCCAGGGTGATTTTCTTGATTTGGTTGTGTTTGTAATTTGCAGGGGAAACAGGTAGCCCATTTCTGGACTGGGTGGTTGCGACTTTTGGAGAGAGTCTGTCAAAGGGGCGAAAGCTTGATTAGCCCACAGCTAGGAAACATGCAGTTGGACAACATCAACCAGGTGAACCTCCACTCTTTCCAGGGCCACCGCGGCGTGGCCAATAACAACAAGCCCAATGTGATCCTCCAGATAGGGAAGTGCAGGGCGGAGATGCTAGACCACGTCAGGAGGACCCACCGGCACCTCCTGACTGAGGTGTCAAAGCAGGTGGAGCGGGAGCTGAAAGGCCTGCAGAAGTCGGTGGGGAAACTTGAGACCAACCTTGAGGACCATGTCCCCTCGGCTGCTGAGAACCAGAGGTGGAAGAAGTCCATCAAGGCCTGCCTGTCTAGATGCCAGGAGACCATTGCTCACTTGGAGAGGTGGGTCAAGAGAGAGATGAATGTCTGGAAGGAAGTGTTCTTTCGCTTGGAGAAGTGGGCTGACCGGCTCGAGTCTGGTGGGGCGAAGTACTGCCATGGAGACAACCACAGGCAGACTGTCTCAGTAGGGGTGGGAGGCCCAGAGATCAGGCCCAGTGAAGGGGAGATTTATGATTATGCCCTAGACATGAGCCAGATGTATGCCCTGACACCTCCTCCTACTGGGGATGTCCCTATCGTGCCTCAGTCCCATGATTCCTACCAGTGGGTCTCTGTCTCAGAAGATACTCCACCTTCCCCAGTGGAGACCCAGATTTTTGAGGACCCCAGGGAGTTCCTGACTCACTTGGAGGACTATCTGAAGCAGGTGGGTGGCACTGAGGAGTACTGGCTCTCTCAGATTGAGAACCACATGAACGGGCCGGCCAAAAAGTGGTGGGAGTACAAGCAGGACTCCGTCAAGAACTGGCTGGAGTTCAAGAAGGAGTTCCTTCAGTATAGCGAGGGCACCCTGACCAGGGATGCCATTAAGAGAGAGCTGGATCTCCCTCAGAAGGATGGAGAACCTCTAGATCAGTTCCTCTGGCGCAAAAGGGACCTGTACCAGACCCTCTACGTTGATGCTGAGGAAGAGGAGGTCATCCAGTATGTGGTAGGGACCCTCCAGCCCAAACTCAAACGCTTCCTCAGCCACCCTTACCCCAAAACTTTAGAACAGCTGATTCAGAGGGGCAAGGAAGTTGAGGTCAACTTTGACAACTCTGAGGAGCCCAGTCCCCAGAGGACCCCTGAGTTAAGGGACTCATTGGAAAGCCTCCCTCCCTCCACCACTGCCAGCCCAATTGCTAGTGACGGAACTCAACCCGAGGTTTCTGTCCCAACCACAGTGATATGAGCAGAGTAGTGTGAAACTGGCATGACAAAGAAGGGGGTTGGTGGATTATTTAGGAAGGCGGTTTCCTTTCTTCTGAGAACTTCAGCCATGGTGGGTCTGAAGATACACTCAGCCTAATGACCGGTAGGAGGAAAATCTAATTTTCTTCAAGATCAACCATGCTGAGAGCGTGGCTAGCCTGAATCACTCAAGATGGTTCAAGCTGGATAATGGATGGCTCTTTTGAGGATTTCTTTTTAAAAAGCCATTGCAAGGACTGGACTATGTCAGAAAGACAAACCAGCCTCTTCGTCGTGGCAGAGGCAGCCACACCTCCTGGGGCACAGCTTCCCAGGGAATTTCATCGAGCGTGACAGAAGGATTTCCTTCTCGCTCACATCAGTCCTTTCCTTCAAGGTGCTTTTCCTTCCAGACATTCTCCTCCCCGCTTCTGGGAACCACCAGTGGACTTTCGCTAACTCTCTTGAAAGCTGTTGGTTTCCCCCTCTTTCTCCTGCTTCTTCCAACTTTTCAGCTGAGCTCCAAACAGATTGGGGAAGGGAACTTTTAGCAAGTTTGGGGAGGTCCTGAAGGACTTCAGCGGGAATTTCAGCCATCAAATTAACCCATCCCCTGCTCTCACCCAACTCTCATGTTTCCATCTCCAAGTGGACCTCTGGATTCTCTTTGGCTTTGACTTGGGCATTCAGGTCTTTCAGCTCCAGAAGGATCATCAGCCACACATTCAAGAGTGGCGATGAGCCTGATGATTTGCTCCTCTACATTCTAGATTTTGGGAAGATAGGGCTTTGCGAGGGTGGGGCACCTACTTCTCACATTAAGATCCTAAAAAGAAAGAACAAAAAGCACTCTAAAGTTGTACAGGGGTTAGTTGTATACAAACACAACTTGAATTAAGAAGTCATGCCACCTTAATCTCTACACCAAGAAGATAGAGATGGCACATCCATTGAACACCTTTGAGAATTTTTCTAAATAATGAAAGTTAAACGGCTTTCCCCAATGAAGCAAAAGACAGGCAACTTTGAGAAACTTTGGTAGTTGGAGAGAGGAAAAAAATGAAACACGAAGCATGAAGTCTCTGCTACAGAAAGTCTGCGCCCTCTACAGTCGTAGAACTAAAGGAAGCAACCAGCTGTAGCCTTTTAGAATGGCTTGCTAGTCCATATGACTAGAAGAAGGCAGAACTCGCACAGAGACCTGCTCCTGGCTCCACTGATGCAAGAGAAGCAGTGAAGACTCCAACCGTTCTGAGAGCCTTCAGGGTGCGAATTCTTCCCACAGGCTACAGGTAAGATACAAATCTCCCCGGCTCATTGACTTTATGCCAGTAGGATTGACAAATATAGCCTTCAAACTTGGAGAAACAAAGTTCAGCTGTATCAAAGTCAGATATGGGTGGGTAGGGATAATTAGGGAAGTGGAAAGATGCCATTTCCAAACAGGACTTATGAAATGTGGTCCATGTTAATTTGCAGAAGAGATGCTTAAATCTAGGACTGATGTTGCTAGGAGAAAGCAAATATCTTTAGAGAGGCTGTACGGACCTGGGTTAGTGAAATCTCTCCCCATCCCCTAGCCATCAGCAGGAGTATTCAACATGGACTTGATGGGATTGATGGGAGTTGTAGTCCACTAACATCTGGAGGGCACCTTCTTGGATGCCTCTGTTTTACAAGACAGAATTAGAAGAAACCCCAGCAGTTGCCTAACCTAATCTCCCTATCCGTATTCTTGAGAGTTGACTTATCACTCTGCCTTTCATGTTCTGGATAGGGGAAGCCTCTCTCTCTTTTAGCACCCTATCAGCTTCCAAGTATGATTCCTCCCGCACCCTTCCCCAGGATCATTTGAGTGGTTTGCAGAAAGCAAAAAGAGTCAGTTCTTCCAGTTTCTGAAAGAGCCAAAAGCAAAATAGGGAGCATTCATTCCTAGAGACCAGGCAGATCTCCAGCTGCCATGCATAAGCGTATGCCCAGCTATGGACAGTCTGCTGTCAGAGTGATGCTCATTCAGACAAAGAATTGCTGCTGGAGCTCACAGAGAGAAGGGGAACAATAGCTAATGCAAAGGTACATTGTGTTGCTGAAGCTGATCTGGCTCACAGCTCATGTTCCGCTTTCTGGTTTTTTTTGCAGTGACTCATTCAAAAGCGGTTGGGAGCGAAGCACTTCTTGAATTGCATGTGGAGCAGAGATGGAGGCAGAAGGGCGGCTTAGAAAGTCCCATCATGCAGTCGGGCTGGATGGACGTCAGATTCCAAAAAGCTCCTGCAGCTTCCGTTCGGAGATCACTTGGAGAAGGTAAATAGCTGTCTGCAATCACGGCTTAATTCTAGTCCAACCCCAGCAGACGCCAACTTCTGAATGCCCATTGTACCTATTAATCCCTAATGAGTCCTTCCCACTCAAAGGATACACTTAGTTTCCTGTGTTCTGAAACGCTGCTTTGCAACTATGACGTTGC
Organism: Podarcis tiliguerta; assembly: GCF_965153285.1. Lineage (NCBI taxonomy): Eukaryota > Metazoa > Chordata > Lepidosauria > Squamata > Lacertidae > Podarcis > Podarcis tiliguerta. Next base: position 4,075,025 of record NC_139540.1, read on the forward strand.
AAATCCCCCTTTGTTTGGCAATTGTTCAGCACTCTGTTTCCATAGTGGCCAAAGAGATGGCCATCGGAAGTTCACAAGCAAAACCTGAGTGCAGCAGCTCCTCAACCACCTGCCATTCCCAGCAGCTGGTATTTCAAGGTCAACTTCCTCTGACAACCCAAACCCCTGTAGATCTTCTCTCCATTTTCCTAACTCACCATCTAACCTTCACATCCCTTTATTGCAGGAAGTTGTCCTTCTGAAGATAGAAAGAGTCAGCTCCTTGATTGCTTGAGTCATCACTCCCATGTTGGCAAGCAGCTGGCACCTATGAAAGTGCATCTCAGAAAGATCGACATCTGGAAGAAAATGCCAACCGTGCCAACATGCCAGAAAAGATGCTTCAGCTATGAGGGCAGAGAAAAGGCACATCTATACATGATACAACCAGCAAAAGGGGAAAATGTGTTCCAGGGACCACACTTATTGCGGAAACTGCAAAGACTCAAAGTGACAACTATAGCAATATGATTTATGGGACTGGGAGCATGAAGGGTGGCTGAAGGTCTGAAGAACTTGAATGCAAGACCTCACTAAGGAAGGGGATACTGTAACTGGGGTGTTGCTTATTGATTGTAACTGTGGGTGACAGTGAGGGTTTTGTGGGGCAGGGCAGGGAGGTAAAGTAAAAATTCATTTCCTGTTTAGATTATCTAAGAGCTCAGTCCACTATATCCTGAGAACTCTACTGGCCAAAGAGAACTCCACTGTCCATGGAGCTTGGGCAGTCAAAGCTGAAGATTTTTTGAACACTTTTATGTTCAGAAAAGCACATTGGAATCAAATATGTTTGGCTGAATGGCCAGGTGGGAGCAGTAGCCTTAGGACAGCTGGCAATCAGGTACGAGATGAATGGGCATGTCCAGCATCTCACACAGGCCAGAAGAACCACAAGGAAGTCCATTTCTTTGGCTGCTCGGCTGCTCCCATTTTTCTTTCTTTCTTGAGCTAACTAGGAAGCAAAGACATGCACACCATTGTATGCAGTGTGCATTGAACCAAAACTTTTTTTGATGTTCAAAGAAGTTTCACTTCATATTCCACCTGTCAAACAGGTTGGGTTGGAGATGGTTTTGGATTTTGTTTCTTCTTTCTTCCAAAACTACTTGGCCTACAGCTCTTGTGTAGGTTCTGACTGTCTATAAATGTATGTCAATGTGCCAAATCATCTCATATTGCCATATTCTGATATCTTCCAGCTCACAGCTAAGAAGGCTCTAAACACCTTCAGCTGTCTAAAGAAGAATATTCAGGGACAGGACAATTACATTAAAATAATAATAAAAAAATGAATGCTAACCTGAAGAAGATGGTGGACTTTCAGGGAGTCCTAAATATCATTTTCTTCTATCTCTTGACCACCACCCAACTAACTCTTCAGGCATTAATTGGGATGACACCTATGTGACATTATAGTTCTGGGGTTCTTTAGGGAGTGGACCAATAAGATCGCTGTCTTTTTCACTACACCAATGGCTTCTAACCAATGGGAGCTTGCTAATTCACCATCAAGTTCTCATTGAGAGATTTGATTGTGTTCCTCTTGTGAGGGAGAGTTGGGGGCAAGGTTATGTGTGCGAAATATGTATGTAGAACCAAAAGCTAATATTGTTCATTGTGTTCCATTATTCCAAAAAAGCTGTTTTCTATTTCTGGTTTTGTTTTCACTATTGAGCATTCATCAGTTCGCTGTGGGGTGCACGGAAGGTGAACTTACTGATGCATTATGAATTGTGTCGATAAATGGGCTTGGGGATTCAATATTCAACGTATGCCCAAACCACTTGACTCTCTTCTGATTGTACGAGACCACTTATTCCTTATGGTATCACTTTGGTGGTGAAACATAAGAGGCTGTGTCAGCCCCTGCTTTTGATAGAAATGAATAAAAATAAAACAAAGACAGCGTTCTTCAGCTGCAGAGCAATTGTAGCAAAGTCTGTTCAGAGCAAGAAAATGTATGGTTCTTCTTCTTTATTTTGTAGATTTCTATAATAAAACATTGTGATAACTGACTAAAACAACCCCAGTCTTGACTCTCATTCATCCCTGCCCGCCCACCCACACAATGGCTCTGTTGAAAGCCTGGGATTTACAAGGGGACAGGTTGCAAGCTTTAGACTAGCTTGCTTTTCCTGTATCTGAAGAAGTGTGCATGCACACGAAAGCTCATACCAGTAGCAAACTTAGTTGGTCTCTAAGATGCCACTGGAATGATTTTTTTTTAAAAAAAATATTTTGTTCCGACTACGGCAGACCAACACAGCTACCTACCTGTAACTTTTCCTGTGCAGTTTAGCTGGGCTTACAGCAAAGGCATATCTAGGGGCAGTGAATCTGGACCCAGGTGGGGGTGCAGGCAAGGGCAAAAATCACTTTTCAGACTATGAATAAGTGCATGACTTATATGTGTGCAGTGCTGCAGCAGTGCTGTCATGGTGAGATCAAATGTGAGAGAAGCTTTCTACCCTTCATCTCCACCTTGTCCTCCCTCTGGATGCTTTGAGTCCTTGCTTGTAGTGATTTCTAATGCGGCTATTGCAGTAAAGTGATTTATTCTCTAGGAGGTGCTGCCCTTGTCAAGAGCACAAGGGGCTCTAGGCTACTGGCTCGCTTTGCTCATGCAGTCAGCAGAAGGTTCAATTCTTGGCAGTGTGTCCAGTTTTAAAAGATCAGGTAGCAACAGGTGATGGGGAAGATTCATTCTCTGCCTGACACTGGGGAAACCACTGCCAGTCGAAGCAGATTGGAGTGAGGAACCTTTTCTTGAGATCAAGGGTTGCATTGCTTTCTGGGCAACTTCCTGAGCTGTGAGGGGGTCACAGGCAAAAGTGGATAGAGCAATGAACATGTTTCCTTTGTAGACACACACAAACCTCTCTGTATTCTCCATCCAGACACACAAACACTATCAGAGCTCAGGGACACAACCCAGCTAGCCAAAACTGCACTAGGAGGGTGTGAAGGTAGTGCACGGGCTCCCTCAATCTTCTTAAGAAGATGCGCCTCTAATTTGTAGTGCAGTTGTGGACTACACTGCAGAGCTGACTTGGGGGCATGGAAAGAAGTACCCTATTCTTCTGGAGTGGTTGACTAGATGGCTTGACTTTCTATCTGGGTATTATGATCCTATGAATAACTCTTGCTACAATTGACCACCAGGACAGAGAAGAGAAAGCCCATATCTCTGCAGTAGATAGTTAAACTATGGAACTCACTCCCACAGGGGGAAGCGAACACTGCCATCTTGGATGGCTTTGAGAGACGTTTGGACAAATTTGTGGAGGAATAAGGCGGGTGGCGCTGTGGGTTAAACCACAGAGTCTAGGACTTGCCGATCAGAAGGTTGGTAGTTTGAATCCCCACGATGGGGTGAGCTCCCGTTGCTCGGTCCCTGCTCCTGCCAACCTAGCAGTTCGAAAGCACGTCAAAGTGCAAGTAGATAAATAGGTACCACTCCAGTGGGAAGGTAAACGGTGTTTCCGTGAGGTGCCAGAAGCGGCTTAGTCATGCTGGCCACATGACCCGGAAGCTGTACGCCGGCTCCCTCGGCCAATAAAGTGAGATGAGCACTGCAACCCCAGAGTCGGTCATGACTGGACCTAGTGGTCAGGGGTCCCTTTACCTTTACCTAAGGGTATTGATGGTTACTAGCCACGATGGCTCCTAGCCATGATACCTCCATGGTTGAAAGCAGAAATGCTTATGAATACCAGTTGCTGGAAACTACAGGAGATGAGATTGCTTTTGTGCTCAGGTCCAACTTCACAACTTCCCACTGGCATTTGTTTGGCCATTGTGAGAGCAGGATGGTGACTAGACGGACCACTGATGTGGTCAAGCAGGGTTTTTCTTATGCTCAGTGGGCACATGTTATCAATTCTAATTGCTCCTGGGACTCCTGAGCTTTACTCGAGTTCTTTAACAGATGGCATTTGAACTTAAGGCCTGATCTGTGAACTGCCTTATGCCAAATTAGAACTTTGCTTTATCTAACCCTGTACTGTTTGGGGGGACGGGGGGGGGGTAGATGTGTGGGACTCCCTGGTCCTGATTGGGGTAACTCTGCCCCTGAAGGACCAGGTATGCAGCCTGGTAGTTGTTTTGGACTCACAGCTGTCCATGGAGGCGCAGGTCAATTCTGTGTCCAGGGCAGCTATCTACCAGCTCCACCTGGTATGCAGGATGAGACCCTCCCTGCCCACAGACTGTCTCGCCAGAGTGGTGCATGCTCTGGTTATCTCCCGCTTGGACTACTGCAATGTGCTCTACGTGGGGCTGCCTTTGAAGGTGACCCGGAAAATGCAACTAATCCAGAATGCGGCAGCTAGACTGGTGACTGGGAGCGGCCGCCGAGACCATATAACACTGGTCTTGAAAGACCTACACTGGCTCCCAGTACGTTTCCAAGCACAATTCAAAGTGTTGGTGCTGACCTTTAAAGCCCTAAACAGCCTTGGCCCAGTATACCTGAAGGAGCGTCTCCACCCCCATCGTTCAGCCCAGACACTGAGGTCCAGCTCCGAGGGCCTTCTGGCAGTTCCCTCACTATGAGAAATGATGGGATGCTAAGGTCTGACTGTTAAGTGTGTGGCTCTACATGAAGCTACAGCCCCCTTCACACTATATAAACAAAACCTTCCTCCTCTGCCGCCCCTCAGCTGAGTTGTCGCATCTGTTGAATCATAAATCTACTACAAGCAGAAAGGTCTGCGATCTCCAGTTCTTCTGCCATCTGTGGAGGCCCGTTGGTGGGAGGGATCCATCTGGTTCTGATTCACTGAAATTAGCCATGCTCAAGATGCACTTTCTGGCCTTCTGTATCCAGTCCCCTTCCCTCCTTCTCTTGCCCTCTATTGAAATCTTGTTCTTGGCAACATCTCCCAATCCCAGATTGGCCATCCCTTTGCTATAGCGGCTGCCGCTGGGCTACTATTTTTATTTGTTTTGTGGTAATCCTACTCATTAGAGTGACCAGGATCTGGCATGGGACAATCGGTGGCCAAAACAACACAGAACCAGACCTTAATCTGAAGGAGTGGTGCACAGTTTAATATGAGTTTTAAACAGTGCCGTTATTCTAAAAAAAGAGGTGCCAGAACTCAACATGAACACTTCCCTTGTTCATGATAATAATTATTTATTATTTATTATTTATTATTTATTATTTATTATTTATTATTTATACCCTGCCCATCTGGCTGGGCCTCCCCAGCCACTCTGGGCGGCTTCTAACAAAATATTAAAATACAGTAATGCATCAAACATTAAAAGCTTCCCTAAACAGGGCTGCCTTCAGTTGTCTTCTGGTAGCTGTTCTTCTATTTGACATCTGCTGGGAGGGCATTCCACAGGGCGGGTGCCACTACCGAGAACGCCCTCTGCCTGGTTCCCTGTAACTTGGCTTCTCACAGTGAGGGAACTGCCAGAAGGCCCTCGGCGCTGGATCTCAGTTTCTGGGTAGAACGATGGGGGTGGAGACGCTTCTTCAGATATACTGGGCCGAGGCCGTTTAGGGCTTTAAAGTTGAGCACCAACACTTTGAATTGTGGCAATGGAGTCCACCTGAGAGGTGCTGGAACAAGTCCTGGCTGGAAAAAAGCCCTGGTTTTAAACCTTAATTAAACATATGGTTTAAGGAGAGGAAAGGAGACTCCCATAGGCTGACTGCATAAATCTCTTTCTCCCCGTTCTGTTTGCTGCCAGACCACCGCCTTCTTTTGACAGTCTCAGGTTGCTCTAGGTGGACCTGATCTGTGTTGGGTCTGCCTCAACCCAATTCAGCTGAAACCTGGGTTGGCATCAATTTGGATGGGGAACCCAATGTGCAGCCCTCATCATGTGTACTGAACACCTGAACCAGGTATGAGTCATGAACTCTGTAATTGTCATACAGAAATCAGCGTGAACTGGTCAGTTCCCAGCGGGGGACTCCTTGGGAGGGCCAGAGAAACCCAGGGTTGTGAAAAGTAAGTAATTTGTCAGCTCTGATTCTGCAAGCAGAGGTCGGTAGAATAGTTTTGATTAGTAAGCCATGGACGTCACTCTCCTTCACTGCTGACTCTTTTAATTATCCTAATAATAAGGTGCTTTTTTGACATTCTGTGAACCACATGGGAACCACATGCAGCTCCTGTGTGCCTCAGAGAATGTTTATATAGCTCTGTCACATGCCAGAACGATATCTTTCCCACACAGTTCCAATGCCAGTTCTGCAAGAAACTGACCATGTGATCAGAAGGAATACTTGGGTTCAACTTGGGTCTGGAAACCAAATCTTCTAAGGCAGGCATGTCCAACAGGTAGATTGCGATCTACAGGTAGATCGCAGGGGTGTCCCAGGAATGAAGGAATGAAGTTTAGTGACCGCCTTTGGCCAACCCTCCTGTAAAATAATCTCAACAATGACAATGGGTAGATCACAGCTGGTCTTTTTATACTGTGAGTAGATACTCTTGGGAGTTGGACGTGCTTGTTCGAAGGGATGATTGAGGGAGTTGGGTATGCTTAGCTTGCAGAAGAGAAGACTGAGAGGTGCCATGATAAAGGTAAAGGGACCCCTGATCGTCAGGTCCAGTCGTGGCTGTCTCTGGGTTTGCAGCGCTCATCTCGCTTTATTGGCCGAGGGAGCCGGCGTACAGTTTCTGGGTCATGTGGCCAGCATGACTAAGCTGCTTCTGGCGAACCAGAGCAGGGCATGGAAACGCCGTTTACCTTCCTGCCTATTTATCTACTTGCACTTTGAAGTGCTTTCGAACTGCTAGGTTGGCAGGAGCAGGGACCGAACAATGGGAGCTCACCTCGTTGTGTGTATTTGAACCACCAACCTTCTGATCGGCAAGTCCTAGGCTCTGTGGTTTAACCCACAGCGCCACCCGCATCCATGATAGCGGTCTTCAAATATTTGATGAGCTGTCACGTGGAAGATGGAGGAAGCTTGGTTTTTTTGCTGCTCCAGAGGGTAGGATCCAAACCAATGGATTCAAATAACAAGAAATGAGATTTTGACTAAATATTAGGAAGAATGTTCTGTCCAACAGTTGCACTGACTACATTGGATGGTGGTGGACTCTCCTTCAATGGAGGCTTTTGAACAGAGGTTGGATGGCCATCTGTTGGGGATTCTTTAGTTGTGATTCCTGCATTGCAGGGAATTGGGCCAGATGACCTCTGGAATCCCTTCCAACTCTGCAGTTATATGATTCCATGATTGATCTGTGTGATCAGTCTGGTGGGCTGGATTCAGCTTGGTGGGTCACTGCAGGCCTGGGCCAAAGGCAGATCTAAGGAAGTGCAACCATTTTGTACACACTGGGCACAGAGCTACTGGGATGCTGCAGTAGGCGCCACAACTATAATGTCCAATGGAAGGTAAGGGGAGGAGAGATTTTCGTGTTGCACAGGGCACCACTGAAATTTGAGATGCCTAGGTCCTCCACTTGATGCTTTTGAATTATGGTGCTGGAGGAGACTCTTGAGAGTCCCATGGACTGCAAGAAGATCCAACCTCTCCATTCTTAAGGAAACCAGCCCTGAGTGCTCACTGGAAGGACAGATCCTGAAGCTGAGGCTCCAAGACTTTGGCCACCTGATGAGAAGAGAAGACTCCCTGGAAAAGACCCTGATGTTGGGAAAGATTGAGGGCACAAGGAGAAGGGGATGACAGAGGGCAAGATGGTTGGACAGTGTTCTCGAAGCTACCAGCATGAGTTTGACCAAAATGCGGGAGGCAGTGGAAGACAGAAGTGCCTGGCGTGCTCTGGTCCATGGGGTCAGGAAGAGTCGGACACGACTAAACGACTACACAACAACAACAAAAGGTCCTCCACTACCTGGGCTGTCCAAATAAGAATGTTGGATCATGGAAGCTTTCTTCTGCTGAGCCAGACTGACAGGTACATCTCTCTCAACCCTACTTGGAGATGATGGGGACTGAACACAGGGCTTTTTACTTTGCGAAGCAGATGTTCTACGCCACGCTGTGGCCTTCCGCCTTGAGGTAGTGCTAAGAGGAACACTCATCTCTCACTAACTCATGCACACACGCACACACACCTTTTTATCTGAAATACTAGCGTTTCTGCTGACAAACACCCACCGCGTGGGATATTCACACCCCTGCATGTGATTCACCAGGCAGGTAACATGAGTTGTCACAGCACAGCTCGGAAGCAAAATCACTACTCACATTCCTTTCTTCCCTGAGAGACACACTACCGTTCTATCAGTCACCTGAGCCACAGACCAGCTGTCTAGTTCTGCTAAAAGGGTGGACAGAAATCTAATTGAGCTTCTTTAAAATCCTTCCTGTGCACCAGCAGCTCACTGCATCATCTGTATTCTCTCTGCCCACCGTCCGCCGCTCCCAGTTTTGAAAATGACAACCAATCAGCCTCTTTTGTCTCCCCATCCGCCCACGATCCACCCACTCACCCATTATCCCAGCCAAAGCTTGGACATTTGCCTGCCAGGTACCTTTGTGACGGGATGAAAACAAAGATGCCCGGGTTTGCCACCTGACCTTCCGGCTGGCACACAAAAGGATTCAGGAAATAAAGGCAAGCACACAGTCTCTCCCGGTGCCTCTCTCATCCCCTTCTGGTTCCCTGGTGGAAAGTGGGTTCCGTTCACAGCCATAGTTCTGGTTTCTATGACACCAGGGGCTTTCCCCCACAAAAGGTGTGAGGTGTCAGTCAAACCTGCTCCTACTGCTTGGAGCACAAGTCTCCATGGAAACAGGATGCAGGTTACTAGGTTACCAGATGAGATGCCCTCTCCTCTGCCTTCCCCTTTCACAGGAGGCTCTGAAGGATTCCATCTCAGTGCTGAGTTTGCTGATCCCAGCTGGGAGGTCCCCTCTGCTCTTGAATTTGTCGCTGAAAAGAAATGATGTTGATTTTTCTTATTCCTCATTTTTTGGGGGGAGAAATGAATTTTTCGGGGGAGGTTTTTTAAAATGATTTTTACCTATGCGGTGAGAAGAGAGACAAGTCACTCTTTCAGGCTTTTGACAAGTATCTGGATGGCCACCAGAAGAACAGGATGCTGGGCTGAATGGGCCATTGGCCTGATCCTGCAGGCTCTTCTTATGTGTATCTTCCCCCACCCCCCACAATGAAGAAGACTAGACTAAAATAGATCCATTAGAATGGAAATATATCCTCGTCCAAATGAAATCTCTTCGTAGGTGAAATCCCTGTGTGTGGAAGGCTAACATTTGGAAAGAGAGTAAGATTGAACTTCCTGGTTGTGCAACCAACATCATGGATGCTTGGAAAGCTGACATCTATGGCTTCATGGTGTTCATGGAAGCTTGTGCGAGCGCCATTCCCAACACACGTAGGCTTCCCCACTGCAGATGTCCACAACCCATTCTGCAGGTGTTGTGATTTTGGCCATCAGGACACTTGACTGTGATGGCCTGGGATTCAGACTCAGAGGCTGAACCTGAGGAATCCCAGCCTGCACAGGATTCCCCACCTCCAGAACCAGCTGAGCCGGGGCTGGGGCATGAACCTGAAGGGTCCTCACCTGTGCTGGATCCTCAGGTGCAGGCATCAGCTGAGTCTGCTCTGGCTCCTGGGGTGATGGAGTACCCATTGCATGCAGGTGCTCCACTCTCAGCCCCGTCAGAGGAAGCTGAGGTTGCCTCTGGGTCCGGTAACCCTCCAGCCTCTCCTGAGCTGCAGAGGCTCAGGGCAGAGAGGCGGAGGGAACTAAGTTCCTGCAGGAGGAGTGTTTGCCTCCAGGCCAGGAAAGGCGAGTCACCAGAGGATTGGGGCCGCCCTATGCCTCAGAGCAGATAAAAGCCGGCCAGCCCCAGTCCCAAGTTGCGGGAGCAACATTGTTGGTTGCTAGTTCCTGCCTGCACCCTGTCCTGCTTTTCTGCCAGAGCTCCTGACCTGCCCTGGCTCCCTGCTTGCAAGCCTGTTCCTGACTTCATCCGATTCCCTGCCCTGCACCCAGCTTCAGCTACTACAGACTGCCTCCACGTTGCACCTTTGACCACGGCCCGGACTTGAACCTCGTCTCTCGGGTAACCCATGGGACCAGCACACTTGGAAAGCTGACATCTATGGCTTCATGATGTTCATGGAAGCTTGTGCGAGTGCCCCTCCCAACACATGTAGGCTTCCCCGCTGCAGATGTCCACAACCCATTCTGCAGGTGTTGTGATATTGGCCATCAGGACACTTGACACAGAGTGCAAGGCACAGAGATGTGGTCGGCCTTCATGTGTAAGGAGAACATCTGCAAAGAGTTTAGTTAAATTAATCAAGTTCCATGCAAATATCAGTTGGCTACCGTCTTTGCCTCCGGCCCGGTCTGATGAATGTCATCTGCATGAAAGTGGAACATCACTTTGAAATACATCTTGCTGTTATTGATGACAAGTGTAAGAGTTTCAGAATAAGAGAGTCCAGCCTCCAAAAATTCATTTAATGAGCCTGTGGTTTGTGGAATGCAAGCAGGAAGTCTCCAAGAAACTGATGAAGGAAGGCACCGTTCACTTGTCGTTCTTCAGGTCAATGCCCATGCAGTCAGGAAATGTTATCGCGACGATCTTTGGCTGAAGCACCATCCAAACAATTTTGCACTGAAATGTCACTCTAGGGGAAATTCAGTGTCATTTCAGGCACAGCCAGGAGATGTATGCCATGGCATTGAAGAAATTCCACCCAATGGCTAAACTAATGAATGGCTGGTTCTGGGCTGTAGGAGTGGGGATCCCAGATGGCAAGGTATAGAAGGAGGCAGGAGGGAAATGCTCAGAAGACCCTCATTAAAGGAAATGCAGCTCATTAGCTTGCAAACATCCGAGTTAATTAACATGGAAGGACGAACCAGTCTGTTCTGGTCAGCGTCGCTTCCACATGTGTTCATTCAGAAGTCTATGACATCCTGTTTTTGCATTTGCCTTCATAAAAAATAAAAATAAATCTTTGTGGAGAGTTTTAGATGTAGTAAAATAAAAGAATGCATACAGGAAAATGCTCCAGACAAACGGATCCCACGGGGAAAGCAAAGACCGAGATGATAGGTAAAGGTAAAGGGACCCCTGACCATTAGGTCCAGTCACTGACAACTCTGGGGTTGCGGTGCTCATCTTGCTTTATTGGCCGAGGGAGCCGGCGTACAGCTTCCGGGTCATGTGGCCAGCTTGACATATGATGGGAGGGTGTTCCGCAGCACGGATACCACCACCAAGAAGGCCCTCTGCCTGGTTCCCTGTAACTTGGCTTCTCGCAGTGAGGGAACTGCCAGAAGGCCCTCGGAGCTGGACCTCAGTGTCCTGGCTGAACGATGGGGGTGGAGACGTTCCTTCAGGTATACTGGGCCGAGGTATACTGGACACCATCAGTAACTTAGATATTCCAGGCCCTCTAGCCTATCAGAATGTCCAAGGAAAGCTACCAGGGCATGAGTGTGTTGAAAAGCTTTTTATACAGAAGTGCTTCCATGGTTACTGTCACTAAGGAGACGGGAAGCTTTCTTGCTGCCTGTGATAATCAGCGCATCTTGTGTGTGTCTTCTCCATTGACATTTCGAAGCATCCCAAACCCTGCAATTTCATTAGAAGAGCAACCTCCCAAACCCCGCTCCTGTGTGCTTTATTAGTTTATAAATATACTCTGTTTCCCCGTACAATTCTTAGGTGGGTTTTTGTGCCTGCTCTGACTTTAACTGAAGTTTCAGTTATTTCACTTTTTAAACTACTTGTCTCTTGTTCTCTCAGAAGAATGTTGTATATTGCACACAGGTGGAAAAAAAGCAATTTTTTTAAAAAGGAAAATATTCTAAAGAAAAGTTCAGTTTCACCTTATAACCCTGCCCTATCACTGAGATCTTTCGGGGAGTCTCCGTTGGTGAATCCCCACCCCCAATTGCTCAAATGCATGGTTCATAAACTAGTAGAAGCCATGCATTCCGCGTTGTGGGCTGAAGCCTGTGTAACTCCCTGTGGCGTTTGCCTTCCTAGGTGTGTGACATCATACAGGGTTCATAAGGAAAGGGTTAACTAAGTGTAAAATGATTATCCAATAGGAACCCAAGGGGAGGAATTAGAGTTAGAGTTGTTAAGAAGTCAGTCTGGAGTTAGAGAAGGGAGAGGGAGGATAAGTCTGTGGGTTTGGGCTCGTCTGATGTGAGAGAGTGAGAGAATCTGTTAAGAGGAGTCAGTCAAACAGTTAGGATAATCAGTTAGAAGGTATTAGGAAGGTATAGGCCGGTAAACAAACTAAGGTTAAGAAACTGACAAGAAAAATTATCTGAAACCATAAACTTGTTAATGCTTATAAAATAAACTTGTTTATTTGGTTTAATGTTAACAACAGTCTGGACTCAGTGTGTACCCGAGAGAGACGGGTTGGTGGCAGCAGGGAAGCGATCACGGTGGTGCATAGCTGTCAAGCGCCCCTTATTTGGCGGGACAGTCCCTTATCCCAGCACCATGTCCCGCTAAATTTCCCGGGTTCCTCTCCCTCCTTCCCTCCCTGCTGGCCAGGGAGGAGGGAGGCTCCAACTGTGTTGCTTGGCTGCGTTGCTCACCCAATCAGGAGTCTAAGAACGACTGGGGGGTGGAGCTTGCATGCCTTGTGCTGATCAAATCGGCCGCGTTGCCTGGGGACTCGCCTTTGCTCAGCGCTTCCCAGCGGAGAGGTGACGGTGGTTTTCCTTGCTGCATCCCCTTTGCTGGGTTGCTGCACTATGGGAACCACCACTTGAGGCTTCGTTTGGCTGTTGGTTGACTAAAATCCCTTATTTTGGCTGCTGATCCCTTATTTTCAAATCTGTAAACTGACAGCTATGCAGTAGTGGCACAGGGATCAATAGACCGTCAAACATCCGGGAACCCTGTGTGATCACTACACTCCCACCTCAGATTATACTGAATTTCAGGTGTACGACACAGACTTTCTTATTCCTGGGGTCCTTTGAAGGTAGTGTTCAGGTTTCCATTTGGTTTTTTGGATGATTTTTGGTTGTTTTGTTCTCCATGTGGTTTGCTGTATACCACTTAGAAATGCGAATAATTAAGAGGTGTATAAATATCTTAAATAAACAAGAAACTTCCAAAGAGAACCTTTTCAACAGTATTGATGATAACACCTCTCCGCCTCTATTCTTTTTTTTCTTATTATTTATTTACTAGGTTATTGCTGCTGTTATTAATTCTTCATGCAATAATTTATTAAGTTCTGGAGTGCACGAGCATGGATATCTTAAAAAGGAAAGGAAAGCACAAGCATCGTAGATACCAATTGTGGAACCTAAGTCTTTTGACGGTGGTTAGTTATGAGCTACAGAATGGCAGAAGGGCCAGAGGGCCAGATTAGGAAAAGGGAAGTCAGGGTTCGTGGTTCAAGAAACCCTATATAAATCAAAGCTCTTTGTTCCCCCTTTCACTATAATGGAGAATCTGAAACTGCTATAACCTTTTTGGACAAAGTGGATAAAATTTACAGGCAAAGAGTCTCTCCAGAGTAAGTTAAGTTCGCCAAATTGCAGGAAAATAGGTATAGGGTGGCTTTGTTTGTTTGTTTGTTTGTTTGTTTTTGTTTGTAGTAAAGCAAAAAGGATTCAAATTACAGTGGTGCCCCGCAAGACAAATGCCTCGCAAGACGGAAAACCCGCAAGACGAAAGGGTTTTCCGTTTTCAGAGGCGCTTCGCAAGACGAATTTCCCTATGGGCTTGCTTCGCAAGACGAAAATTGACGAAAATTTTTGAGGTTTTTTTCCGCTCCCCAACCCCTCTTTCTGAAGCACTAAGCTGCTAAAAGCCTTTTAGCAGCTAAACCGCTAATCCCTTAAGCCTTTAATAGGCGTTAATAGCCCTTAAACTGCCAATAGCGCTAATAGCGCTAATCCGCTAATGGGCTTGCTTCGCAAGACGAAAAAACCGCAAGACGAAAAGACTCGCGGAACGGATTCTTTTCGTCTTGCGAGGCACCACTGTACAAGAACCAAATGGATTCAAGTGACAAGAGAGGAGATTCTAAATAAAAATTAGGAAGAACGTTCTGATGGTAAGAGCTGTTCAACAGTGGAATGCATTGCTTCAGAAGGTGACCAGTTCTCCTGCCGTGTGTTGAGCGTTCTTTAGCTGTGACTCCTGAATTGCAGGGAAGAATGGACTAGAATGGCTGGGGAAACCCAGTCAGATAGATGGGGTATAAATTATTTATTATTATTATTATTATTATTATTATTATTATTATTATTATTACATACAGGGTCATGTTTAAGGTGCTGGTTTTCACCTTTAAAGCCCTATGCGGTCCACGTACCTACAAGACCACCTCTCCTGGTATGCCCCGCGGAGGATCTTAAGGTCCACAAAGGACAACACTTTGGAGGTCCCAAGCCTCAAGGAGGTTAGATTGGTCTCAACTAGGGCCAGGGCCTTTTCAATACTGGCCCCAACTTGGTGGAACGCTCTGTCACAAGAGGCCAGGGCCCTGCGGGACTTGACATCTTTCCGCAGGGCCTGCAAGACAGAGCTGTTCCACCAGGCCTTTGGTTTGGACTCAGTCTGACCCTTACGTTTCCCTCCCCTTATGGCTTTGATCTATGGGCTACTTTTAAAATGAGGCTGCATTTTAAACTGAATTTTTACCTGTATTTTAAATTGGGTCCCCCCCTATTATGTTTTTATTGTAATTTTACTCTTGTTAGCTGCCCTGAGCCCAGCTGTGGCCAGGGAGGGTGGGGTTTTAAAAAAAATATTATTATTATTATTATTATTATTATTATTATTATTATTATTATTAGCCCCTTCCAAATCCACAGTTCTGTGATTCTATTAATCCTCCCAAATCCATATCATGTTTTTGGGGAGGGGGTGGGTGTTTATCTGTTATTCTTCCTTGCTTTAAAGAAACTAAGAGGAGGACAAATGGTATGTTTTCTTGCGCATGCATACATATATTTAGATATATATGGCCGTTCCACACCGTCTTTTCCAGTGCTAGGCCAGATAGGCTTTAAATCACAAGGCTGCCAGCAGAGTTCTGAAGAGCTCTGATCCTTATATATGTGTTGAAGAAGAGCAAAATAGGATTGCTATTATTATTATTATTAATAATAATAATAATACGTGGGACACGGGTGGCGCTGTGGGTTAAAGCCTCAGTGCCTAGGGCTTGCCGATCGAAAGGTCGGCGGTTCGAATACCCGCGGCGGGGTGCGCTCCCGTTGTTCGGTCCCAGCGCCTGCCAACCTAGCAGTTCGAAAGCACTCCCAGGTGCAAGTAGATAAATAGGGACCGCTTACTAGCGGGAAGGTAAACAGCCTGGAGTTCTTCAGTTCTCCACAGGCAACATATTACACAGTTTCACTGCCAATATTTTTCTAGAGACATATGTGGAGATCTATGTGAAAGCACAGAACCATTTAGGATAAGAAAATCAGAAACCCCAGAGGGAAATGAGGCACTGAGAAGACCCTGATGTGGATCTGGCCATTATTGACATCACACACTCAGGACGCATTGACTCACCCATTGACAACTTCACATAATGACAGGTCGAAGGAAGATGGACAAGTTTTTGGCAGACCAGTCTTTGTTTATTGATTTTAACCTGTAAGAACAGTGCCAGCTACCTCTAGAACGGTTTGGTCTTTTGAAGTGAAATTAGGGTCAACCGAAGAAGTGGCAGATTAACTACGAAAAACGAAATGTGGATGTAATTAATGGAGTTCTCTGTTTTGATTATAGGATATGGAAAAAAGGTGAATGTTGGAAAGCAAAAAAACAAAAAAAGGTGTCATATGCTATCGTAGATCAAATATTATATGCTAAAAAGATTCTTAATCCTATTGGTAGAAAGCCACTTCCGCCCTTCGGAGGAGGTGCAGTTGCGGGCTTCGCGGCCCCAGCCCCCACGTGATTGGGGGGATTCTCGGCCGCGTCACCTCCTGGCCAGCCAATCGGCTGGCTCTGGGGGTGTGGACTGCCTTATTTAAAGCAGGACGCGGCCGGAGATCTCCCTCTTTGCCGCATATTGAAGGGTAGTCCGATAAAGGATTCCGGGAGGCGTGGCCCTCTCTGAAGCCCATGGAGGTGAGGGCCTAAGGCACACCCCCTGTTGGTGTGTTCTTAGTTGATGTGCATCAGCAGGACTCCCCCTACTGGTGGTTAACCCTTCCCGGACATCAAGCGGACGGGCTGGAGTCGGATATAGTCGGTTAGGACCAATGCCTAAGCCAATATGGCTCATCACCTGTAACCAATAAAGTTGTGGCTTTATTTAGCCCATTAACCTTAATAATTGTGTCATGTGTCTTTATTTCCACTGGGGGATGGGGCGGGAACTCACCACGCAACTGAGCTGTTTTGAGAAAGGGCACACGCCACACCTTAAATGCACATTTAGAGCACATAAGGTAAAGGTAAAGGGACCCCTGACCATTAGGTCCAGTCGTGGCTGACTCTGGGGTTGCGGCGCTCATCTCGCTTTATTGGCCAAGGGAACCAGCATACAGCTTCTGGGTCATGTGGCCAGCATGACTAAGCCGCTTCTGGCAAAACCAGAGCAGCGCACCGAAACGCCATTTACCTTCCCGCCAGAGCAGTACCTATTTATCTACTTGTACTTTAATGTGCTTTCGAACTGGCAGGAGCAGGGCCCCAGCAATGGGAGCTCACCCCATCATCGCGGGGATTCAAACCGCCAACCTTCTGATTGGCAAGCCCTAGGCTCTGTGGTTTAACCCACAGCACCACCTGTGTCCCAGATGGTTTTCCCACCAGATGTGTGTCCCACATGGTTTTCCTCAAAGAATCCTGGGAGCTGTAGTTTGTTGACAGTGCTTGGGACTGTAGCTCCTGTGAATGGGAGATGGCAGTCCCTGACATTCTTTGGGGGAAAGTCCCTGGCTTTAAACACGCATCGAATGTACTTCAAATGTACAGATCAGTGTGGTAGGAAAGCAAAAGGGGGCAGGGAGAAAGAAAGAAGGTAAAAGCAAGGGTGGCGAATGGAAAAAGTTGGAGGGATCTGAACAGGGAGTATAGCAAGGGGGCAAGCATGAGCAAATGTAGCAAATAAAGCAGCATCTCTGATGCAGCCGAGGAGAGCACTAAATGGAAACATGAAGCCCCATTATTCATTTGCATCACTTGTTGTACGTGCAAAAGAGCTTGTTCGCTTATAGCGAACTCTTTGTCAGTACAAAAGCTCCTGCGAGAGGTCTGTGCCGCGTCTCGGTGCGAACAACAGACGTCCTGCTGAGCTTGTTCTCAGATCTCGAGTGGAGAGGCAATTCCTGTCACTGAATGACCTTGAGATAGTTGCAACTTTGGAGTCAGAATTTGGCGGAAACAAAGCATGGAAGTAACAGATGAACAGCAAAAAAAAAAAAAAAGACATGAGTTCAACCAAGGCATCAGATCATCCTCAGAATGGAAGTTCCTCGTGGAGATATATGCCAATGAATGGAAAATAAGCGAGATCATGCAATCTGTTCCAAGCAGGAAAAGTTTTTTTAAAATAAATAAAAGAAGGTGGGAAAGCCAAGGGAGAGTATAAGATCTGCATATATTTTGGACGGGTAATCATTGTAGGGACGCGGGTGGCGCTGTGGGTAAAAGCCTCAGCGCCTAGGGCTTGCAGATCGAAAGGTCGGCGGTTCGAATCCCCGCAGCGGGGTGCGCTCCCGTTGTTTGGTCCCAGCGCCTGCCAACCTAGCAGTTTGAAAGCACTCCCGGGTGCAAGTAGATAAATAGGGACCGCTTACTAGCGGGAAGGTAAACGGCGTTTCCGTGTGCGGCTCTGGCTCGCCAGAGCAGCGATGTCACGCTGGCCACGTGACCCGGAAGTGTCTCCGGACAGCGCTGGCCCCTGGCCTCTTGAGTGAGATGGGCGCACAACCCTAGAGTCTGTCAAGACTGGCCCGTACGGGCAGGGGTACCTTTACCTTTAATCATTGTAGCATTCTTGAAACTGTCCAATCCAATTTTTTAAGGCAGATTTTTTCTGTATCACCTTGTGTCCCAAATACAGCATTACGACTGGAGGCATGTCTTCCCTCTGTAGAAGCTCAGTCCTGGCAAAGAACTCTTAATTATTGGCTCCATCTAAATCTAAATCCACCCAGTCTACTGCCCTTAATGACACAAAACCCCCATTAAAGTGCGTGGTCTAAAATTGTGCACCAAAAATTCCTCTCCTGCGGACTCCACCCACACCAGCTTCTCACAATGGGCTTTATTAAAGCAAAAAGGCTAATTGGACAGCGTTTGAAGGACAGAGCAACAGAACAATCTGGCCATTATAAAGAAACGCTGTCCTTGATATGCCTTTTCCGCGCCCCCCTTCTCAGTTTGATTCCCTGGCACCATATTTGTATAAACTAACTATCCCAAAATACAGACGTGCCTTCACACTGGCCAGATTGGATGTGATGCCCTCTGCCATACTTGAGGGCAGATACAAAAATTCCAACTGAGAAATGACTCTGCCCCTGTGGAGATGGCAATAGAGATTATCGTATTGTATTGTATTGTATTGTATTGTATTGTATTGTATTGTATTGTATTGTATTGTACTGTACTGTACTGTACTGTACTGTACTGTACTGTACTGTATTGTATTGTATTGTATTGTATTGTATTGTATCGTATCTATGTTTCTGTGGCCCTTTCGACTTCACGTGCATCAAACTGAGCATGTGCAAAGACCTCTTAGCCTGGAATGAAGTCTGCAAGCTGCAATCTCGCTCCAGATGGCATGGAATGAAGGCATTTTGCCTTCTACTAAAACTTTGCAGAGCGCAACCACTCAGTCACACGTGCCTCATGAGTTGCTAAACATTTCAGTCATGGTATAGTCACCCTCTGGTCAGTATGATGCATCCAATTTCAAGTCTAGTTATTGAATCTGGAGCTGCATTTTCATCTAAGCAGGCCAAATAATTTCTCCTCTCAGTTCCTTCTACCCCGCCTTTTTTTTACCCCGAAATATCTCGTGCAAAAAACGAGATCCCTGATGAATATGTATAACCACATTGAATGCTCATAAACAATAAAATGAGACTACAAAACTTGTTAGCAGCTGTTACTGAGCCAAATACATGCCTGTCTCTATAATTATGTCGGGATGTGAGTTATACCCAAAGATGCCTCTCTCCCCCATTCAATGAGCCGGGCTCAGAGTTCTAGCTCATAAAAGGAGGATTTTAGTTATCATCGCCGCCTATATTGCAGATTTGATTTTCGCATTGGATAGGAAAGGGAATTGCAATTTATTTTTATCTTGCGTTATTGCTCACACAATTCAGTAGTCACTGGGGTTCGATCTGAGGAGGAGGAGGCAGAAATATCCTCAGACCAGCGCAACATCTTAAGGACGTCAGAAGATTAAACTCCCTCCAGGACACCAATGGTCCCATTTGAACGTCATTTGTGGCTTCCCCCAAATAATTATGGGAACTGTAGTTCATTAAGGGTGTTACGAGCTGGGTGTAGGAGAGCCCCTGTTTCCCTCCCAGACTTACATTTCCCAGAGTTCCCCAGGAAGAGGAACTGATTGTTAAAACAACTCTGGCAAAGGAACAGGAGGTCGACTCCTAACAACTCTCGGCACCCTTAATAAACTACAGCTCCCAGAATTCCCAAGGGTAGCCATGGCTGCTTAAAGTGGTATCATAGTGCTTCAAATGTATGGTGTATTCAGCAGGGGGCCGGTCCACTGTCCCTCAGACCTTGTGGGGGTGCAGACTATATTTTTTTTTGGGGGGGGGAATGAATGAATTCCTATGCCCCACAAATAACCCAGAGATGCATTTTAAATGAAAGCACACATTCTACTCATGTAAAAAGGGATGTGGGACTTGCCAATCAGAAGGTCGGCGGTTTGAATCCCCGTGACTGGGTGAGCTCCCGTTGCTTGATCCCTGCTCCTGCCAACCTATCAGTTCATAAGCACATCAAAGTGCGAGTAGATATATAGGTACCGCTCCGGCGGGAAGGTAAACGGCATTTCCGTGCGCTGCTCTGGTTCGCCAGAAGCAGCTTAGACATGCTGGCCACATGACCCGGAAGTTGTACGCCGGCTCCCTCGGCCAGTAAAGCAAGATGAGCGCCACAACCCCAGAGTCGGTCACAACTGAACCTAATGGTCAGGGGTCCCCTTTACCTTTACCTTTACTCATGTAAAAACACGCTGATTCCTGTACCATCCGCGGGCCGGATTGAGAAGGCAATTTGGCCAGATCCGGCCCCCAGGCCTTAGTTTGCCTACCCTTGGTGTATAGCTTAGGTCAGTTCCTTTGCATCCTTTGTTAGTGCCTTGGGCGTGGGTGCTCCAGGTGGGAATAGGGACTGGACATGGAGGGTGAACAAAACCTGCTGCGCCATCCCAGCCCTCGCTGGTGCCACCATTGGGCAGGCACTGGGCACTGTGGTGGAGGAAGCCGCTCAGGTGCCTGGGGCGACACGCCCTGGGGTGGACGAAGCTGCCAATAGGGGCAGGGCGCACTGTAGGGCCTCTGGAATCTGCCTGCCTCCTCCCACTCAGCCGCTCTACAGCTGGGGGGGGGAGAGCCGGCAGACCGTTTGAGCAGCACAGAGTCGGAGTGCGCCCCAGCCACTGCGTCTCTCCCAGGAGAGATGCATGGCTTGGGCGCGCTGCAAGCCCCGCGGTGAGTGCCGCCCGGCATTTTGTCACCCCCCTCAGTGGTGACTGTTGGCACGCAACCAAGGAAACGGGGGCATTTGGCAAGCCCCCAGCTGGCTCCAGCCCACTGGCCGGTGTGCAGGGCGAATTCCAGTCCTTGGTGCTGCACGAATCTGCGGCCTGAGCTTCAGAAGCTAGGGCATGCTACACGCTTTGCAACAGAAGTAGCAGGAGAGGCTGTGTGAGCATATTTAAAGGTAAAGGTAAAGGGACCCCTGACCATTAGGTCCAGTAGTGGCTGACTCTGGGGGTGCGGTGCTCATCTCGCTTTATTGGCCGAGAGAGCCGGCAAACAGCTTCTGGGTCATGTGGCCAGCATGACTAAGCCGCTTCTGGCCAACCAGAGCAGCGCACAGACACACCGTTTACCTTCCCGCCAGAGCGATACCGATTTATCTACTTGCACTATGAGGTGCTTTCAAACTGCTAGGTTGGCAGGAGCAGGGACCGAACAACGAGAGCTAACCCCGTTGCAGGGATTCAAACCGCCGACCTTCTGATCGGCAAGTCCTAGGCTCTGTGGTTTAACCTACAGTGCTACCCACGTCCCTGTGAGCATATTTACAAGCAGTTTATTCAGCATAGGTAAAGGTAAAGGGACCCCTGACCATTAGGTCCAGTCGTGACCGACTCTGGGGTTGTGGTGCTCATCTTGCTTTATTGGCTGAGGGAACCAGCATACAGCTTCCGGGTCATGTGGCCAGCAGGACTTTTCATACATAGCATGATACATAGCATGATGTATGCTATTCAGCATACATCAGGACAAAAAGAAACAGGTCTGATCTCCTTCGTGTCCAAAGCAAGACAGCTAAAGCAAAAGCTATACACAAACGGAAGTTCCCAGCCAGCTGTGCTGGAGTGTAAACAGACATGTGACATACAACATGTCTGTTCTTAAAGTGGAACGGAATATCCAAACAGTGATACCCGGGGCGACCGCACCCACCGCACTCCCCTTCCTCCGTCCCTGCACAGAGCGTTCCTGGGGCTGCGCTGCCTCTCCATCTGCTCACACAGGTGTAAACCTGCCTGGCTGCCATGGCCCTTGGCAGGAACATGCCGCCAACGCTGGCCAGGCAGCCATTCGGCAAGGGGGCCAGGGCATGGTGAGAAGGCCAGGCCAGGCTCTGGGGGCCAAAAACCCTCAGTGGCAGACAGGATGGGGGTTCCCTGCGTGGGGGCGTCTGCATTGCACCCCCTCAAAATCATGTGCCTTGCCCTCCCCATGCTACACCTCAGCTTAGGTGGCTCAGAAAAGGCACATACAGCTCTGTCCACTCCCTGCCCCTCAGTATCTGCTGCCTGAGGCCACAGCCTCACTCTGCCTCATGGAAGGGCTGGCCGTGGTTGCATTGTTGTTTAGTCGTTTAGTTGTGTCCGGCTCTTCGTGACCCCATGAACCAGAACACACCAGGTACTTTTGTCTTCCACTGCCTCCCGCAGTTTGGTCAGACTCATGCTGATAGCTTCGAGAACACTGTCCCACCATTTCATCCTCTGCCGTCCCCTTCTCCTTGTGTCCTCCATCTTTCCCAACATCAGGGTCTTTTCCAGGGAGTCTTCTCTTCTCATGAGGTGGCCAAAGTCTTGGAGCATCAGCTTCAGGATCTGTCCTTCCAGTGAGCACTCAAGGCTGATTTCCTTCAGAATGGAGAGGTTTGATCTTCTTGCAGTCCATGGGACTCTCAAGAGTCTCCTCCAGCACCAGAATTCAAAAGCATCCATTCTTCGGCGATCAGCCTTCTTTATGGTCCAGCTCTCACTTCCATACATCACTACTGGGAAAACCATAGCTTTAACTATACGGTGGTTGCATTACCAGGGAATTATGATATTATTGCAATCCCTTTCTTAATGATCCCTAACATTAAATTCACTTTTCACAAGCCTGTTGATACAGATTTCTTGTTTGTGGGTTCAGTGGTACCTTGGTTCTCAAATGCCTTGGTACTCAAACACCTTGGTTTCCAAACGCCGAAAACCCAGAAGTAAGTTTTCCGGTTTTCGAACATTTTTCAGAACCCCAACATCTGATGCAGCTGTTGGCTATTGTTTTTGGGGTACCTGCACCAATCAGAAGCTGCGACTTGGTTTTCGAACATTTTGGAAGTCAACCAGATTTCCGGAATGGATTAAGTTTGGCTCTTTTGTTTCTGCTATTTATTTTGCGTTTTTGTTTTTGAGGCTTTTTCGGTTCATTTGTTTTTGTGACTGTGTGGAACCCAGTTCAGCTACTGATTGATTGATTGTGTGACTGAGGAAATGGATAAATGCCCCCCATCCAAACAATGGCTATCATCAGTGCAGATAAGAAAAAAATAATAATTTTAATTTTCATCATCTACAATACTGTCTTATTTATTTTATAGTACAGTGCATGGATTAATGCTTTCATTTTATGGATCAATGGTCTCGTTAGATAGTAAAATCCATGTTAAATTGCTATTTTAGGGGTTGTTTTTAAAAGTTTGGAATGGATTCATCCATTTTTGCATTATTTTCTATGGGAAAGCGCGCCTTGGTTTTGGAACGCTTTGGTTTTGGAACGGACTTCTGGAATGAATTATGTTTGAGAACCAAGGTACCACTGTACTGTTTTTTCTCTTCCTCTCTCTCTCTCTCTCTCTCTCTCTCTCTCTCTCTCTCACACACACACACACACACACAACCTTCTATTTTCCACCTTCTTTAAGTAGGCAAACCACTTTGACAGTTCCCATCAGAGAAAAATTGTCAGCTTCTCTGAAAGGCAGTGAGAAGCAAAATAAAACCAAATCAGACATTTAACTCTCTCTGATTTGATCCATCCCTCATTGTGTTTTATCTTAAATCCTCAGAAATTAAGTGTGGAGTCAATTCAGCAAAAACAATCTTCTTGAGTCAGACAAATATTACAAAAACATCCCACTCTAAGCTAATATTAATTGGATCAGATTAATGGATGTTAGAAAGGAGGTGTGTAGGAACTCACAAAAATAATTTAATTGCATTGCAGTTGCATGGCATTATAGGTTTATATATTAGATGGCTTTATTAAAACATTGATTTTTTTTTTTTAAAAATGGAATATTATTAATACATTTCTTGGCATGACAAGATTTTTAATAAACTTTCTGAAAGTGTAAAAGTAATAAGACAAGACATTTGGAGAGTATAGGTGAAAACACCTAAAATTTAAACTAGGGGTGAGGATTTTTTTCCAAGCTACATTCTGTTAGAAATCATAGAGTTGAAAGGGATCCCAAGGATCCTCTAGTCTGACCCCTGCAATGCAGGGGGTTCTTGGAGACCTCCTGAGATTCACAGGCTAGTGGAAGGTGGGAGTTGTTTTTCACTGTAACATTCACCCATTAGGTTGCTGCTTAAATGGTTCTGGCCAGTTTTGCAGTCAAGCCACACACTTGCATACACCACACTGCCCTTGCTGATAATGAGTTTTACAGAATTTATGCCACTACACAACCATGAGGGGATGTGGGTGGCGCTGTGGGTAAAAGCCTCAGCGCCTAGGGCTTGCCGATCGAAAGGTTGGCGGTTCGAATCCCCGCGGCGGGGTGCGCTCCCGTTGTTCGGTCCCAGCGCCTGCCAACCTAGCAGTTCGAAAGCACTCTCGGGTGCAAGTAGATAAATAGGGACCGCTTACTAGCGGGAAGGTAAACGGCGTTTCCGTGTGCGGCTCTGGCTCACCAGATGCAGCTTGTCACGCTGGCCACATGACCTGGAAGTGTCTCCGGACAGCGCTGGCCCTCGGCCTCTTGAGTGAGATGGGCGCACAACCCTAGAGTCTGTCAAGACTGGCCCGTACGGGCAGGGGTACCTTTACCTTTACACAACCATGAATGTTATTGTTGTGTCTTTCCCTCCACAGTGGAACCCAAGACAGCACTCATCCAGGCAATGCCCCTACCCAGGCCTGCTTTGCTTTAGCAAGGAGGTGACCCCATGTGCCTTCAGACCATGCCTTGAACTGGGATGCTAAGAAGAGGAGAGGAGAGGAGAGGGGAAGGGAGGTGAAGAGGCGAAGAGGGGAAGTGTGATGGCCTGGGATTCGGACTCGGATGCTGAACCTGAGGGATCCCAGCCTGCACAGGATTCCCCGCCTCCAGAACCAGCTGAGCCGGGGCTGGGACATGAGCCTGAAGGGTCCTCACCTGTGCTGGATCCTCAGGTGCAGGCAACAGCTGAGTTTGCTCTGGCTCCTGAGGTGATGGAGGACCAATTGCCTGCAGGTGCTCCACTCTCAGCCCCGTCAGGGGAAGCTGAGGTTGCCTCTGGGTCCGGTAACCCTCCAGCCTCTCCTGAGCTGCAGAGGCTCAGGGCAGAGAGGCGGAGGGAACTAAGTTCCCGCAGGAGGAGTGCTCTCCTCCAGGCCAGGATAGGTGAGCCACCCTGTGCCTCAGGGCAGATAAAAGCCAGTCAGCCTCAGTCCCAAGTTGCGGGAGCAACGTTGTTGGTTGTCAGTTCCTGCCTGCACCCTGTCCTGCATTCCTGCCAGAGCTCCTGACTTTGCGCGACTGCCTGCCCTGCATCCAGCTTCAACTTCTTCGGACTGCCTCCGTACAACACCTTCGACCTCGGACTGGACTCCCTGGCCCACGCAAACTTGCCCCCAAGGAATCTCACAGGATAGATGCGTCCCAATTGGGAAATTGAAAGTTAAATTGTATTATGATAAATTAAAGATTAAATTGAAGAAGAGGGAAAGGATTTGTTGAATTAGATAATCTGAATTAGAATACAAAAAAAGGGAGGTGCGAGGAAGTCGAGGAACAAGCTAATGAAAGATTTGGATATAAAATTTGGATGTGTGTTTTTGTTTTCTTTTTTTATGTTGTATTGTTGTATTGTTTTTATTTCTTTTTTCATTGGTGATGTATTGTTTGTTGAATTTATGTATTGGTTTTTTTTCATTGTCTTTCTTGTTATAAGTATAAAATATCTAATAAAAATTTTATTTAAAAACAACAACAACAAAAAAAACAAGGCTTCTAGCCAGTCTTGTCCAGAGGGATAAAACAGCCCCAGTCAAGGCCAATTTACTCATGGTTGTTGTTGAAGTGTATAAGTTATTCATATAACTTATACACTGCTTGGTTGTAAAAAACAAAACAAAAAAAACCTCCAAGTGGTTTAGAAAGAATATAAAACAATAAGAGAAATTAACAGCAAGCAATCTAAGACTCTCAAAAAGTTAAAATATCGATAGACCAAAAGCAGATTAAAACTTGCATCAACATTATACATATCTGGGAAGGCTTATCTAAAGAAAGAAAAAAATATATATTTAAAGTGATGTGTTTCGGCTAAAGTGTGGCATTTTGATTCCACCAGACTACATCTGAAATCTTTGCCCGAGTGAGGATGGAGAGAGGAGGTTGGCACAGGCAAGTGGAATTCCAAACTGGCCTAGAGGTGCCATTACACTATGGTAAGACCATAAGAAGGGGACGCGGGTGGCGCTGTGGGTTAAAGCCTCAGCGCCTAGGGCTTGCCGACCGAAAGGTCGGCGGTTCGAATCCCCACGGCGGGGTGCGCTCCCGCTGTTCGGTCCCAGCGCCTGCCAACCTAGCAGTTCGAAAGCACCCCTGGGTGCAAGTAGATAAATAGGGACCGCTTACTAGCGGGAAGGTAAACGGCGTTTCCGTGTGCGGCTCTGGCTTGCCAGAGCAGCGATGTCACGCTGGCCACGTGACCCGGAAGTGTCTTCGGACAGCGCTGGCCCTTGGCCTCTTAAGTGAGATGGGCGCACAACCCTAGAGTCTGTCAAGACTGGCCCATACGGGCAGGGGTACCTTTACCTTTAAGACCATAAGAACGTTAGAAAATCCTGCTGGATTAGGCCAATGGCCCACCAGATGTCTGTGGGAAACCTCAAGCGAAGACTTGAGTGCAACAGAACTCTGCCCACTTGCGATTCCCAGCATTTAGAGGCATCCTGCCTTTGACAAAAAATGTGATTTTCTATATATGAACCATGAAGCCATAAACAAAGGAAGCTGCTTCATATCTAGTCACATCATTGGCCCAACCAGCTCATTATTGTCCACATTTGCTGTCAGTACCTCTCCAGGATTTCAGATAGAGGACAATTCCAGGCCAACCTGCGGGTGCCAGCGATTGAATTCGGTACCTGATGCATCCAAAGCAGATACTCTATTTCCCTTTAGCATTTGCATGAAGATAAGAAGAGCATGCTGGATCTGGCCTATGCCCCATCTAGACCAGCATGATGTCCTAACAGTGGCCAACCAGATGGTTATGGGTAGCCCGTAACCTGAGCACAACAGCACTCTGCCCATCAACTGGCATTCAGAGACAACACATCCTCTGCCAGTGGGGGGAGAACGTAGCCAACATGGCTAGCAGCCAGTGGTAGTCTTCTCCAAAGTGCTTGCCTTGCCTGCAGATGGACTGGGGTTCAATCCCTGGGGTCTCCAGGTAAAGGCTGGGGAAAATAACCTGAGAGCCTGAAGACCTGCTGCCAATCTTGTAGGGAAAGACCTGCCAAAAAAAGCTGAAAAACATCTTCATGTATGCGACAACAGCTGCGAGAGTTCTGGTAGACTGAAGAAACCCCAACTAAAGAATCATGGCAAGAAAAATTGACGGACTATGCAGAACTGGCAAAACTCACATACAAGCTACGGGACAAGGATAACTGTGACTTTAAAGATGAATGGGAACCCTTTACAAAGTATTTGAAGACGCAACAAAGCGAACTGGACTCCTTGGCAGGTTTTGAATAAACATTCACAAACTTTTAATTGATAATAATCAGCTAAACAGTTTGAGGATCTCTACAACTTTGTAACATACAGAAAATAGCAGTCTCGGAGAAACCAAAGACTGAAACTGAGGGAAGTCAGGGGGTGGGGTGGGGGTGGGTGGGAGGGTGGTGGGAGGGAGGGAGGAAAAATGGGGGGGGGGGAAACAAGGATGATATGTTTTTGGAGAATATGTTTTGTTTTAATTTTGAATAAAAAAAACTTTAAAAAAGAGCTGCTGCCAATCAATGTTGACAATAGTGGTGATCCAACCAGTGGCATAGGAAGGGGGGCAGAGGGGGTGGTCCGCCCCAGTTGCCACTCTGTGGTGTTTTGTTTTGTTGTTGTTGCTTTTTATTAGTTTTTCATTTAATACAGACAAACAAAATACAATAAAATTCAACAGTCATTTACCCACATTCTTTCCCAACACTCTCTCCAACAGGTTTTCTTTATTCAGTTCCATTTCCACAGTTTCTTATTATATCCAGTCCTCTCTACGTCGTAAGATTTATTTCAGTCCTGCCAGAGTCTTCAGATTTCTACAACTGTTATTTATGTAATCCATAAATTTACTCCCTTCTCTCTTTTGTTTAAAAAAGATATTTATTAAAAGTTTTTTAGTTACAGAAACAAAAGTGTAAAGAGAAACAGACACAATGAAATTTTTTTACAAACAATACATCAAAAATAAGAAAAGAAAAAGAAAAAAGAACAGTACATCAAAATAGCCTAATAAAAAGAAAAAAAGAAAACACATCCAGATTCCGTATCATAATCTTTCATTTACTTATTTCCTCGACTTCCTCACACCTCCCTTTTTTGTATTCTAGTTCAAGTTAACTAATTCAGCAAATTCCTTCCCTCTTCCACAATTTTTTGTTCTATAATTCGTCTTCACCTAATCTAACTTTTAAATTTTCCAATTTAGCCCATTAACAATCAGTTTTTGCTTAATTCTTTAGGACCTTTCTGCTAAAACCATATAGCATCATTCCAGTATTCTTCTAACATTCATTAATTTTACAATATTTCTGTAAATATACTTTAATTTTTTTCCAGTCTTCTTCCATCGACTCTTCTCCCTGGTCTCGGATTCTGCCAGTCATTTCCGCCATTTCCATATAGTCCATCAGCTTCATCTGCCATTCTTCCCGGGTGGGTAGATCTTGTGTCTTCCAATACTTTGCGATGAGTATTCTTGCTGCTGTTGTAGCGTACATAAAAAAAGGTTCTATCCTTCCTTGGCACCAATTGGCTGACCATGCCCAGGAGAAAGGCCTCTGGTTTCTTCAGGAAGGTATATTTAAATACCTTTTTCATTTCATTATATATCATCTCCCAGAAGGTCTTAATCCTTGGGCAGGTCCACCAAAGGTGAAAGAAAGTGCCTTCGGTCTCTTTCCTTCTCTTTGGAATTTTGCTTCCTCCTGATTTCGGATCCTGCAGGTCAGTTTTGCTAGTTCCGCATAATCAACCATCTTCGTCTGCCAGTCCTCTATTGTTGGTAACTCTGGTTCTGGGTGCCACTCTGGGAGGGGTGACAAGATGGCCCCTGCCTCCTCCCAGCTGTAGAGCAGCCGAGGGCGCCCACAGTCCGTATGGGTGCTGCTCACGTGGTGTCCATAAAAGCTGCCACTCTCATGAGCCATCAATACGGGCGTCTGTACAGGCTGCCTCTTGCACGGCAACTATACAGGTTGCAGAGCGAGCAGCATCCTGTACGGACTGCGCATGTGCGGCCTCCCGTATGGTCGCCACACATGCGCGCAGTCCATACGGGATGCCGCTCGCATGGCAGCCTGTACAGTTGTACTCTGTACTCTGAGGAGCAATGGATCCAAACTACAAGAAAGAAGATTCCACCTAAACATTAGGAAGAACTTCCTGACAGTAAGAGCTGTTTGACAGTGGAATTTGCTGCCAAGGAGTGTGGTGGAGTCTCCTTCTTTGGAGGTCTTTAAGCAGAGGCTTGACAACCATATGTCAGGAGTGCTCTGATGGTGTTTCCTGCTTGGCAGGGGGTTGGGCTCGATGGCCCTTGTGGTCTCTTCCAACTCTATGATTCTATGAGATGGCGTCTCTGTTGGGCTTTCTTAACCACCTGGATAGTATTGATTTTCCAAGTAAGGTCTTCACTGAGATAAACTCCTAGGAATTTAATATGGAATTTGCCATATCTCAGTGACAGAGCATTTGCCTTGCATAAAGAAGGTCCCATTTTCAATCTCCAGGTAGGGCTGGGAATGTCCCCTGTCTGAAACCCTAGATCGCCCAATGGTCTGACTCTGTATACAGCTGCTTCAAATGTTCCTGTTTTCCTAAAGCATTTGTTATTCCACGGAAGGCTGTGCTCAGGGAACCCACTAGGTGGCAGTGTTGCGCAGCCATGAAAGGTCTTTTACGTTTGCAGGTCTTATCAGATATTATCCTTTGTGATGTACCTGACGAGACACACTGTTCCGTGCTTTAAAAGGAGCTTTTGTTCTTCCCTGTGCTAGGGGTGGGAAGGAACTCGTTGGGTCTTTTCACAGTGAACTAACCGGGTCTGACATGCCCAAGCCTGCTTGTACATTGGTACACAACTCTTGGATTTTTGCAATGCCTTTTTGGTGTGCAAAAAGGGAGCATGCAGGTTTTAAGTAAAGGATAGGTGCAAAATGCACATTTCACTTGTGAATGCAATGAAAGCATGTATTTTATGCAAAAAAGGTGTGTGTGTATTTTATTTTTAAAGTGCATACAGTGGGATAGAACAGCATGCAATGCCGCACAACGGGGTGGAAGTGATTGACGACCGAGTGCTGGCAAAACTGCCATCATAGTCAGTAGCCATTGATAGTCCTCTCCTCCATGAAACTGTCTAATCCTCTTTTAAAGCCATCCAAGTTGATGGCTATCCTGTGGCATGTGGCAGGGAGTTCCATAGTCTAACTATGCAGTGTGTGAAGAACTTTCTTTGACCTGTCATGAATCTTCCAACATTCAAATACATGGCAATGCAATGAGATCGATTAGGCTGAGAGACAGTGATGGATTTACTGTAAGATAAGGTTACCAGATTTTTTGAAAGAATCCGGGGACACTTTTTTTTTTGAAAGGAGAAAAAAAAGTTATTTTTTTAAAAAGTTATTATTATTATTATTTAAAAAGAAGTGACATCTTCTCTTCTGTGGTCTCCTCTGTCATGTGGCCTTCCTCTGGGCCCTGGCCTGCTCTCTTGGAGCGCTAGCCGCCATGGAGTAAGCTCGGGCCAGGCCTGGGCTCAGCCACATGTCCTTGCCCTCCCGATGCTCTCCTACCTCTCCTCCTCAGCTCGACAAGGTCGGGGCTCCCCTCTTTTTTTCTCCTTCTTCCTTCTAGGAGTCTTGAGTCTTCCTTCTAGGATCTAGGAGTCTTGGTTGACCACAAACTTAACATGAGCCAACAGTGTGACACGGCAGCTAAAAAAGCCAATGCAATTCTGGGCTGCATCAATAGGAGTATAGCATCTAGATCAAGGGAAGTTATAGTGCCACTGTATTCTGCTCTGGTCAGACCTCACCTGGAGTACTGTGTCCAGTTCTGGGCACCACAGTTCAAGAAGGACACTGACAAACTGGAACGTGTCCAGAGGAGGGCAACCAAAATGGTCAAAGGCCTGGAAACGATGCCTTATGAGGAGCTGGGCATGTTTAGCCTGGAGAAGAGGAGGTTAAGGGGTGATATGATAGCCATGTTCAAATATATAAAAGGATGTCACATAGAGGAGGGAGAAAGGTTGTTTTCTGCTGCTCCAGAGAAGCGGACATGGAGCAATGGATCCAAACTACAAGAAAGAAGATTCCACCTAAACATTAGGAAGAACTTCCTGACAGCAAGAGCTGTTTGACAGTGGAATTTGCTGCCAAGGAGTGTGGTGGAGTCTCCTTCTTTGGAGGTCTTTAAGCAGAGGCTTGACAGCCATATGTCAGGAGTGCTCTGATGGTGTTTCCTGCTTGGCAGGGGGTTGGACTCGATGGCCCTTGTGGTCTCTTCCAACTCTATGATTCTATGATTCTCTCTCTTCCTTCTCCTTCTCCTCTCCTCCTTGTCCCTGCGTCGGCTCCGGGGTTTTCCGGGCCCCGGAGCACCACTGGGCAGTCGGCCAGTCGGCTGGGCTCTCTTGCACCCAGCTCAATTTGGGTCATAGGGTGGAGGTCAGCGGTTCCCCCAGTTGATGCGCAAGGCGTTCCCGGTTCCCCCTTGGCTGTGGCGGCGGCAGCAATAATCTTAGCAGCCCGGAGCCAGCCTGGTAGCGCAGTTGGCTCTGGCTGGCTTCAGGAGCTGCTCGCTGCCATGGCGCCCGGCATTTTTCCTCACTGAAAGTCCCCATATGATGTGTCTTGTGCCATTGAACCAATCACACAACATTAATTCCCTACTAATAACTCTACAACACTTAAAATATAAATCCAGAGCCAGTGTGGTGTAGTGGTTAAGAGCGGTGGACTCATAATCTGGTGAACCAGGTTCGCGTCTCCGCTCCTCCACATGCAGCTGCTGGGTGACCTTGGGCCAGTCACACTTCTCTGAAGTCTCTCAGCCCCACTCACCTCACAGAGTGTTTGTTGTGGGGGAGGAAGGGAAAGGAGAATGTTAGCCGCTTTGAGACTCCTGGACTGGCTTGTTTCTGTCCCTTGTTCAGCACCTGTCTGCAAAAACGAGGCTGAGGATCTTTAGGAGGACTTGAGACCAAACATTGACATGTGCTGATGTTGAGCTATCAAACCACCAGTAAAAGGACCGTCTCAGAAGTTGATTGGGAAGCTGACAATCTTATTCAGACCTGACGCTGCTCATTGGTTATCAGCCTGCTG
The DNA here is from genome assembly GCF_965153285.1 of Podarcis tiliguerta. NCBI lineage: Eukaryota > Metazoa > Chordata > Lepidosauria > Squamata > Lacertidae > Podarcis > Podarcis tiliguerta. The sequence continues at coordinate 4,107,347 of NC_139540.1, forward strand.
GTGGCAACATTCTGCCATGCCAAACACATGGCTTCCTGCCACAGATCTGAAAATGACAATGAAATTCACCCAGCTGTTGCTTCCACAAATACTAGTTATTTGCCACACTGGAGATTTCTGCTGACATACTGTTCAGCTCTCATCTAAGCCACTGCTAAGAGACATTTATCCAGCTAGCATTATCTGTTGGATAACGCTGGCTTTGAGTTTCAACTACATGTCAGCTGTCAGTTTCCAGAGCGGTCTTTAAAAGTGTAAATGTAAGTTGATGTTTTAAAAACAAAAAACAAAATAGTTGATGCATAGATTCAGATTCCGTTCAGATTCCGTCCAGATTCCATTGTCTCTCGAGACAGGCGGATGCCAACAAACATGGTGATAAAATCTTGCTACTGCAATCTTGGGTTGTTAATAATGTTAATTATTTGGGTTGTTCATAAAAATGTTCTGCCTGGACACTGAGGTCCAACTCTGAGGGCCTTCTGGTGGTTCCCTTGCTGCAAGAAGCCAAGTTACAGGGAACCAGGCAGAGGGCCTTCTTGGTAGTGGCACCCGCCCTGTGGAACGCCCTCCCACCAGACTTTTAGAAGACATCTGAAGGCAGCCCTATTTAGGGAAGCTTTTAATGTTTGATGGACTATTGTATTTTAATATTTTGTTGGAAGCTGCCCAGAGTGGCTGGGGAAACCCAGTCAGATGGGTGGGGTATAAATAATACAGTAAATTATTATTATTACAGTCATACTTCGAGTTGAATGTGCTTCGGGTTGAGTGCGTTCGAGTTGCGCTCCGCAGCAACCTGGAAGTAACAAAACGCGTTACTTCTGGGTTTCGCCGCTCACACATGCGCAGACACTCAAAATGATGTCACACGCATGCGCGGAAGCAGCAAAATGCGACCCGCGCGTGCGCATCCAGGCCATTGTGTCTTACATTCCGTTCGGGATGCGAACGGGGCTCCGGAACAGATCCCGTTTGCATCCTGAGGTACCACTGGTTTTTTTTATTATATTATTATTATTATTATTATTATTGGATTAGGAGGAAGAGAAGTAGTCAATAAAGGGACACAATCCCACTGTGATGACCTGGGAATCTGATTCAGAGGCTGAGCCTGAGGAATCCCAGCCTGCACAGGAGTCCCCGCATCCAGGGCTGGCTGAGCCAGGGCAGGGGCTTGAATTTGAAGGGCCAGGCACTCCTGTCTTCCACTGCCTCCCGCAGTTTGGTCAAACTCATGCTGGTAGCTTCGAGAACACTGTCCAACCATCTCGTCCTCTGTCATCCCCTTCTCCTTGTGCCCTCCATCTTTCCCAACATTCAGGGTCTTTTCCAGGGAGTCTTTTCTTCTCAGGAGGTGGCCAAAGTCTTGGAGCCTCAGCTTCAGGATCTGTCCTTCCAGTGAGCACTCAGGGCTGATTTCCTTCAGAATGGAGAGGTTTGATCTTCTTGCAGTCCATGGGACTCTCAAGAGTCTCCTCCAGCACCAGCTTCCTAGGTTCCTAGAGAGCAGACATAATATTAACCAGTGCTAGGAAAGCAAACACTTAAAAAGCTTGAGGTGGTCCAGAGATTTCTCAATTTTGATGCAATGTAGTCTTCAACTTCAGCTGCTGCCAGGAGGCTATGAGCTATGACCCTCTGAGCCATGACCCTCCTCCGTTGTCATCCTCTGGCAGACACTTATGGAGGGAGGGGTGGTGCAGACATATACCCCAAACCGTGGATGTGAAGCCAGTTCAGGGATAGGGAGGAGACTGTGGCTGCTATGACACAGATCCAAGGGGGCTCTTTTAGACATTTCCATTTCAAACATGTACCTATTAGTGACGTACATTCCATTGAAAAAAACGAATGAATAACAAAATCAATGAGCTGCATTCATTTCACTCTTTTCAGTTTCAGAATTGAATGGGCGTTTGAACAAATGAATGAAAATCTGCTTGTTTCTCGCTCGTCTCAAGTGGGGCTCCACTGGAACAGTCTGTACATGCTGCAGAAAGGTCACAAAGAGGAGAGGCTGTAAGAAAGAGGATTTGGGGCTTTGTTTTCCTGCCTTTTAAATGGCCACTAAAACGGGGGGGGGGGGTGTACTTCAACTCCTCTACCTGAAATTTGGCGGATCTGAATTTTTCCAAGAGGTAGTAAAAAATTTCCAGAGGGAAAACCACATCAAGAGACAGCTATTGGGTTATGAGGGGGTATGTTCATGACGGCATGGGCTCTGACCAATAGGCACTCATCCCAGCCAATTTTCCCTTGCAAGCTTTGAAGGCTGGATAGCCTTTCTCTAGAACTTGCTCTAGCATGTGAAAACCATCACCGTTGCTGAAAACATTGCTTCTGCTTTCATCTGAAAGGGTAGAATCACCTTACCGTTATAGACACACACTTATAACTGACGTCTCCACTTTCCCTTGTACAACAAATGAGTGGAGTTTACAGGAACCAGAGATTACAACATGCATTTTAGCGCTGTCCTATTAGGATAATGTTGCTGTTTCATCATTTCTGTTAATGCGACATAAAGGCCATTTGTAACTTTGAAGAAAGACTATTAGCAGTGACAGCAGGAAAAGATGAAGAAAAACTCTTATTTGTGTAATGTCCCAATAACCATCTCTCTCTCTCTCTCTCTCTCTCTCTCTCTCCTGCTCAGACATTCAGAAGATATGTTCCTTTGGAGGCTGTTGGAGGAATTCTCCGCAGAGCTCCCGTCCTAATTAATGAACTTTAAAAATGCTTCCAATGGAACAATTTTAACGTTGATCCATAAAACTGACAGCAAAAGGAGATGTTTATTAGCAGTGACGCTTGGAGGCAGCCCAGCCATGACATTCCCCAGAGCAACTCTCTCTGAAATGCTAGGCAGATGCAGAAAGAAAGTTGTTGCAACATTTAACTTTGATTCCGCAGGTAACTGCCTCTTGAAAAACACTTACCGTGGTGCATTATATCTCAGCTCACACAGAAGCCAGCAGACGAGTCTCCGTATGGTGAGAATTCTCCTGCAACAGCCACGAGGAGTGATAGTGGTGATAGAAGACTATAGGGGAGCAAAGGCATACCTAATGGAATACTCTTAGGGTACTCCAGAAAGCAACCTGGATGCTGTATAAAGGAATCTGGCTGAGTGCAAAGAAAACAGGAGGATGGGAAAATAAAAAAACCTGTCCACAGCAGAGCTGATGGGATGGGTGGAATCTAGGAGAATTCCATCTTCTCCCTAGAATGCCCTCTCTGTGGACAGCACCATCTTGGGTTTCTTTAAGATGGCTTCACTCAGTGGTTGTCAGGATGCTGTCAGCGGTTCCTGGCTGGTTGCCCTGGAAAGTATAAAGACAAGGAAAAGTTTATTATGGTCCTTTTTTATTTCAAACTTTATAGAGAGAGGCTTTAGAACCCAACTTCTGGTGGTGTTGTCCCGAGTGAATCTCCACCACTGTCTCTCCCACTTCCTCATTCATCATCATCATCATCATCTCCTCTACGGGTGGCGCTGAGGGTCCTCTGCTTCTGAGTCCTTTGCTCTCCTACTTTTAAGGCTCGCCGGGTTTTCGGAGATGGAGGGTCTGGAATGCTTTCAAATGACAACGTGTCAGCCGGGTGTTGTTCTTATTTTTTTTAAAAAAAATTATTGGAGATTTAAAAGTTACAAAAAATATGCAGAAAAAGAAAGAAAAAAAGAAAAAAGGATCGATACATAAAAAGAAGCAAAAAAAAGAAAAAATACAATACATCGAAACACAAACAAAACAAAAACAATTAAAAACACATCCATTATTTATCCTTATCTTTCATTAACCTATTTCCTCGACCTCCTCACACCTCCCTTTTTTGTATTCCAGATTAATAATAATAATAATATCTTTATTGTCATTGCCCCCTTCGGGGACAACGAAATTATTAACCATGTCAGCAAATCCTTTCCATCTTTCATTACTTTCTGTCATTTTATTATCTTAATTTATTTTAACCTTCTCTTACCATCAATACCTTAAAATTTATTTATACTTAACTCCTTATAATATTTCTACTAAAGTCATGTAATTTCATTCCAACATTTCCTAACATTTCATTAATTTTACTATATTTCTCTTAATAGATTTTTAAAATTTTCCCAATCTTCTTCCACCGTCTCTTCTCCCTGGTCTCGGATTCTGTCAGTCCTTTCTATCAGTTCCATATAGTCCATCAACCTGGTGATCTTCTGTCCTCGGACAGCCGGGTGTTGTTCTGGCTCTCCTGTGATTTCCCAGCTTTCCCCCTCATCTGCCTCTGAGCTGTGACCTCCTTCAAACCCCTGTTGTAAATCTACACTGTCTTCCTTTTCCTCCTCCCTGGAAGGGCCAGGATGGAGAGGAGGTCTCCACCATTCCTTCTCTGCCCAGTCCCTGACGGTGGTAGAACATCTCCTTTGCATTCAGAAGACCCCAAGTCCATCTCTCAGTACCCGCAGGTTTGACTGGGAGAGGCCCCTGTCACAACCCCTGGAGAGCTGCTGTCACTCAGTGCAGGGAATATGGACCTAGATTGACCAGTGGTCTTACTTACATTCTGGGGGGAGGCTGTTTAGGACTCAGTGGTGTCCAAACGTTTTTCAAAGAAGGCCAGATTTGATGAAGTGAAGGGCTGACCAAAGGGCCGACCAAAGAAGTTGTTGACCTTTTTAAGATTGAAGCTGTTGAGCTTTTTTAATGATTTTACCCCAAAGTTGTTGAGCCGAATTAAACCGACCGGCAGGCCAGATTAGGCCCCCGAAATGGACTTCGGACAAGCCTGGTTTAGGGAGAACGTTGGGTGGGATTAGGGATTTCTGCCTTGCTTTTTTCAGGGGGGGGGGGGACGCAGGGGTAAGCATACCCCTAAACATTTTGTGAATCTAAGTTTTGCCTCATTGAGGGGCAGTATTTCAATATGAGTAGGAAAATGAGAGTACCCCTAAAAATTCTTTTATGAAAAAAAACACACCACTGGATTTGCAACTCTCACTTTCTTATTTTTCCAATCTTGGGTTCAGTTCTTAAAAGTTCCACATCAGTTTGTGAATCCTTTTTTAAAAAGTGTTCATGAAGATTCACCAGCATTTTAATGCAAAAAATAAATAAATCTTAAAATGCATGTTTCTGTAGGTAATTTTACCCAATATTCACATTTTTTCCAAACAATATAACACATTTTTCTATGTTATTGTCCTGAATAGATGCATTTTAAGGCACACTTTACTGCAGTATATGCAGTTTTGTAGCGTTTACTTTGTTCGAAAACTGCATTGAGAATTTCAGAGCAGTGTGAACTTCAAAGGATGAGTGTGTTTCAGTTTGAGCACTATTTCAGGAAGGGCAAATCGGGTTGATTTGCCTTTAAATGCAAAACTGAATGGAATCCCTTCCCCATACCTAGGTGGAATATTACCGGGCATTTTTAAAAATCCATCTATGGAGATTTCCCAAACCGTTCTGATTTTCCATTGTGTGTGACAACTGGCAGCACCTCTCTCTCTCTCTCCCTCTCCCTCCCTCCCTCTCTCTCTCTCTCTCTCTCTCTCTCTCTCTCTCTCACACACACACGCACACACACAGAGAGATTCAGTGATCTCCACCAAACCCAAGTTCTTCCATTTACTTAGTGCCTGCAGCTGGACACCACATGTGAAATTGTACCATATGGTTGAATTTTGTTTTTGCTTTAAAAAACAACAACCCTGGATAAATCGATTTAATCAGCATCCTTAATCATCTTAAAATGTTGAATAGCTTAACATCCCTAATTGCCCTATATAAAGAAGCGAGGTGCAGTTCTCTGTTGACAAGTGTATAAAGGCATCCCAGTATCCACAGCAGAGTTACACAAATACACAAAGCAATATTGTGAAATGACGACATTCGTGTGTTTGTCTGTGTGTGCTTTAAAGTCCTCTTTTCCCTATCAGATTAACGTATTAATTTTCTAATGAGAAGGGATTCTTGGCAGCAGCGGCAGCAGCAGCAGCATTGACTAATGCCCCCATAAAACGGTAGAGCTAATATGCCTACTCCAAAATCACTTTTGTGCTTTGCTGCTCTCCCTTGTGGCCCGATGCAAATTCTATTGAATTTACAAAAAGACAGGGACCTAGTAATTCAGTGAGGTAATTCTCACAACCCAGGAGAATTAAGTGAGTAACACAAACACACACACATACACAGAGAGCATTGCTACTTGTGGAGATTGGAATTGTTCGTACCTTAGGCTGCTATAGTGAATCATACTAAGGACTGGTTTAGTGTGTGAAAGAACAGGGTTACTACTCAGAACTAGAGCATGTGATATGTACTGTGCATACAACACCTGAAGTTCAAACCCTGGTATCATCACTCTCTACTCAATCCCTTCCCCTCAGCTCAGAGAAAGTCTCAGAGATAGAAGAACTTTCACCACACACTCTAGGATCTTCCAGGATATAGAAGAATGCTTTTCCTGATTCCACAGAGGGTCCCCAATACAGTTCTAACATAAGAACATTTAAATTTTTTATGATTCTATTTATTAAATTTCTATGCCATCCTTCATCCAAGGATCTCGAAGGAGTTCACAGTATAAAAACGCAAGAATATCTACCATAGAAACAAAGAAAAATAATACCGCCCCCCCCTCCCAGTTAAAAAGGCCAACAATTTTTTAAGCCAGCAAAGGCCTGGGAAAAGATGTATCTTTTTGTCTGGTGCCTAAATGGAAGTAATGAAGGCGCCTGTCCTTCATTACTTTGAGAGAGCATTCCACAAACAGGGAGTCACCATAGAAATGGTCCATTCTTGTGTTGCCACCCTCCAGACTTCCCATGGAGGGGGCACGTGAAAAAGGGTCTCAGACTATGATTGCGAGGTCTGGGTCTCTTCATAAAAGCAGAGGCCGTCCTTGAGCTCTTGTAGTCTTGAGCCGTTTAACATAAGAATTGGGCTCAGCTAGCCCAGCACGACAAGGCTGTATCTTGTCTCCCTGCTTATTTAACTTATATGCAGAATTCATCATGCAAAAGGCTGGGCTGGATGAATCCCTAGCCGGAATTAAGATTGCTGGAAGAAATATCAACAACCTCAGATATGCAGATGACACAACCTTGATGGCAGAAAGTGAGGAGGAATTAAAGAACCTTTTAATGAGGGTGAAAGAGGAGAGCGAAAAATATGGTCTGAAGCTCAACATCAAAAAAATGAAGATCATGGCCACTGGTCCCATTACCTCCTGCCAAATAGAAGGTGAATAAATGGAGGCAGTGAGAGATTTTACGTTCTTGGGCTCCATGATCACTGCAAATGGTGACAGCAGTCACAAAATTAAAAGACTCCTGCTTCTTGGGAGGAAAGCAATGACAAACTTAGACAGCATCTTACAAAGCAGAGACATCACCTTGCCAACAAAGGTCCATATAGTTAAAGCAATGGTTTTCCCAGTAGTGATGTATGGAAGTGAGAGCTGGACCACAAAGAAGGCTGATCGCCGAAGAATTGATGCTTTTGAATTTGGGTGCTGAAGGAGACTCTTGAGAGTCCCATGGACTCTCTTTGTGGTCCATGGGGCCACAAAGAGTCGGACACGACTAAACGACTAAACAACAACAACAACAAGCCCAGCATCCTGTTCTCACAGAGGCCAATGAGATGACAGAGGCAGTGTGCCTCTGAATATCAGTTATTAGGAATCACAAGTGGATAGAGGGCTCTTACATTCACGGCTTACTTGTGGGCTTCCTATAGGCATTTGGTTGGCCAGTGTGAGAAAACAAGATATAAGACTAGTTGGGCTGCTATGTTTTTATTTGGACTGAGTGATGAAAAATTTTATTGGCTGCCCTCTAACCCTGTCTTTCCTTGCCTTTTCGGGATTTTCCCTCTCTACTGTAGCTGAAGCCAGCTCTCCCAGCAGAATTCCTGATGGCAGGAATCTGGGAAACTTATTTAGTAGCAAAGAATTCTGGTAGTTGTGTCAAGCACCATCATTAGGCCCAGCCCTGTATAGCAACATTTGCCTTCTGCAGCTGCTGGATGAAAAAGCTGTAGGCAAGGCATATTTTAATAGATCAACTGGGATAAAGGGAAATAGCTGCCTTGGGATTGATTTGTCTCCTCCTGGCTTGTAATTAAAATTTGAAAAATCTCTCCTGGGTAATGAGCAGAAGATACTCTGGGGATGTCACTTACACACACTGCCATTAAGGAGTCCATCTCTGTTACAAGAAACCATTATCTGATATTAATGCAAAATGTCGAGAAACTACACTGGAAGTGGAATCTTCCCCTTAAAGCCAGAGAGAGAGACAGAGACTACCCCTCCCTTCTCTGTTTGCCGGCAGACTCAAGTATTAATATCTAGTCTGATCTTTCTTCTAGCAAGAGGGCAGTGACTAAAAATAATGTGGAAAGGTCGTGGAGGGCAAAACTGTTGGTAATAAGAAGCAACATCCTAATTTCATTCCTGTTTGAGACAAGGCTTGTTATTAAAGTCTTGCTTTATAACTAGCATATTAGGTGTGGAGTGGGTGGTGCTGTGGTCTAAACCACTGAGCCTCTTGGGCTTGTTGATCGGAAGGTTGTTAGTTCGAATCTGTGCGATGGAGTGAGCTCCTGCTGCTCTGTCCAAGCTCCTGCCAATCTAGCAGTTCAAAAGCACAACAGTGCAAGTAGATAAATAGGCACCACTGTGGCGGGAAGGTAAACAGTGTTTCCATGCGCTCTGGTTTTCATCATGGTGTCCCATTGCGCCACAAGCAGTTTAGTCCTGCTGGCCACATGACCTGTAAAGCTGTGTGTGGACTAACACCGGCTCCCTCGGCCTGAAAGCAAGACGAGCGCCGGAACCCCATAGTCATCTTTGACAAGACTTAACCATCCAGGGGTCCTTTAACTTTACCTTTTATCAAGTGTAGGAGATCTCAACCCTGGAGAAGAGAAGGAACTAAGACCCCTCCTTTCTTCACTCCTACAGATTCGGCCTGTCCACTCCTTTCCCCTTTTGCTGGAGCCACCCCTACCTCAAACCCTCACTGTCTACCTCTCCATCTAGCCACATCCACCCAACTTTGTCCACACTCACAGCTAAGAAGTGACTGCATACTGGAACCAGGCGCCAAGCCAGGGAAATTCTCCTGTGAGCCTCCCCTAACAATCCATAATTCAGCTCCTTTCCACTTATAACAGGCATGGCTAACTTGCGGACCTCCTTCAGGTGTTCCTAGACTCCACCAGTCCCATCCAGCATGGCTAGTGCTCACGGATGGTGGTAATTGTAGTCCAACAACCTCGGAAGGACCACAGGTCAACCTGAAATGATACCATGAAGTAAGAAGACTCACAAGAAGGCAACAGGGGAGAGATTGCTAGAACCATCAAGGGGGAAGTTTTTCCACCTGCTTTGCCCCACCTCTATATTATAAGGTGGAGTTGCTGCTTAAGGTGGAGTTCCTTGCTCTTTTAAACTTTGTTGTTGTTGGCAAGAAGATGAATGTATTTAGAATCAAAGAATCCAAGTTCTGACCCCTGGGTTTGGCTTTTGTTTTCTTTGGGCTGTTCCTATTTTTAATGGGTTTTGTTTTCTCTTCTGTCTACACAATGTTCTTCCCTAGTTCCAGATTCTGCAAGAATTTGATCCTGCGTGGACAGAAAAGACTCCCAGTTACTCTCAATGGAGGCATTCCATAAGCTGGTTTTCATAAAAGCTTCACTGCAGTGCCCACTGTACCATCGAATTTGCTTCTAGTTAAATGTGTGTAACATTGCAGCATTGACATTATTTTTCAGCATCCTATTAAACCAGGTAGGCATCTGAGACTCCCCTCTCTGCATCAGTATTCTGTCTGTCGAGCAGCAATTATGAGTCAGAGTTCCCATTGGGGAGCTTCAGGTCAGGTAATCAATCAAGTTCTTTGTGATGTATACATGCACTCTTTGCTGACCTCACTTTGATGGATGCAGAAATTGATCTCTTTCTGGCACCAGACAAATTCTATTTCTGGGTTGCAAATGTGCCATCTAGTGCCTCTTTAGCCATCTGAATATCTGGTGCTCATTTTTGATTGTCTCCAAGATGCTCAGGCAATGAGACCTCTGGCATCCTAGCTTATAGAGATGGACAAGCACTTGATTACTTAGGCAAAAGCTTTTTGCAGGCTCAGAGAAAGTTGGGATCAAAATAACCGTTGAAAAAACTCTACCATTTTCAGGGCTTGAAGTGGGCAAATATTTCTCTATTCTCTAATAGATTTGGGTTTCATGCATCTTTCCCTGTTTGTAAAATTTGCAACACAGGCAAAGAAGGAGCAAATAAAGCAGAGAGTGAAATTTTAAGAATGTAGGCAGGATCAGACCAAAAGCCTCTCTAGCCTATTCTCCTGTTTTTTACAAGTGACCAGCCAGATACTCCAGTGGGAAGCCTGTCCGGTTGTCCACTGTTGGAAATGTGATGCTGGACTAAAGTGACCTTTGGTCTTTTCTAGCAGAAAGTCTACTGAAGGTAGACGAAATACGATATCTTTATTGTCATTGTCCCTTGCGGAACAATGAAATTGAAAAACTACATAAAACTACCACAAAACTACATAAAACTACATTAAAACTACATAAAACTACATAAAACATTCAAAAACCCCTAAAAAACTCTAAAACCCCATTTTAAAATACACTATACTACAGAGACCCCTTATGCTGCATTTAGAACCAGAATTGCATTAGCGTAGAAACTGTTTTTCAGGTGGCTAGTCCTGGCCTTTATAACCCTATACCTTCTTCCAGAAGGCAGAAGCTGAAAGAGATCATTTCCAGGGTGCGTACTATCATGTGCTATCTCTGCCGCTTTCTTATGGCACCTGGCAGCATAGATTTGATCCAAGTTGGGAAGAGTGCACCCAATAATTCTCTCTGCAGTCTTTACAAGCCTGGATAGCATTGTTTTTTCCCTGGCCGTGCAGCTCCCAAACCACACGCACAGACCATAAGTTAGTACGCTCTCCACAGTGCAATGGTAGAATGCCATCAACAGGTCCTTTGAGAGATTGTTTTTCCGGAGGATTCTCAGAAAATATAACCTCTGCTGTGCTCTCTTCACCAGGTCTTTGCTGTTCTCTCCCCAGGTTAGGTCGTCTCTCAACTCCATTCCCAGAAATCGAAACACTGAGACCTGTTCCACGCACTTCCCCTCAATAATAAGTGGAGACTGAAGTCTACTGAAAAGTTAGCCAACTTGGTAGCCTCCAAATGTTGTTGGACTGCAACTCCCATCAACCCCAGCAAGCCTGGCCAATAGTCAGGGGCCATGGGAGTTGTAGTTCAATGATAACTGGAAGGCATGTTGGCTTCCCCTAGTTCACTGTGATGCCTTTGGAACCAGGTAATGCCATACTGATTCCTACATAGTCCCTGGTTTGTCTTGGCCCAAAGCCGTGACCTTGTCACTGAATTCATATTTTTCTTAAAAATATAAAGTGGTGGTCTTTGTTTTCGTGCGTGAGTGGGGTGGGTGGGTGTTTTGGATCAGGTTAGCCATATTGATTTGTATGCTGTTGGTGGATTTTGTCATTGTCTTGTTGGGCTGTGTATTTGATAAAGGGGAGCCATACTGGGGTAAAGGCGTCTTCTTCTGTTTATCCCCATGTCAGTTTCAGTTTATTGGTTAATTTTTCTAGTAGGGCTGTTTGCCATACTATTTGGTACCATTGGCCCATGCTTACTCCTGACAGATCTCTCCGGTGTCTGGTTATGGTGTTTCTGGCTGCTGAAAGTAGGTGGAGGCTGACACCAAACCCTACATACATTAAGCGTAGCAGAAACATCGCCACCTGACCCCACCCCCACCCATCTTCCCTCCCTCCACCTTCTTTTTTCTTCTTCTCCTCCTAATGTCTCAACAAATGAAACGGATTTGTAAAAATGTTACATGGAAAAAATATGAGAGACATTACACTTACTTCTGTAAAACAAGAAAATCTGTAATATTTTTTTTAAAAAAATAAAAATATATAAAGTGGTGTAGAAATGAAAGTAATAGTAATAACAATAACAACAACAACAACAACAACAACAACAACAATAATAATAATAATTCCATTGGCATGTGAGTTCAGATTCCTCCCTAATCCATAAGTGCACTAATTTATGGAAGATACATGTTGCTTTTCAATTCGACACCTTAATAGCTTGTGGCTGCATCTGCGCTGCGTTGACTCATCTTCTTCTCCTCTTATGGCTAATTGTCCTAATTACTCTGATTGCTAAAGTTTGGTTTCTTTGCTGCGGAACTGGGAATGTTTTGCAAGGTTCAGAGTTCCAACTGCACTTAATTACTACCGACTCTGAAAGCCCTAACTATACTCAGGGCTTGGAACTAGGTAGAGGCAACTATTGTACATATACAATAGAAGTCCTGAGGAAGACATTCAAATGCCGCCCACACCGTCCATTTACAATCCCAAGCACCCACCTGTTCAATTATCCTTAAAGACAGGCTTGAGTTGCAAAACAGAGCTCTGAATGCCATGCCTCTGGAGGCTGCTTCTGATCTGTTGACTCTGAACGGGTAAGCTGAAATCAAGAATGGACCAGACAAAATGAAAATTGAATGAGCGTTGGCAATCGAGTTACAGGTCGCAAAATTTCCATTGCCCCAGTGGCTTTTCAGAGAGGTACTGATAATGGGCTGGTTATGATGGTTGGTATGTGCCCACCACTAAGGAGCAAACCCTAGACAAATCCATAGTCGAGTCCCTAAACACCTGCAGCCATGCTGGCACCAAATGTATTGATTTGATTTGCATCCATAGCAGTGTCAACAAAACATGTCTCTCCCATATTGGTCTCCACAGCCACAATAGGTGCTGTAACCTACCAGTGGTTTGACTTCACCCCAGGAGGCCCATTGTTCCATTGTCTCCTGAGGACAGACAAATGACAACAGCAAGTCTTCCACACTGTGGCTTGCAGTCACCTCCTCTTCCCAATCCTGGTGACATTCAGTAGAAGAAAATGTGCTCAGAGACATCATCTCATGACAAGGAAATGATGCACTTTTTGGTGAATAAGAGGTGGTGATAGAGGTTTCTAGAATGACGCAGGGCATGGAGAAAGCAGATAGAGGAAACGTTTCTCCCCCACTAACTTTGGAATTCATGGCCATGGAATGAAGCTGAACATTTGAAAATTCGGGAAAGATAAAAGGAAGTTCTTCTTCATGAGTGCATGCTCTAGTTATCTCCTGCTTGGACTACTGCAACGCGCTCTATGTGGGGCTACATTTGAAGGTGACCCAGAAACTACAACTAATCCAGAATGCGGCAGCCAGACTGGTGACTGGGAGCAGCCACTGAGACCACATAACAACGGTCTTGAAAGACCTACATTGGCTCCCAGTACGTTTCCAAGCACAATTCAAAGTGTTGGTGCTGACCTTTAAATCCCTAAACGGCCTCTGTCCAGTATACTTGAAGGAGCATCTCCACCCCCATCGTTCTGCCTAGACACTGAGGTCCAGTGCCGAGGGCCTTCTGGTGGTTCCCTCACTGCGAGAAGCAAAGCTACAGAGAACCAGGCAGAGGGCCTTCTTGGTAGTGGCACCCACCCTGTGGAACACCCTCCCACCAGTTGTCAAAGAGAACAACAACTACCAGACTTTTAGAAGACATCTGAAGGCAGCCCTGTTTAGGGAAGCTTTTAATGTTTGATGCATTACTGTATTTTAATATTTTTAGTGCTGTATTGTTTTTAACATGTGATTGGGAGCCACCCAGAGTGGCTGGGGAGACTCAGCCAGATGGGCAGGTTATAAATAAATTATTATTATTATTATTATTATTATTATTATTATTATTATTATTATTTGTTGGAAGCCGCCCAGAGTGGCTGGGGAAGCCCAGCCAGATGGGCGGTGTATAAATAATAAATTATTATTATTGTTGTTGTTTGTTGTTGTTATCATCATCATCATCATGCGGCACATCATTAAACGGTGGAACTCATTCCTACAGGATGCAATGATGATCATCAACTTGGAAGGCTTTAAAATAGAATTGGACAAATTCATGGAGATTAAGGCATTGAGTGGTTTGTAGCCATGATGGCTATGCTCTGCACCCATGGCTGGAGGCAGCAAAGATTCTGAATACCAGTGGCTGGAAACTACCGGAGGGGTATATAATTCAGGAGCAGACCATTTTCTTTGCATGCAATCGGTCCCAGGCTCAGTCCTCGGGATCTCCACAAAGGACTGGGAGATGCTCCCTGCCTCAAAGTCCAGAGGGCCTCTGCCTGTCTGTGTAGACAACACTGAAGAAGGTGAACCAATGGACTGACTCAGTATAAGGCAGCTTTCTGAGTTCTCTTGGATCTTCCATCTTTCCATTCTGCCTCCTCTCCCGTGCCTCGCTGCTCCCCTCCCTGGAGAGGAAAGCCACCCCTGCAGTTTCTGGGATGAGTCAGGCATCTCTTGAGGCCAGGCGCGTTGGACTTCCTTGGCAGAATCCGGAGCCATCTGAAGGTGGGTGGACAGAAATGTCAGCGAAAAGTACTGCATAGCATTAATTGACTACAGCTGGCAACCATTGCACCACCTCACCTTCTTTGCATGCCCGGGAATCCCCACAGGGTAACCTCTGCATATTTGGACCGCTCGCTGATGACATAAAGAGCAGGCGTGGGTTTTTTGGGAATAACAACCCTCTCTTCATTCCCTCCTTCCATTCCTTTTAAGGCATGTTGCCCTAGCCTTGGTGACTAGTGCTCTTGTCTGACTGTTTTCCAAACCAATGACGTACAACTGAATTGCATAAGTACTTATGCACACGTGGAGCTGCTTCCAGGATTCTCCTCTTCTGAGTTTCTCCCCGGGTTTTGAAATTCTGGATGAATCTTACCTGGCCTCCAAAGAGAAATGGGAGTGTAAGGTGGTAAGACAATTTTGGGATAAGATACTGAGGAGATCAAAAAGATCCTCAGGAGCTCTATTTTAAAAAAAAAACCAGTCATACTTATTGAGTTTATTAACAAAGGACATAAGGTAAAGGTAAAGGGACCCCTGACCATTAGGTCAAGTCGTGGCCGACTCTGGGGTTGTGGCGCTCATCTCGCTTTATTGGCTGAGGGAGCCGGCGTACAGCTATGTGGCCAGCATGACTAAGCCGCTTCTGGCGAACCAGAGCAGCGCATGGAAACGCCGTTTACCTTCCCGCCGGAGCGGTACCTATTAATCTACTTGCACTTTGACGTGCTTTCGAACTGCTAGGTTGGCAGGAGCTGGGATCCAGTGACAGGAGCTCACCCCATTGCGGGGATTCAAACCGCCGACCTTCTGATCGGCAAGTCCTAGGCTCTGTGGTTTAACCCACAGCGCCACCTGTGTCCCGCCTTACACGCCTGCGTCCCACCTTCCCAACAGATGTCAAGGCAATAAGCAACTATCTTACTTTTAAGAGACATCTGAAGGCAGCCCTCTTTAGAGATGTTTTTAATGTTTAATACTGTATTGTGTTTTGAATGTTTGGTTGAGAGCTGTCCAGAGTGGCTGGGGAAACCCAGCCAGATGGGTGGGGTATAAATAAATAAATAATAATTACAAGTAGGATCTGAACTGTGAGCAGCAGTAATAAACAATTAGGATACTGAGCAGAGTGAATGAGGGTTGTTCCATCTTGATATTTTATTAAGGATTTTCTTGTTTTACAGAACTAAGTGTAATGCCTCGTATTTTTTTCCCCCATGTAACATTTTTACAAATCCGTTTCATTTGTTGAGGCATTAGGGGGAGAAGAAAAAATAAGAAAAAATAAAGGGGGGTGGAGAGAGAGGAAGATGGAAGGGGGTGGGGTTGGGTGGCGGTGTTTCTATTATGTTTAATGTATGTAGAGTTTGGTGTCAGCGTTGCTTGTGTTGTTCACTTGTGTTCCTTTGGTGGTGAGAGAGGTTGGGGTTGGCCTAGGGTGTGATTGTTTGCTTGTGATTGGCTGTGGTGGTCTTTGTTTTCGTGTGTGAGTGAGGTGGGTGGGTGTTTGGGATCAGGTTAGCCATATTGATTTGTATGCTGTTGGTGGATTGTTGTCCTTGTCCTGTTGGGCTGTGTATGTGATAAAGGGGAGTCATACCGCGGTGAAGGCGTCTTCTTCTGTTTGTCCCCGTGTCAGTTTCAGTTTATTAGTTAATTTTTCTAGTAGCGCTGTTTCCCATACTATTTGGTACCATTGGTCCACGCTTACCCCTGACAGATCTCTCCAGTGTCTGGCTATGGTGCTTCTGGCTGCTGAGAGTAGGTGGGTTATGAGTTCTTTGTGAAAGAGGGTTGTAAAAGAGGACATGCAGCATAACAAGGAGGAATTGGGAAACCATGGAAGGAAGAGGGAGGAGGAATCCAGATGTATTAGACAGATAAAGGTAACTAAAATTTGTATCCGGTATATATATATAGAGAGAGAGAGAGACCAGTAGCACCTCAGAGACCAACTAAGTTTGTTCTTGGTATAAGCTTTCGTGTGCATGCACACTTCTTCAGATGGTGTATGTAAATTTGTATGTATTTAAACTTTGGAAAATCATTAAATAAATAAAAAAGGTAAGGATGATGATCCCCTATAAGGCAAATAATAAAAAACCAATAATTTAATTCTGTAAATAATATTACTATTTATGCCCCACCCATGTGACTGGGTTTCCTTGGCCACTCTACAATACAATGCAATGTTACTCACAAGCGGCCCTTTAAAACGATCGGGGATATTTCCTTGTTTGTCCTCCAATCCAGCAAGGTATCGCCCGGTCCCAAGTAAGCAATTGTGATTGAATAAGACCTCCTGATTAATGCTCCTCATGTATCTTGTGTCCTGAGGTTTTTCTTCTCTCTCCGACCAAAGCTATTAATAAAGAATAGCACATCCATATGACATAAAGCCACTCTCTGAATAGCAATGCACTAATTAGAGAAAGGTAATGTATCTCTGCTTGGCAGTTAAGGCGGCGGGGGGGGGGGGGGATAAGCCCTGCTTATGTCTGAATGGATAACTTTTTAAAAGAACCGCATTGTTTATCTTGGAGCAGGGACAAATAAAAGCGGACAAGATAAAAGTATTTAAAAATCAGTCGTGGTCCAGGGAAAGCAGAGCTGGAGTTGTCCCTGTGGTTTGTTCAGAGCCAGATATAAAGGAACACTTAAGAACACAATAACAGCTCTGCTGAATCAATCTAGTCCTATATTCTTCCCACGCAGCAGAAAACCAGATACTTTTGAAAAAGCCCAGAAGCTGGCCAGAATGGCAACAGCCCCCTCCCATTGCATTTCCTTAGCATTTGGTATTCAGGGATATACTGCTACTGAACATGTTGTTGTTGTTGTTTAGTCGTTCAGTCGTGTCCGACTCTTCGTGACCCCATGGACCAGAGCACGCCAGGCACTTCTGTCTTCCACTGCCACCCGCAGTTTGGTCAGATTCATGTTTGTAGCTTCGAGAACACTGTCTAACCATCTCGTCCTCTGTCGTCCCCTTCTCCTTGTGCCCTCCATCTTTCCCAACATCAAGGTCTTTTCCAGTGAGTCTTCTCTTCTCATGAGGTGGCCAAAGTATTGGAGCCTCAGCTTCACGATCTGTCCTTCCAG
Organism: Podarcis tiliguerta; assembly: GCF_965153285.1. Lineage (NCBI taxonomy): Eukaryota > Metazoa > Chordata > Lepidosauria > Squamata > Lacertidae > Podarcis > Podarcis tiliguerta. The sequence goes on from NC_139540.1 coordinate 4,124,948, forward strand.
TGAGCACTCAGGGCTGATTTCCTTAAGAATGGATGTGTTTGATCTTCTTGCAGTCCATGGGACTCTCAAGAGTCTCCTCCAGCACCATAATTCAAAAGCGTCAATTCTTCGGCGATCAGCCTTCTTTATGGTCCAGCTCTCACTTCCATACATCACTACTGGGAAAACCATAGCTTTTACTATACGGACCTTTGTTGGCAAGGTGATGTCTCTACTTTTTAGAATGCTATCTAGGTTTGCCATTGCTTTCCTCCCAAGAAGCAGGCGTCTCTTAATTTCGTGGCTGCTGTCACCATCTGCAGTGATCATGGAACCCAAGAAAGTAAAATCTCTCACTGCCTCCATTTCCTCCCCTTCTATTTGCCAGGAGGTGATGGGACCAGTGGCCATGATCTTCGTTTTTTTGATGTTGAGCTTCAGACCATATTTTGTGCTCTCCTCTTTCACCCTCAATAAAAGGTTTTTTAATTCCTCCTCACTTTCTGCCATCAAGGTTGTGTCATCTGCATATCTGAGGTTGTTGATATTTCTTCCAGCAATCTTAATTCCGGCTAGGGATTCATCCAGCCCAGCCTTTCGCATGATGAATTCTGCATATAAGTTAAATAAGCAGGGAGACAAAATACAGCCTTGTCGTACTCCTTTCCCAATTTTGAACCAATCAGTTGTTCCATATCCAGTTCTAACTGTAGCTTCTTGTCCCACATAGAGATTTCTCAGGAGACAGATGAGGTGATCAGGCACTCCCATTTCTTTAAGAACTTTCCATAGTTTGCTGTGATCGACACAATCAAAGGCTTTTGCATAGTCAATGAAGCAGAAGTAGATGTCTTTCTGGAACTCTCTAGCTTTCTCCATAATCCAGCGCATGTTTGCAATTTGGTCTCTGGTTCCCCTGCCTCTTCTAAATCCAGCTTGCACTTCTGGGAGTTCTCGGTCCACATACTGCTTGAGCCTTCCTTGAAGAATTTTAAGCATAACCTTGCTAGCGTGTGAAATGAGTGCAATTGTGCGGTAGTTGGAGCATTCTTTAGCACTGCCCTTCTTTGGGATTGGGATATAGACTGACCTTCTCCAATCTTCTGGCCACTGCTGAGTTTTCCAAACTTGCTGGCATATTGAGTGTAGCACCTTAACAGCATCATCTTTTAAAATTTTAAATAGTTCAGCTGGAATACCATCACTTCCACTGGCCTTGTTATTTGCAATGCTTTCTAAGGCCAATTTGACTTCACTCTCCAGGATGTCTGGCTCAAGGTCAGCAACCACACTACCTGGGGTGTACGAGACATCCATATCTTTCTGGTATAATTCCTCTGTGTATTCTTGCCACCTCTTCTTGATGTCTTCTGCTTCTGTTAGGTCCTTACCACTTTTGTCCTTTATTATGGTAATCTTTGAACGAAATGTTCCTTTCATGTCTCCAATTTTCTTGAACAGATCTCTGGTTCTTCCCATTCTGTTGTTTTCCTCTATTTCTTTGCATTGCTCATTTAAGAAGGCCTTCTTGTCTCTCCTTGCTATTTTTTGGAATTCTGCATTCAATTTCCTGTATCTTTCTCTATCTCCCTCGCATTTTGCTTGCCTTCTCTCCTCCGCTATTTGTAAGGCCTCATTGGACAGCCACTTTGCTTTCTTGCATTTCCTTTTCATTGGGATGGTTTTCGTTGCTGCCTCCTGTATAATGTTTCGAGCCTCCATCCATAGTTCTTCAGGCACTCTGTCCAGCAAATCTAAATCCTTAAACCTGTTCCTCACTTCCACTGTGTATTCATAAGGGATTTGGTTTAGATTGTATCTTACCAGCCCAGTGGTTTTTCCTACTTTCTTCAGTTTAAGCTTGAATTTTGCTATAAGAAGCTGATGATCTGAGCCACAGTCAGCTCCAGGTCTTGTTTTTGCTGACTGTATAGAGCTTCTCCATCTTTGGCTGCAGAGAATATAATCAATCTGATTTCGATGCTGCCCATCTGGTGATGTCCACGTGTAGAGTCGTCTCTTGTGTTGTTGGAAAAGAGTGTTTGTGATGACCAGCTTGTTCTCTTGACAGAACTCTATTAGCCTTTGCCCTGCTTCGTTTTGAATTCCAAGACCAAATTTGCCAGTTGTTCCTTTTATCTCTTGATTCCCTACTTTAGCATTCCAATCCCCTATAATGAGAAGAACATCCTTCTTTGGTGTCACTTCTATAAGGTGTTGTAAGTCTTCATAGAATTGGTCAATTTCAGTTTCTTCAGCACCAGTAGTTGGTGCATAAACTTGGATTACTGTGATGTTAAAAGGTCTGCCTTGGATTCGTATCGAGATCATTCTATCATTTTTGAGATTGCATCCCAGTACAGCTTTTGCCACTCTTTTGTTGACTATGAGGGCCACTCCATTTCTTTTACGGGTTTCTTGCCCACAGTAGTAGATATGATAGTCATCCGAACTGAATTCGCCCATTCCCGTCCATTTTAGTTCACTGATGCCCAAGATGTCAATGTTTATTCTTGCCATCTCATTTTTGACCACATCCAACTTACCCAGGTTCATGGTTCTTACATTCCAGGTTCCTATGCAATATTTTTCTTTACAGCATTGGACTTTCCTTTCGCTTCCATGCATATCCGCAACTGAGCGTCCTTTCGGCTTTGGCCCAGCCGCTTCATCAGCTCTGGATCTACTTGTACTTGTCCTCCGCTCTTCCCCAGTAGCATGTTGGACGCCTTCCGACCTGAGGGGCTCATCTTCCAGCGTCATAACTTTTATATACCTGTTGTCTTTGTCCATGGAGTTTTCTTGGCAGGGATACTGGAGTGGCTTGCCGATTCCTACTCCAGGTGGATCACGTTTGGTCAAAACTCTCCACTATGACCTGTTCATCTTGGGTGCCCTGCTCGGCATAGTTCATAGCTTCTGAGTTCTTCAAGCCCCTTCGCCACGGCAAGGCAGTGATCCATGAAGGGGGCTACTGAACATGGAGGTCCCGTTTCCCTAGTAGACATTCATAGCTTTGCCATCCTTGAATCCGTCCAGTCCCTGCTTTTGAGCTAAGCTAGTGGCCACCCAAGCAGAGACATCACCTTGCCGACAAAGGTCCGTATAGTTAAAGCTATGGTTTTCCCAGTAGTGATGTATGGAAGTGAGAGCTGGACCATAAAGAAGGCTGATCGGCAAAGAATAGATGCTTTTGAATTATGGTGCTGGAGGAGACTCTTGAGAGTCCCATGGACTGCAAGAAGATCAAACCTCTCCATTCTGAAGGAAATCAGCCCTGAGTGCTCACTGGAAGGACAGATCCTGAAGCTGAGACTCCAAGACTTTGGCCACCTCATGAGAACAGAAGACTCCCTGGAGAAGACCCTGATGCTGGGAAAGATGGAGGGCACAAGGAGAAGGGGACGACAGAGGACGAGACGGTGGGACAGTGTTCTCGAAGCTACCAACATGAGTTTGACCAAACTGCGGGAGGCGGTGGAAGACAGGAGTGCCTGGCGTGCTCTGGTCCAATGTGGTCACGAAGAGTTGGACACAACTAAACGACTAAACAACAACAACAACAACAAAGGTAAAGGACCCCTGGATGCTTAAGTCCAGTCAAAGGCCACTACGTGGTTGCAGCGCTCATCTTGCTTTCAGACGAAGGGAGTCGGTGTTTGTCCACAGAAAGCTTTCCGGGTCATGTGGCCAGCAGGACTAAACCGTGGTGGAAACCAAAGCACACAGAAACACAGTTTACCTTCCCACTGCAGCGGTACCTATTTATCTCCTTGCGCTGGCGTGCTTTCGAACTGCTAGGTTGGCAGGAGTTGGGACAGAGTAACAGAAGCTCACAGCATTGTGGGGATTTGAACCACCGACCTTCCCATCAGCAAGCCCGAGAGGCTGAGTGGTTTACACCACAGCACCACCCGTATCGCTATGTCTGCTTTATCATTGCACTGCTTTATGAGTACATTCTAAGCTGTGTCTTAGAAAGATGTATTGAGTCAGACCATTGGATCCCTCCAGCTCCATATTGTCTACTCTGGCTGGCAGTGGCTCTCCAGGGTTTTAAGTAGGGGAGAGCCTTACCTGGAGACGCCGGGGATTGAATCAGATTGTAAAGCATATAATAATATTTGTACCTCACTCATCAGACTGAGTTGCCCCAGCCACTCTGGGTGGCTTCCAACAAAATATAAAAACACAGTAAGACCTACATCAAAGCAGATGCTCATCTACTGAGCTATGGTCCCAACCTCTTCATATCTCTGGGTTGTGATCTGGCAATCCTGTGCCCAGCTGCTGTCTGCCTCACTCTCTGAGCAAGCGTGGGGCAAATTGCATAAGGCTTGCATCACTCCAGACCGAGAATTGCATCTCCCTCCACCGTGTTCTCTAACTACCAGCCAAGAGATGTGGGAGGGTTTCCACCCGGTGAAAAGGCAGCCAACATTCGTGATTTCTACCTGCTGAAAATAGAGGGGTTTTGGCAGGAGAAGATGCCTCTGCTCTTCACGGCTTCCAAACGAGTGGGCTGGGAAACTCAGCCAGGTGGCTGTGGACCAACTCCGGCTTATGCATGTATTTATTTGTTTTCTGCCAGCCTTCGACTGCATCTTTCTAGTCATTTACTTTGGGTACACAGTTGGAAACACAGAGCGATGCTAGCTTTGCATTCAACAAGTCTTGCTGCTCGCTCTACCTGGTGGCAAACGACGGAACTGCAGCCAGGTTGGAAGAGAAGGCAGGTGTTGCCGGTGCAATGCAGAGCTCAGCAGAGAGGAAAGTATCTGTGGAACTTCAAAGGGAAACCATTTCAGTAAGGCTAGCAAAACTTCTCAACAGGACACCACGTGCATCTGGGCTATAATTGGATTTATTTTTTTTTCATGTTAAAAAGACATAAGAGGAAGAGGGAAGCTCCTGCCTGGGGGAAACATCAAAGGAAGGTCAAGGGAAGGGAAAATAAAGATAAGTAACAGATGAGATAAAAGAGTGCTGGAATAGGACCTGGGAGAAAGCAGGGTTCACATCCCCTTTCAGCCATTATGAAGCTCACTGGGTGACCTTGGGGGTCAGCCAGTGACATAGGATGGGGGCACAGGGGGGATTGCCCCAGGTGAAAAATTTGTTAGGGGTGCAAAATTTCAACACTCAGTGCTGCCTCAATACAGCAATGCACTTCGGTTGCTAGGCTCCATTGGATTTGATATCCTGCTTTATCACTACCCGAAGGAGTCTCAAAGCGGCTAACATTCTCCTTTCCCTTCCTCCCCCACAACAAACAAACACTCTGTGAGGTGAGTGGGGCTGAGAGACTTCAAAGAAGTGTGACTGGCCCAAGGTCACCCAGCAGCTGCATGTGGAGGAGCGGGGAATCGAACCCGGTTCCCCAGATTACGAGACTACCGCTCTTAACCACTACACCACACTGGCTCTCATTGAAAATGGCTTCTCCATGCAAACCAGGAAGGGCTCTCTCCAGACAGTGGAATGACTCTTCTTTTCTTATCTCTGCAATCCTATGGGTGGCGCAGACACCATTGGGCAGTAGAATGTGCACACAAACTCTGTTTCCCTTCCACAATCCCCTCTACACAGCCCCGGACACTGGCAACCCCCGCTACGCCACTGGATGTGGGACATTGGTTATGCATTGGCAAATACTTGCTTTTGTCTGTCCTGAACCTACTGCCAATCAACTCTCCATGGGGTAATCCCAAGTTATACCAGTTGTGCGTCTCCCACAGGCATCTGGTTGGCCACTGTGAAAACGGGTCGCTGGGTTAGATGGGCCTTTGGCTTGATCCAGCTATCTCCTGGGTGGCACGGGTGCCTTAGGCAGTTGAATGTGCATGCATACTCCCTCCATTTCCCTCCCTCCCTCTCTCCCACCCCCTCCATGCTGCCCCAGGCACTGGCAACCCATGGTACACCACTGCCTCTCAACCTAACCTACCTCACAGGGTTGTTGTGGGGATCAAATAAAGAGAGGGAGGACCATGTACTCCATCTTGAGTTCCTGGATAAGAAAGGTGGACTATAAATGAAATAAACGAATAAATAACCTTTTAGCAAAATAGCCAAATTTTTGCTATGTTTAATTTTGCTACAAATTGTCTCCCTTTCCTCCTCCAGTTTGGAGTGATATTGTTGCTATTAACAGCAACGACAATTTCTATCCGTTGCCGGTTTGACTCAGATTGGACACATTAGCATGGTTTACCTAGGGGCATTAATTATAATAGCACTACTCTAAATAAAAATTAGTTGGGTAGAACCCATCACTGCATTAACTGTCTAAGAAAACTCAGATAAAACAGGACACTTACAGTCAGATAAATAGAGATATTGTCAGGGACTGGGCAGAGAAGGAATGGTGGATGGAGACCGTCTCCCCAACCTGACCCTTCCAGAGAAGGAGACAGTTCAGAATTACAACAGGGAATTGAGGGAGATCATGGCTCAGAGGCAGATGAGGGGGAAAGCTGGGAAATATTGGGAGAAGAGGAAGAGGAAGAAGATATACCAGGAGGGCCACAGCTGACGGACTCAGTGTCTTTAGAGAGCATTCCAGACCCACCATCTCCCAGAACATGACGAGCCTTGAAAGTAGGAGAGCAAAGAGCTCAAAGGCAGAGGGCACGTCCCAGCACCCATAGTGATGACACATGAAGAGGTGAGAGGGGGTGGAGATTTACTCGGAGCAATGCAATTATTCCAAGAGGCCACATTCCCAAGCCTTCTCTCTGTGAATATTGAATAAAAGCAGATGGTGAGGACTTTCCTTTGTCTTGTCCATTCCTGGCAAGCTGCCATAGGGGGTTGGTTCCTCTGCTGCCTGACACATATGAGGAAAAGGAAGGAATTGGGGGGAACTGAACAGCAAAAGAGAAGCACAGAGTTAGGGGAAGGGCCATAGCTCAGTGGGAGAGTGCCTGCTTTGCGTCTAGAAGGTTGCAGCTTCAATCTTCAGCATCTCCAGATAGGGCAGGGAGAGATCCCTGGCTGAAGTCCTAGAGAGCTGCTGCCAGCCAATGTTGAGAGTACTGAGCTGCCTGGGCCAATGCTCTCAGTATAAGGCAGCTTCTAAATTAAAAGACTTAGACAGCATCTTAAAAAGCAGAGACATCACCTTGCCAAAAAAGGTCCATATAGTTAAATCGATGGTTTTCCCAGTAGTGATGTATGGAAGTGAGAGCTGGACCATAAAGAAGGCTGATCGCCGAAGAATGGATGCTTTTGAATTCTGGTGCTGGAGGAGACTCTTGAGAGTCCCATAGACTGCAAGAAGATCAAACATATCCATTCTGAAGGAAATCAGCCCTGAGTGCTCATTGGAAGGAGAGATCATGAAGCTGAGGCTCCAAGACTTTGGCCACCTCATGAGAAGAGAAGACTCCCTGGAGAAGACCCTGATGTTGGGAAAGATGGAGGGCACAAGGAGAAGGGGACGACAGAGGACGAGATGGTGGGACAGTGTTCTCAAAGCTACCAGCATGAGTTTGACCAAACTGCAGGAGGCAGTGGAAGACAGGAGGGCCTGGCGTGCTCTGGTCCATGGGGTCACGAAGAGTCGGACACGACTAAATGACTAAACAACAACAACAAAGTTAAAATCACTGAGTGGTGTCCTACGAACATCACACTCAAAGTAGGCTCATTGGAATTAGTGGATTACAAATTAAACATTGATTCCAACATATTTGTTCTGATCATAACTTAGCTGGGCATCACCTATAGTAAATTATACATCTCCCAGCTTTCTTTGAAGGAGATCAACCAGGTGACTCAAAGGGTCAAACTTCAGCATTTTCAGATCTACCGGCACTTTGCTTTTTACAAGAACCTCAAGATCTACCAACTAGGGTCAAATGCAAAAGATACTGTTAGCACATTCTAAGCCTAGAAATTTGTGCACACAGTAGCAGGACTGGGTAGATCTCACAGTCCTTTCACACAAAACCCCTTCCAGATTAGCTCTATTCATCACAGCCACCCAATTTAGGTCAGGAAAAGTTATGTTGCGGCTGCCATTGTTAGGTAAGTTGGAGGAGTAAACAAAATCTTTACAGATCTAATGCTCAAAGATCTACGAGCAGAGCACAGCGCAGTCTCCTTCATCCTTAGTAGCCGCTGACAGATTTCCTCTAAGCCAGAAGGTCTCAGGAGCTCAAATCCTTGAGTATAGAGTACATCTCTTTTAAAGCTATCTAAGTGGTGACGATCGCCGTCTCCCGCAGCGGTGAGTTCCATAGTGAATTGATGTTCCACATAAAGAAGTCCTTTTTTAAATCTGATCTGAGTCTTCCCAGCGTCATCTTCATGGGGCGAATATGTTTTTCATGGGAAAAGATTAATTACAGGAAGACAACACGGAGTTCCTATTGAGAGAATGAAGAGGAGGCATCTTGACATTTCGTTTTTTATTTTTTGGTTAAAATGTACCAACACTTTTATTATTGTGTTTTTATAATGGGTATTTTGAGACTTTTTAAGGGTACTTTGATGTATTCCAATAACTGCTTGTTGTCGTGTTGTTTTTTTAAAACGTTTTTGAAAGGCGTGGAATGGTAGATCCTATGAAACTCTTAAATACCAACATTACACAATACTCCAGGGTGGTGGCAAGGTTATAGGGTTGGATTAGAACATGGGAGACCAGAGTTCAAATCTCACTCATGAAGAACAGTGGCCCAGATATTTTTGACCATGGTTTGAGAAGCAGGAAGAAACAGAAAGATGGTGTGGGAGGGAAAGATTCGGAAAAAAATAGTTGGGTTTGCAGTTCTACAGCTGTGTCTCAGAGGCTAGGCCAAAATGCCCAGATCATGGGTAGGCAAACTAAGGCCCGGGGGTCAGATCCGGGCCAATGACCTTGGCTGGGGAGGGCAGGTATAGATAAAAATATATTATTATTATTATTATTATTATTATTATTAAATCCGGCCCAAGGATGGTCCGGGAATCAGCGTGCTTTTTACATGAGTAGAATGTGTGCTTTTATTTAAAATGCATCTCTGGGTTATTTGTGTTAGGATTGTCCTACTCTCATGTAGGACCCTGGCAGAGACACATGCCCGACTGGCATGTTCTCTCCATCCTGGTCGGTCGTTCAGGAGCTTCAAAAGCTTTCTCCAGCCCGAACATCACAGAGACTGATACCAAGAAGCTTCAGCACACTTACGATCCTGCAGAGTATTTGCAGTTTGCGTAACAGAACTCAGTAGCACAGCATTTTGGCTAATCTGCTTTATTTACATATAATACTCTTGGAGCATTCTGCTTTAGCTCCTTCCTCCTTCTCATCAGACAGCAAAGAAAAAGAAGCAAAGGACAACAGTCCCACATCACGGAACACAGTAGTACAAAACACCCTGTCTCTGTCACTTCCCACACTGTGGAATGAAAACATACACTGTCATGTGCTAGACAACAATCTCATGACTGCTAACACGGAGCAGGAATCCTAACAATTTGTGGGGCCTGCCTGGTGTTTTGACATGAGTAGAATGTGTGCTGTTATTTAAAATGCATCTCTGGGTTATTTGTGGGGCATAGGAATTCATTCATTTTCCCCCCAAAAATATAGTCTGGCCCCCCACAAGGTCTGAGGGACAGTGGACCGGCCTCCTGCTGAAAAAGTTTGCTGACCCCTGGCCCAGATTGAGCAAGAAAGGGACACAGAATCAATGTATGGGGTGTTGGGGGAGGAGGAGTACCTCTGGTGGGGGACATGTCATGCTCCTTCTGGTGTAGTTTGTCTACCTTTGGTCTTCACACTGCATTCAGCTCTCATCCGTTGCTCCTAGAAGCTGTCAGTACATGACTGAGGCCATCCCAGGAATGGCTTTGACTGGCCAGCTAAACCAGGTGAAGGGAGCTGATGGGTCTCAAACCCTTGGTGAGTTAGAGACTTCCCCTGCATGCGAAGACAGGCTCCGGTGGATTGAGTGGACGAGACCAAGAGTGGGTCCAATGGTCAAGAAGGCAGTTTCTGCACGTGACGTGGAGGGAAGTGAGGAGCAAATGGGGCTCGTCTACCTGGGAAGGGAGCAGTGGCGTAGCGTGGGGGGTGCAGGGGGGGCCGGCCGCACCGGGCACAACATCTGGGGGGCGGTTGCGCTCGCACTCGTAGCTCTCTGCCCCTACCTGGCTCACTCACTCTCTCTCACTGCAGTGCTGGCTGTGCAAATCCGATCCGAGCCGCCGGGTCGCCGCCCACTGTGGAGGGGAGGGTGCCAGGCGTGCGGTGCAGAGAGAGAGCAAGGGACTATCTGGGGGAGGGACAGTGCAGCGGGGGGGGGGGAGTGCAGCGGGGGGGCGCAAATTACTTGCCTTGCCCCGGGTGCTGACAACCCACGCAACGCCACTGGAAGGGAGCCCACCTAGGAGAAGGAAAACTTTGGTTTCTAAACTTCTGCTGCCTTGTGGGATATCTTTGGGAGAAGAAAAGGCTCAGGAGTAAACCCTACACAAAAATACAGTGGTACCTCTGGATGCGAACAGGATCCGTTCCCGAGCCCCGTTCGCATCCTGAGCAGAACGCAACCCGCGACTGCACGTGCATGGGTCATGATTCGCCGCTTCTGCACATGATGTCATTTTGAGCGTCTGCACATGCACAAGCGGCAAAACCTGGAAGTAACCCATTCCATTACTTCTGGGGCGCCGCGGAGCGCAACCTGAAAACGCTCAACCTGAACCTGAGGTATGACTGTAATAGCAGATTTAAATTCCTCACCCTGAAAAAAACCACAACCCTATTTTTCAGCCTCCTCACTGAATAAATTTGCAAAAATTAAGTTTCACCCCGTAAAATGACACATCCTGTAATAAACTATGGAACTCACTTCCACACGACGCAGTGGAATCAGATGGATTTAAAAGAGGATTAGACAAATTCATAGACGGAATGGGTATGGATGGCTGCTAGTCACAGTTGGAGACAGCTATGCTTCTGAATCCCAGTTTCTGGAAACCGCAAGAAGGGGCTCCTCTGCTTGGATCCTGCCCGAAGGCTTCCCATTATGGGAATCTGCTCAGCCACTGCCAGAAGAGGATTTTGCGCTAGATGGTCTAATGACTTGATTCAGGAGGCTCCTATGTTCAGAAGGAAGGGAGGATTGGCTTTGTATGACCGTGGTTTGGCAATTCACTCTTTTGCCTAGCCTACCTCACAGGGTTGTTGTGAACCTAATGTGAGAACTGACCCCAAACTCCTTGTAGACAGGGTAGGATACAAATATTAGAGATGGGGGAGGTAGGGGAAGCACTCGGCCCCAGGAGCTTCTGAAATACACAACAAAGAAAGAATTCAAGTCAGCTCAACCCTGACCTGGGTGGCGCTGTGGCTTAAACCACAGAGCCTAGGACTTGCCGATCAGAAGGTCAGAGGTTCGAATCCCTGCAACGGGGTGAGCTCCCGTTGCTCGGTCCCTGCTCCTGCCAACCTAGCAGTTCGAAAGCATGCCAGTGCAAGTAGATAAATAGGTACCACTCTGGCGGGAAGGTAAACGGCGTTTCCGTGCGCTGCTTTGGTTCGCCAGAAGCAGCTTGGTCATGCTGGCCACATGACCTGGAAGCTGTACGCCGGCTCCCTCGGCCAATAAAGCGAGATGAGCGCCGCAACCCCAGAGTCGGCCACGACTGGACCTAATGGTCAGGGGTCCCTTTGCCCTTTTACAACCCTGCCCTAGATAGAATGCTCTGTCCTTGGCAGCCATGTCAAACTGATAAGTGGCAAGACAAAGCAAACTGAACAGCAAGCAGAGTGAGTGGACGCCTTGCCGAATATATCTGATCTGGATATCAGGGCATTAGGACATTCTTTGAGGGGTTCTGTTTGTTTGTTTTTAAAGCTGAAGTGCCTTGCGAATATTCACCTCATTGTTCATCAATAGCAAGCAGACAGGGGAAGCCAGATTAAAGCGGCCTCACACTTGAATTGAATGGATGGAGAGAAAAAGCCTTTATAATTAAGGAGGTGGTAACCTCTAGGTAATTGGCCTGCAGTGGCAGGAATTTAACACCTTCACATATCCCAGTTCATGATGAGAAGAAATCATTAACTCTTCCCAGCTTTAAGGCATGGCAGGATGAATGCCAAGGAGAAACCCAGGGACTTTTCTACCTCAATGGAGCTAGAAATATTCCCCAAGCGTTAAAAATTAAGCTGGACGGCTTTCCAGCGCATTTCTCATTCGTCCCCTCTGTTTTTGTTTTCCTCTCTGCCTCAAACCTTCTTCCAAGCTGACGGCAGTCATTAGTAAAATATATACATTTCCTGCCACCTGACACCTGCTTGCTTATTGGTCTCCGTTAGCGGTGGATAAATCTGCCAATTGCAGTTCTCCCAGTTTCTCATCCTCTCCTAAATTCAATTCCCCACATTTCTGAATCTGTTTGTGATTTTATTTTTAAGCCCTCATGAAAATGCATTGCATTTTAGTGCACATTCGTCCTAAAGCACACATTTGTGCGTGCAGGTTTGCCTAATGTACATGGTTTTATGAGAAATTTTCCCTAAAACAATGATAACACTCAAGGTTGCAGGTACAATCCCTGTATGGACCAGCTTCATATTCCTGCATTGCAGGGGGTTGGACTAGATGATCCTCAGGGTCCCTTCCAACTCTACAGTTCTATGATTCTATGAATGTGTTTTTCACAATGCTGGTTTTTTTCTAATTTGTGGATTTTTATGCTTATTTCCCCCTAATATATGCCTTTTTGCACTTCTCTTTAGAGCAGAACAGCATCACAAAAACCAGAAAAGTGTGGGTTGAAAGGGATAGCTTCATTTTGGTTCCTGTATTTCTTGGGGACGTGGGTGGCGCTGTGGGTTAAACCACAGAGCCTAGGACTTGCCAATCAGAAAGTTGGCGGTTCGAATCCTCGCGACAGTGTGAGCTCCTGTTGCTCAGTCCCTGCTCCTGCCAACCTAGCAGTTCGAAAGCACATCAAAAGTGCAAGTAGATAAATAGGTACCACTCCGGCGGGAAGGTAAACGGTGTTTCCGTGCACTGCTCTGGTTCTCCAGAAGCGGCTTAGTCATGCTGGCCACATGACCCGGAAGCTGTACGCTGGCTCCCTCGACCAATAAAGCGAGATGAGTGCCGCAACCCCAGAGTCGGCCACGACTGGACCTAATGGTCAGGGGTCCCTTTACCTTTACCTTAGGTTTGTCACCATCTTTGCCTCTTGTGGAAGGGAGTTCCATCATTTAACTTTGCACTGTATAAAGAAGAACGTGTATCTGTCCTGAATTTTCCAACACTGAGTTTCATTGACTGCTACTTGCCCAGCAAAATCCCATTTATGCAGAAAGAATGCAGAACCCTGACTTCTCTCTGTCAGGTGCTTAATCACTCCTTTGCATCAGCTGGCAAAAAGCAGTCTTCACAACACCTCCAGCTTCCTCTCGTTGCTGCCATAGCCACAAACCTTTTCATTTCAGCGGATCATTATAATTTATCCCAATCACGTCCTCGGCTGCGAAAGACCGAGTGATTGTTTCACACAGCAAACAGAGGATTGAAAGAGAAAATACATATAATATGCATATTACAAGTGCCCGAGGCATGAACTACGCACCAATTGTAAATAATATGGCGTCGGGTTTATAGTCAGAGTAAACAAAAGATCCACTTCTTATACAGCCGAGCTATTGGAAGAGGTGAATTTCCTCAATTGATTAAATGCGAAACGCTTTGCAAAAAGAGTTGATACCAATGGAGGCACTCCAGCCCTACAAGTGCTTTTTAATGGGAATGCAGAGAAGTATGAGATTCATTCATCCGACTTAGCAGGTGGGCCATTATGAGGCAATCCGTCACTTGCCCCAGACGCTACCTCTGCAGGCGAGGAAGGCAGGTGATTGGATACAGTTATGTTGCTAATTCTCATTCTCTCGCCTTCTTGCTGTTTTTACGGTGCCATTACTTCTCGGTAGTTTAATGGTGGTTTTGAAATGTGTGCGCATAACAATCCAGCAGTGGAGGCTGGTCCATTAAGGGAAATAGGGCACTGCCCCACCAGCCTCAGTTTCCCTTCAGCCAGCTTCCACGAGATCACCTTTTAAATCACATGCCTTTAGGTAAAGGTAAAGGGACCCCTGACCATTAGGTCCAGTCGCGGCCAACTCTGGGGTTGCGGCGCTCATCTCGCTTTACTGGCCGAGGGAGCCAGCGTACAGCTTCCGGGTCATGTGGCTAGCATGACTAAGCCGCTTCTGGCAAACCAGAGCAGCATACGGAAACGCCGTTTACCTTCTTGCTGGAGCAGTACCTATTTATCTACTTGCCCATTGACATGCTTTCAAACTGCTAGGTTGGCAGGAGCAGGGACCGAGCAACGGGAGCTCACCCCATTGCGGGGATTCAAACCGCCAACCTTCTGCCAAGTCCTAGTCCTAGGCTCTGTGGTTTAACCCACAGCACCACCCGTGTCACATGCCTTTATTTCCCTTTATTTCTGGTATGCATATTGGGAGAGACATCCTGCACATCCATGCCACAGCACAGCTGTCAACTTTTCCCTTTTCTTGCGAGGAACCCTATTCGGAATAAAGGAATTTCCCTTGAAAAAAGGGAAACGTTGACAGCTATGTGCCACAGGGTGCTCTAAACATTGTACAAAGTGCAAAATATTTATACTGCAAGTGGCACGCAGTAAGTATGCAAGTTACTGCCTCAAATAAAGTGGAAAATTACAAAGGTTTGCTGAATTATTTCAGCCGATTGCTAAAATAGTTGCTCACAGCTTTAAATCGGCTTATGTCTGCGGTTGCACATCTTAGAATATTTTTTGCACAACTTTGTACTTGTGGTTAGGGGAAATGTCACTCTGTCCCAACAGAGTACATGTACGCTTCAGGTTTTGACCAAAGCAAAGTTCATTTATGAACTGTTCAGAGGATTACCCAGAAGTTTAGACTTCATTTGATTTTTCTCTGCTCAATTCCATCCTTTTGTGCTCCGTGTAGGAACAACCATTAGTCTAAATTCCTGCACTGGACTTTGGGTTGCCAGAGGTTTTGATCATCCAGAAAAACGCAAGAGCCTAATGAAAATCCTGTGTACATAGTCACACACATGAACCAAATGCTGGGCATTAGCTGCCTTCACATCACTGCTGATTCTTTGATCCTTTGGCTCAAGAGGAGCACTATAAGAAACACAGATAGAGGAACCTAAGTTAACCTACTGGGTAAAATCCCCTGGTACAGAACTATTGCATTCAGATGGAAGCAAACACACCCCTCTGTACATACATACAAGCAGCATTCCTTTTGCTAACACACATAAACACCCTGGCAAGATGCATTTTGCAATCTCAACACAGAAGGGAGACAAAGACCTCCTCTGCCTGCAAACATGCTGAATCCAACCGATTCTACAGTGCATATGTATTTATTCTGGGATCGACATTTTTCTGCACCCCCCCCCCCTGCAATGTTTGGTGGTGGAAGTGGTCTTTTCTCCTTTCCCCCGGTGTAAGGGGATGGCTGTACTTACTTCATCATCATCATCATCATCATCATTTATTATTTATACCCCGCCCATCTGGCTGGGTTTCCCTAGCCACTCTGAGCGGTTTCCAAGAGAATATTAAAATACAATAGTCTATGAAACATTAAAAGCTTCCCTAAGCAGGGCTGCCTTCAGATGTCTTCTAAAAGTCTGGTAGTTGTTTTCCTCTTTGACATCTGGTGGGAGGGCGTTCCACAGGGTGGGTGTCACCACCGAGAAGGCCCTCTTTTACATAGCCAATCAGGGGTGCAAAGCCATGTGGAGTCATATGCGCAGTGATTCCCTTCACTCTGAATTGGTTCAACTCTGAATACGTCACGGTGGTTTAACCTACTGGAATTCTGCAGCTTGGAACAATTATTCATATACACAAAACACATTTAACAAAGCACAAACCTGGACCATTTTAGGCTCAGAATAGCTATGAATGCTATTGGAATGGGCAAGGTCTCTGAAAAGAGAAGGCAATTGCTTCTGATCCACTGAATGAGATTTTTAACCTTCTATTTTGATCTCATCAGCTAATCTGGGCATGTTTCCAATAAAAACTCTTCCTACTACAAAGATTATACACTTAAAGGAATAGTTTAAATGCAGATAATTTTTTTTTAAAAAAAGGAAGTGGGGAGGAGGAAAAACTTTAATTTGTCCAATTTGGTTTGACACAGCCCCAGTCCATCTAATTGGACTTAATATTTTGACAATCTTCTTGCCAGATCCATATTTTTTTTTTGCCCAGCCCATGAGAATCTAATTAAATAGAAACATCTTAACCTTATTGCATTTCAGACAGTGCGACGCAGATCTTCCTAATCTGCAAGCATAATGAGCACACCCTGACCCTCAATTTCCACGTTTAGTGATGATTCGTCCAACTGCCAAAAACTCTGACCATCCCCCCCCCTCTCTCTCTCATTTAAAGAATCCTTTATAATCACCAGCTAATAAGATTTACAACCCACATTAGGACGTTCAAAAACTTTTAAATAAAGGAAATTAAGGCTGTGTGCATGAGGAATACAAAAGCTTGCAATCCCCTCCGATGAAAAAGTAATGGAGAAGAAAATGTGTTTCCCCCCTCCAAAATCAAGAACCATAATGAGTCAAAATAGCTTTCACTGCCCCACCACCAGCAAATTTAACTATAGAGTGCAATTTTGTGCAGAGGGCTGAGTCCAGTTTCTTTATTTATATTTTTTTTACATCATTTACTGTTTTTAAAAATTGAAGCCATTCACCCCTTAAAAACATGGATTTAAAACTGTTTCAAATAGTGCAAATGTCAGAAACTGAGAGAAATAAATAGGACTGTAGAATGCTGCAATAATGATCAGGAAACACCCCAACAAAGAGGAGTTTATTCAGCAAAAAATCAGAAGCATGCTACTTATGCAAGTGTTTCCCAAATAATGTGCAGGAGTTGAGAGACATTTCAGATGGAGAAAGCCCATTTCTGCTTTCAGATTTGAACTCAACTTCCACTTCTTTGGACTCCGCAATGCATTCCCAGCACTCAAAAACAGGTATTTCCCATAAACGTTGCCTACAAAAATGTGTTATTCTACTGGCAAATGCGTTGAAAAATGCACATTTAATATAAAAGTGTGTATTTTATGTAAAAAGTACGCACAGAACATACACAATGGGACAGAAAAGTATCTGACAGAGCTATAATAATAATAAATAATAATATTTTATTTATACCCCGCCCTTCCCAGTTCAAAAACCAGGCTCAGAGCGGCTAACAACAAATTTAAAACACTTAATTATAAAAGCAGCATAAAATACAGTATAAAAAATGAATAACAATAAAATTCAAAAATCAATTTAGGGGAAATAAGCGTTAGATAATCCCCCGGGCTAGCTGGCTGAATTAGTCCTACTTGGGCCAGCAAGGAGGCCAGGGGAGAATTAGCTGTGGGGTCTCAGAGTGGGTAGTCTTCATAAAAGGGGAGGGGGGGGGAAGAGAAGGGAAATAAAAGATCAGGCTGAATTCAAATTAAAGGCCAGGCGGAATAGCTCTGTCTTACAGGTCCGACGGAAGAAGGTTAAATCCTGAAGGGCCCTGGTCTCATGGGACAGAGCATTCCACCAGGTCGGAGCCATCACTGAGAAGGCCCTGGCCCTGGTGGAGGATAGTCTGACTTCCTTAGGGCCCGGGACCTCTAAACTGTGATTATTCA
Source organism: Podarcis tiliguerta (assembly GCF_965153285.1). Lineage (NCBI taxonomy): Eukaryota > Metazoa > Chordata > Lepidosauria > Squamata > Lacertidae > Podarcis > Podarcis tiliguerta. The sequence goes on from NC_139540.1 coordinate 4,142,631, forward strand.
TGGACCTTAAGGTACTCCACGGGGCATACCAGGAGAGGCAGTCCCGTAGATAAAAAGGTAAAGGGACCCCTGACCATTAGGTCCAGTTGTGACCGACTCTGAGGTTGTGGCGCTCATCTCGCTTTATTAGCCGGCTTCCAGGTCATGTGGCAAGGATGACCAAGCCTCTTCTGGCAAACCAGAGCGGCGCACGGAAACGCCGTTTACCTTCCCACCAGAGCGGTACCTATTTATCTACTTGCACTGGCGTGCTTTCGAACTGCTAGGTGGGCAGGAGCAGGGACCGAGCAACGGGAGCTCACCCCGTCGCAGGGATTCGAACCGCCGACCTTCTGATCGGCAAGTCCTAGGCTCTGTGGTTTAACCCACAGCGCCACCCGCGTCCCAGGTAGTTCCGTAGATACGAGGGCCCTAAGCCACAAAGCTATGATGGACTAGAAATGAAACCGAAATGAGCCCGTCTGTCCTGTAGTTTAGAGTGTGCATTTGCCCTGTGCCACTATCCAATTCAATCTGACCGTGCTGCCGAACGATGGAAGACTCTTGCAAGATTTCAGGTGCTTTCCTCATGCCCCAGCACAGCTGTTCTCCCATATGCTCCCTCTTAGGTAGGTTTTAGAAAATCAAGGCCGAGTCCAGCTGTTCCGCTTGCCTTATCCCTTCGCCAAGAGGCCCCCGGCTGGTGCTTGCGAGCCTACTTTGGAACTTGCATTCCATTATGCTCTCTGCATAATAGGCTTCCAAGTGCCAGAAACCCCATCTCCCTGTGGCATAGAAGACTGTTTCGAGCAGTAATGGTCATTTGCTAACAGGCTATAAATGGCCCAACAGTTAGCGAGCGAGTCAGATAATGCATGTGTACATCAGGTGCCGACTAGCTTTTGCTTTTCAGTACCACCGCGCTCAGACTTTATGGGAACTGGGGAACAGCTTCCTATAGTCAAATGGCACCTTGTCCTCTTCCATTTTAATATTTAGCAAAATGGGAATGCTCCGAGGGGAATCTAAAAGCAGGCTGACGGTGTAATCTTCGTGTAACGGCAGACGCGCAGTGTCGAGCGCGATGTTCAAGAGGTCGCCCCGATAGCATCCAACTGATCACATATATATTGCTGATTTAACTAGAGCGCTGTTAAGGCGTAACATTTAAGCAAAATTTCTCTGCTATCATTTGAAACTATGATATAGATCTCAAGCATCTGATTGTAAAAGAACTGAATCAGAGCCGGTGTAAATCTGCCAGCTGCATTTCAGAGACCGTACCCATAAATATCTCCATGTTGCAAGAATTCTGTACAAGGGCTGCAGCAATTGAAATCCACCCGCTATCTGGTTTACTGACTACACAGGGGTCCTCTTTGTTGGTCTTAGTGGCTACTAAAGATTTGTGGGGCTGTTATGGAGGTAATAATAATAATAATAATAATAATAATAATAATAATAATAATTTATTTTTTATACCCCGCCCATGTGGCTGGGTTTCCCCAGCCACTCTGAGTGGCTTCCAACCAAATATTAAAATACAGTAATGCATCAAACATTAAAAGCTTCCCTAAACAGGGCTGTCTTCAGATGTCTTCTAAAAGTCTGGTAGTTGTTCTTCTCTTTGACATCAGGTGGGAGGGCGTTCCACAGGGTGAGCGCCACCACCTGGTTCCCTGTAACTTGGCTTCTCGCTGTGAGGGAACCGCTGGTGTCCGGGCAGAACGATGGGGGTGTACTTCAGGTGTACTGGACCGAGGCCAGCACCAACACTTTGAATTGTGCTTGGAAACGTACTGGGAGCCAATGTAGTTATTTCAAGACTGGTGGTATGTGGTCTTGGCGGCCACTCCCAGACACCAGTCTAGCTGCCGCATTCTGGATTAATTGCAGTTTCCGAGTCACCTTCAAAGGTAGCCCCACGTAGAGTGAATTGCAGTAGTCCAAGTGGGAGATAAATAGAGCATGCACCACTCTGGCGAGACAGTCCACGGTCAGGTAGGGTCTCAGCCTGCGTACCAGGTGGAGCTGGTAGACAGCTGCCCTGGACACAGAATTGACCTGCACCTCCATGGACAGCTGTGAGTCCAAAATTACTCCCAGGCTGCGCCCCTGGTCCTTCAGGGGCACATTTAGCGCATTCAGGACCAGGGAGTCCTCCACACCCACCTGCCTCCTGTCCCCTCAAAACAGTATTTCGGTCTTGTCAGGATTCAACCTCAATCTGTTAGCCGACATCCATCCTCCAACCATAATTCAAATGCTTCTGAAATTCTCCTCACCCAAACACATCCTTGGATTTCATAGTTCCACATGGCTTGGCTTTCATTCTGACAAACTGGAACGTGTCCAGAGGAGGGCAACCAAAATGGTCAAAGGCCTGGAAATGATGCCTTATGAGGAACGGCTAAGGGAGCTGGGCATGTTTAGCCTGGAGAAGAGGAGGTTAAGGGGTGATATGATAGCCATGTTCAAATATATAAAAGGATGTCACCTAGAGGAGGGAGAAAGGTTGTTTTCTGCTGCTCCAGAGAAGCGCACACGGAGCAATGGATCCAAACTACAAGAAAGAAGATTCCACCTAAACATTAGGAAGAACTTCCTGACAGTAAGAGCTGTTCGACAGTGGAATTTGCTGCCAAGGAGTGTGGTGGAGTCTCCTTCTTTGGAGGTCTTTAAGCAGAGGCTTGACAACCATATGTCAGGAGTGCTCTGATGGTGTTTCCTGCTTGGCAGGGGGTTGGACTCGATGGCCCTTGTGGTCTCTTCCAACTCTATGATTCTATGATTCTATGATTCTATGACTAAACATAGGGGGAAACTTTCTGACAGTCAGAGTTGTTTGACAGTGGAACCTTCTCCCTTAGAAGGTGGTGGATTTCCCTTCCTTGGAGGCTTTTAAGCAGAGGTTGGGTGGCCATCTGTCATGGATGCTTTAGCTGAGATTCCTGCATTGAGGGGGTTGGACTAGATGACCCTGTCGAGTTCAGCCTACACTCGAGTAGGACCCTGGCAGAGACACATGCCCAACTGGCATGTTCCCTCCCTCCTGGTCGTTTGCTCAGGAGCTTCAAAAGCTTTCTTCTGCCTGAACATCACAGCGACGAATGCCAACAGACATCGGCACACTTTATTGGACTACCCTTCAATATGTGGGGCAGGGGATGGCGCTTCCTCCCCTCTTCCAACTACAGAACAATGCCTAACCATAGAATCCTAGAGTTGGAAGAGACCACAAGGGCCATTGAGTCCAACCCCCTGCGAAGCAGGAAACACCATCAGAGCACTCCTGACATATGGTTGTCAAGCCTCTGCTTAAAGACCTCCAAAGAAGGAGACTCCACCACACTCCTTGGCAGCAAATTCCACTGTCGAACAGCTCTTACTGTCAGGAAGTTCTTCCTAATGTTTAGGTGGAATCTTCTCTCTTGTAGTTTGGATCCATTGCTCCGTGTCCGCTTCTCTGGAGCAGCAGAAAACAACCTTTCTCCCTCCTCTATGTAACATGCTTTTATATATTTGAACATGGCTATCATATCACCCCTTAACCTCTTCTTCTCCAGGCTAAACATGCCCAGCTCCCTTAGCCGTTCCTCATAAGGCATCGTTTCCAGGCCTTTGACCATTTTGGTTGCCCTCCTCTGGACACGTTCCAGTTTGTCAGTGTCCTTCTTGAACTGTGGTGCCCAGAACTGGACACAGTACTCCAGGTGAGGTCTGACCAGAGCAGAATACAGTGGCACTATTACTTCCCTTGATCTAGATGCTATACTCCTATTGATGCAGCCCAGAATTGCATTGGCTTTTTTAGCTGCCGCGTCACACTGTTGGCTCATGTCAAGTTTGTGGTCAACCAAGACTCCTAGATCCTTTTCACATGTACTGCTCTCAAGCCAGGTGTCACCCATCTTGTATTTGTGCCTCTCCAATACCAAGGAAGTTGTGACGATTTGCTACGAGGTAGGCGTAGCCAAGTTGTGCCAATTTGCCAAGTGGAAAAATTCCTACCAGGCCCCTCAATGGCGACCAACCGAGGTCCATAGCAAGGTCAAGGAACGAAAACCCTATAGGGCGGGAGGGTGGGAAAAGCAGGAACACTGGCGGGCGGCAAAGAGGGAGATCCCCAGCCACGCCTGCCTTAAATGGGGCAGGCCACGCCCCCAGAGCCAGCCGATTGGTTGGCCACAGGTTATGCGACCGGGGATTCCCCCAATCATGTGGGGGGTGGGCTCCATCTCCTCTGCAGCGCAGAAGTGGCCATATAAGACTGTTTATGTACGCAATAACTGCGGCGAGAACTCTTTTAGCCCAAAAATGGAAACAACAAGAAGTACCAACGAAAGAAGAGTGGCAGATGAAGATGATGGACTTTGCAGAACTGGTGAAGCTGACAGGAAAAATCTGAAACAAGCATGATCAAGTATTCAAAAAGGACTGGTGCAAATTCATACAATATCTGAAAGATCATTGTAAGCAATTAACATTACTAGCAGGGTTCTCTGAAGACTTGTAATGAGAAGCTTTCTATCTTTCTATATTTATTTAAATTTTTGAGATATTCTAGAATTGGACAATATAAATTGCAATGATATAAAGGTTCATTTTGAGAGCCGTGAGGCGGGAGGGAAGGAAGTTGAGAGGCTCTAAGAGCCAAGGCGGTATATTGGATAAAGATGATGTGAATGTATAATATTAAATTGAAAATAAATAAAAATAATAATAAAAAAAGAAAGGCTCTCCCATTTGATTCCATCCCTTTCACGTCTCCTCCATTGTTTGTAGGAGCCGATATTTATCCTGCTAAAACCAGCTCTCTCAATCCATCAAAGTATTTGAATGAAGAAATGATCCACAAAGCTCTCTGACGTTACGCGGCACAGTTATTTCCCCTGCCTCTCTGAAGATCCAGGCCACCGTTTCAAATCAGAAATGACTTTGCAGAGCCCGTTAGCAATTATCCACTATGTGCCAAAGCTAAATCCTAAATACTTGTCATGTTCGTCTTCCGGAAAGTTCCCAGTCAAATTCATATCGGAGGGGAAAAATTAGACACATTTCTTGATTTGCAGCCACAGCACCGGGGAAAGCTATGGTGAATTATTCACTCTGCTTATAGTAACTGGGGGCTGAGAGAAATATTTCCCCTCAAACACTCTCTCTCATATATTCAAACGTACTTTATAGCATTGTTTCACTTAAATATTCCTGCTGCCGCTTCCCTCTATCCATTCCCTCCTGAAATGATTTTTTTTATTTGATAAAATTTACACACCACTCGATTGTAAGGAACGTCAAAGTGGTTTGCAAAACTAGACACAAACCTATAAAATTATTGATAAAAGTGATCAATAGGTTTTAAACATTAAAAAAACCAATAGACTCGAAACAGATTAAAACTCGCATTAATGTGCTAAATACCTGGGTAGGCAGGTCTAAACAAAAACCATTTTAGCAGGAGCTGAAAAGAGTACAGTGAAGACACCTGGCTGGAATCAATAGGCAGGGAGTTCCGACGTGCAGGGGCTGCCACAGTAAAAGATCAAGATCTTACTAGTGCAAAATGGGTGTTAGGTGACATCTGCAACAGTGCCCAGTTCTGCCCATCAAATCAGTTGAGTGGGTAAAGTGAACCTCTAGGTACACTGGTCCCAAGTTGTTACAAGTTTTAAATAATAATAATAATAATAATAATAATAATAATTTATACCCTCCCCATCTGGCTGGGTTTCCCCAGCCACTCTGGCCGGCTCCCAACAGAATATTAAAAAGACAATAAAACATCAAACATTAAAAACTTCCCTAAACAGGGCTGCCTTCAGATGTCTTCTAAAAGTCAGATAGTTGTTTATTTCCTTGACATATTTTAATGTGTTTTTAATCTTTTGTTGGAAGCCGCCCAGAGTGGCTGGAGAAACCCAGCCAGATGGGCGAGGTATTAATTGTTGTTGTTGTTGTTGTTGTTGACATCTGATGGGAGGGCGTTCCACAGGATGGGCACCACCACTGAGAAGGCCCTCTGCCTGGTTCCCTGTAACTTTGCAGTGAGGGAACTGCCAGAAGGCTCTTGGCGCTGGACCTCAGTGTCCGGGCAGAACGATGGGGGTGGAGAGGCTCCTTCAGATATACTGGGCCGAGGCTCCTTCAGGTATACCAGTAGCACCTTGAACTTGACCCAGTAATAAATCGGCAAGCAGCGCCATTCTCTGAGCACAGGTATTATATACCGACAATTGACCAGGTCCCCAATTGCTTTGGAGCCCAGATCCGGGCCGGGTCAGTCCTGGGTCTGCCTAGGTCTAATCTGGGGTGCTTCATTTGGTACCAGATTGGATGGTGTGTGTTTATGTGTACGTGTGCATGTACATATACACACTCTCACACACACCGTCCTAAATTTTATGTCCTGTCTTTGGCGCTCAGCCAGCTAGGGATCTTCCCTCCCTCCGTTCTTTGCTACCCACTCCCAAGCCTTGTTTAGATCTTGGCTCGCTCGGAAGACAGTTTTTCAGTTTCCAGGTTCTAACTTTCCTGTCTGCGGGAGTGCCAAGCATGAAAAAGGATGGCAGGAAAGTAAGTTCATTAATTATACCCATGACAGACTTGGGGAGGGGAGGGGAAGGGAGAGGCGGGTGTGAAGGAGGGGGGAATGAAGAGGTGGGGAGCCGTGGGGGTAAATTAGAGGCTGCAGCACTTGAATGAACATACTAGGTTGTCAAAAGGGCCGTCACAAAGTAATAAATCTCTGCTGGTAATATTAGCACTTTCCATCCAGTCCAGTAACCATTTCTTTCTCCCCCTCCCTCCCTCTCTCTTTTGCCCTTTTTGTGTTTAAATTATTCCTCCGGTGGAAGCTATGAAATGTCCAACTGCCAATATTTTTTAACATTTACTCTCTGAAGGTAGCTCCATACCTGTATGTGTGGGGATGTGTACAGTAGCTCTTCCGTATTTTGGAAGCTCTTGTTCCAGCTGCTGCTGACAAACATATTTCCAAATTCTTTGCCTTTCAGGGCCAAGAGAGGGAGATGGGTGTTCCATTTTCCTCCCGAATTCACGCTCCTTGAACCAATCTGCAAATGCAACCAACTGTGCAAAGGTAAGATTTACATCAATTTGCATCAATTGCTCCACCCACTTTTCCCTCTGACCAGAGTAACTCCTATATATATATATATATATATATATATATATATATATATATAGCATTTTTCGCTCTATAAGACGCACCAGACCATAAGACGCACCTAGTTTTTGGAGGAGGAAAACAAGAAAAAAAATATTCTGAATCTCAGAAGCCAGAACAGCAAGAGGGATCGCTGCGCAGTGAAAGCAGCAATCCCTCTTGCTGTTCTGGCTTCTGTGATAGCTGTGCAGCCTGCATTCGCCCCGTAAGACGCACACACATTTCCCCTTACTTTTTAGGAGGGAAAAAGTGAGTCTTATAGAGCAAAAAATACAGAATGTATACATATATATATAGAGAGAGAGAGAGAGAGAGAGGTTGTAGCACTTGGGACATTTTAGTTTCTAGAAAGGTAAGAGGGAACATGACAGAAGTTTATAAAATTATGTGTGGCATTGGGAAAAATGATTGCCTCAAAAGACTAAACAACTAAACAACAACAACAAGGTATCTAAAGCCATTTGCACATGTTGCTGTGCAACCAGTCCATGCAGAATGTAGGCACCCTATATATAAATGTAAAGGGACCTCTGACCAATTAAGTCCAGTTGCCAACGACTCTGGGGTTGCGGCGCTCATCTCGCTTTACAGGCCGAGGGAGCTGGCATTTGTCCACTTCTGCAGACAGTTTTTCTGGGTCATGTGGCCAGCATGACTAAGCCACTTCTGGTGAAACCAGAGCAGTGCACGGAAACGCCATTTACCTTCCTGCTGGAGCGGTACCTATTTATCTACTTGCACTTTGACGTGCTTTTGAACTGCTAGGTTGGCAGGAGCAGGGACCGAATAACAGGAGCTCACTCCATCGCGGGGATTTGAACCGCCAACTTTTCGATCGACAAGCCCAAGCAGCACAGGGGTTTAACCCACAGCGCCACCCACATCCCACCTTATATATAGAAATGAGCAAGCCAGTGATATTTTAGGGAGCAGGCTAGCAGGCGGGACCCATGACTTACATCATAGGAGCCTACACAACACAAAACACTGTTGCTGTATGTAGGTTTTATTTTATTTGTTTTTTATCTTATGTTTTGGAATTGTACATCCAGGTTTTTTTTCCTTTAGATTTTTTTTGGGGGGGCCCAAGAGAGCGGGGCCCTAAGCTATAGCTTGTTTATCTTATACGTAAATCCGGCACTGTTATCAGTGCTTAGAGTTGCTTAAGAGCATCAATTAAATCACAGTGCAGAAAGAACCTTGTTCTTTGAGCATCCAGATTCCTTTTGGGGATTAGGAACTCAGCTACATTCAGGCAATTATATCATTCTAACTGTGTTATATGGGACACAGGTGGCGCTGTGGGTTACACCACAGAGCCTAGGGCTTGCCGATCAGAAGGTCGGAGGTTCGAATCCCTGTGACGGGGTGAGCTCCCGTTGCTCAGTCCCAGCTCCTGCCAACCTAGCAGTTTGAAAGCACGAAGTGCAAGTAGATAAATAGGTACCACTCCAGCGGGAAGGTAAACGACGTTTCCATGCGCTGCTCTGGTTCGCCAGAAGCGGCTTAGTCATGCTGGCCACATGACCCAGAAGCTGTACGCTGGCTCCCTCGGCCAATAAAGCGAGATGAGCGGCGCAACCCCAGAGTTGGCCACGACTGGACCTAATGGTCAGGGGTCCCTTTACCTTTAACTGCGTTATAAACATGTGAAACCAGGTGGTGCTGTAGAGTTTGATCCTTCGCCAGTGTGATTTTCCACTATGATCTTCAGAACACGTTTTCCTATAACACTTTTTTTATGTGTCTAGAATCCAGCCTAGGATTTAATCAGTTTACAGCAAGGCTGGTGTGAAGCTGTTGAGGATTTGGTTTTTTTAAAAGTGGGGGGGAGTCAAACAGTTGTGGCAGACTACACCTTTGCCCAATCTGAAATCAATTTTGAAGATTCTCCAACTTAAAGCAGAAAATGGGCAGCGTAGAATGCAGGACAGAGCAGACCCCACGGAACAGGTGAGAGGAATTTTGCTCTCAAGGCACTTATACAATGTAATGATTAAGTATCATCCTTATCAAGCAATGTGCACACATGCGTGAAAAGCCATTCTCAATTTAAACTAACCATGCCGCGAGGACAGAATGATACAAACATTTGTCACAATTCAGGCAAGAAACCGAATTAATAATAAATACCGTGAGTCTGTAAAGGTCAGCAGTCTCTGTTTTTCTTAATACCGCTAGGGGGCAGACTTGCTCTGGTGTGTGGTTAAACCAAAGCAGGATAAAAAAAAAACACCACCTTTTGCAAACCACCTGCAAATTTGCAAGCTCTCCTTTCCACTCCCGGGCAGGGGGTGGGGGTGGGGTGTCAGATGAGTTTCATGGCAAAATGCTTTGCAGCAAGGACTCGAGTAAGCCAAAGCGAGTTTCTGTCCACCCGCAGGTGATGCTCAGTGGAAAATCACCAGATGTAATTATTTAATGAAGCAAGGAGTTGCTATTGATTTTGTGACTCTGGGTGGAAATTAGAAGCCCAGTTATAATTTCCCTTAAGCTTCCCATTTATCATCCAAAACAACCCTTGTCTTGTGGATCTCTGATAATGGGAACGGCAGAGCTGTGTTGAGAGGACTACACCAGCGCAGGAGAGGAGATGCTCCTGGAATTTGGATCATTCCGTGCAAGTCCATGACAGCAGGTTGGTTAGAACTAGTCTATGTGACAGAGCGGCAGTTGCTGCAGAAGCTAGTACAGCACTGGTAATTTTATAGAATTGTAAGGAACATCAAGGGTCATCTAGTCTGACCCCCTGCAGTGCAAAAATAACAGCTGGAGAAGCCCTGACAATGGCCATCCAACCTTTGTTTCAAAACCCCCAAAGGAGGAGAGTCCACCACCTCAAATGCAAGATAAGCACAACCAAACCCAGACACACCAGCCAAGAGGATTTAACTGATATTGCTGCTGTTGTTGTTGTTTAGTCGTTTAGTCATGTCCGACTCTTCGTGACCCCATGGACCAGAGCACGCCCGGCACTCCTGTCTTCCACTGCCTCCCGCAGTTTGGTCAAACTCATGCTGGTAGCTTCTAGAACACTGTCCAACCATCTCGTCCTCTGTCGTCCCCTTCTCCTTGCGCCCTCCATCTTTCCCAACATCAGGGTCTTTTCCAGGGAGTCTTCTCATGAGGTGGCCAAAGTCAGCTTCAGGATCTGTCCTTCCAGTAAGCACTCAGGGCTGATTTCCTTCAGAATGGAGAGGTTTGATCTTCTTGCAGTCCATGGGACTCTCAAGAGTCTCCTCCAGCACCAGAATTCAAAAGCATCCATTCTTTGGCGATCAGCCTTCTTTATGGTCCAGCTCTCACTTCCATACATCACTGACATTACTGCCGTGTAATTTTCTCTCTCATTGGCTGATGGAGAATAACTGGGGGAGGGGACCAGAGAGAACCTGGGACACGGATTCAAATGATACTTGATCATTAATTGACTTAGCGTTAGGAAGAACTTTCTGATGGTAAGAGCCGTTGGACAGTGGAACGGTGACAGGGGGTGAGCCAGCAACAAATCATAACATGCAAGTTGGAGCAAAGACAGGATCTGCACAGGAGTGTCATGCCTAATTAGCATAAGAACTCCTCCCTTGTAGGTCTTGCCACCACAAAGCAGTTGCTGAGGCTGAAGGTTCCCATCTCCCCACAGCTGCCTAAGTCTTCAAAGTTTCCCCCCCAAGAAATCGGAGACTGTGCTTATGGGAAGCTAACTTCTCCACCCTCTTCATGCCTCTCTTGGTTCTGGGAGACAAGTGAGGAAGAAAGCTTGTTGCAGCAGGAGAGGGAGAGACCTTTGCCTCTTCACCAGCCCGACTCTTCTCTGCCTCTTGGCCTCCTTCATGTGCCTCTTCTGCTTCAGCTTCCCCCTCTGATTCTGGACTGCTCTCTGCCACAGACTCTCCCACCTCACTAAGCCCCATCATCTCTCCAGTTTCCAACACCTCCTCTTCTCAGTCTTCTCCCTCTTCTCCCTCTGACCACTCATTGTTGACCCACCACCAACCCTGGGCCTTGAGCCTTCTTGCCTTGGGTGTTCCCCAGATGGTTTCTCTCACCATTTCTCCAACCAGTCCATGACATCCAGACTCCTTCAGAAGGTGATGGACTCTCCTTCACTGTAGATTTTCAAACAGAGGTGGGATGGCCACCTGTAAGGGCTTCTTTAGCTGTGATTCCTGCATTGTAAAGTGTTGTGCAATATGACCCTTAGGGTCCTTTCCAACCCTACCATTCTGCAATTTCTAAACACTCACACTTCTTGTGCTGGAGAGCCATTAAGGTATGAAGTTTTACATTCAGTTCATGGCTGATGATGGAGCCCCCCTTTCCAATTCTTTGGAGAAAAGTGATATAAGAACCTCTGCTTTGTGGATGGGGCAACTTGCATGTCCAATAGTCAGCTGGGCAGAAACTAAATCCAGGCTTAGCACAATCATAGAATCATAGAATCGTAGAGTTGGAAGAGACCACAAGGGCCATCGAGTCCAACCCCCTGCCAAGCAGGAAACACCATCAGAGCACTCCTGACATATGGTTGTCAAGCCTCTGCTTAAAGACCTCCAAAGAAGGAGACTCCACCACACTCCTTGGCAGCAAATTCCACTGTCAAACAGCTCTTACTGTCAGGAAGTGTAGAAACCTACACTGTCAATGTAGGTTTGTGAGAGAGAGCGCACTTGTGTGCATGTGTGTGCTTAATGACTGGCGGAGAACAGACGGGTCAATTAAGGAGAGCTGCTTTGTTGTTCCTTTCAGTGTGGTCACCTTGGAATCTCTATATGCCCTGTCATCTGAAACAGACTGGCAGCTAAACAGAGAAATCAGTCATGGTCCTCATGGCTTTATGCAAGCAAACCTAGACAAAATTAAGGAATCCTCCAGTGGCATCACTGGCTGCACAGCAGTGAGTTGCTCAGAAGTACTAGACAATACCGATAATAATAATGCTTGCTTCAAAAAATGGCAGCAAGATATTTCAAAATTTATCTGGAATAGGAAAAGGCCAAGAATACAGCATGAAATACTTACAGATTTAAAAGAGAGAGGAGGCTTTTCTCTTCCAGATTTTAAAATTTACTATGAAGCAGCATGCCTTACTTGGATTTGGGATTGGATTGTTGTGGAAAAAGAGGAGGCAATAGAGTTAGAAGGACACGATAACAGATTCGGTTGGCACTCATACCTCTCTTGCTCTCTCTATGGTTTTCAGAAATGCTCCCATAGGGAATATAGTTGAACAGCAATTAAGAGTAATCCAGCCTCTCATCGATCTAGCCAAGCTTTCTGATGTCAGTCTTAGTGGGGATCCCACAATCTCCTTTACATAAGATTTGTCATCCATGATTTTGTCAGTTCTGCACATCCCTCATCCCATTGGCCACAAAGGACAATAATCATAGCCCTTGTAATTTGGTGGTGGATTGCAATTGCCACTATACTGAAACCACACTTTGCACCACCCAATTTGTGGATGCTGTGAAAGAAGGAAGGGTTGCATGCATTGTGGAGTTTAAAATGATGACTTGAATTGCAAAAGGGTTTTAAAACAGCTTTGGTCATGCATACCTGTTCCCAGCAGGGGAACAAAGCTGAGCGGTGGAACTGAGTATGGTCAAATCCTTTATTCAGCAGCAGCTGGTGAGCAGAGGGTGTAACCCTGCTGGTTTGGGAGATCTGCTTCACTGGCATTTCCCCTGCAGAAAAAGTCCTGGAGAAGTAGACACCAGGAGGATCAAATCCTCTGCTAACCATTCGAAAACAAGAGTGTCCACATTTTTGCAGCAACTTTCCTCTGCTCTGCTCTGAGTCTGCACCAGAATAAACGAACTCCACAGCTTGCCACCTTGTTCCAGTTCATGACCGCTTTGATAGATTCTTTCCCCCACTCCTTTTAATATTGCTGGGAGCAATTATCTTCAGAGCTCTCTGGGGGATGCTACGCTGAAAACCAGCATACATTTCTTGTGAATTATGGGAGGATTCTTGCAATGGCGAAGGTGCTGAGGTAAGGGCAACCTGGATGATTCAGGTACCGTGGTCTTCATTAGGAGGAAATATTAGCCAGCCGTGACCTTTCGTTTGCATCTCATATAAATGGAGCAACTCTCCGAGAGTTGGCAAAGACAACTGGCAATGGATGGCAACTACAAGTCAAGCATGACAACTGCTAATTCAAAAGGAAAGGTTTATAGATTAAATGGAATGGAGGTTCCACGTAACCTATGAGCAAATGAGGCCAAATCGCTTTGCAGGGGGAAGTCAACCCAGTAATGGGAGTGACATCGATGGCTTGGAGGATGGGCAACTGTTGCTCCAGAAAATCCTAAAGGTAAAAAGTAAAGGTACCCCTGCCCGTACGGGCCAGTCTTGACAGACTCTAGGGTTGTGTGCCCATCTCACTCAAGAGGCCGGGGGCCAGCGCTGCCCGGAGACACTTCCGGGTCACGTGGCCAGCGTGACATCACTGCTCTGGCGAGCCAGAGCCGCACACGGAAATGCCATTTACCTTCCCGCTGGTAAGTGGTCCCTATTTATCTACTTGCACCTGGGGGTGCTTTTGAACTGCTAGGTTGGCAGGCGCTGGGACCGAGCAACGGGAGCGCACCCCGCTGCGGGGATTCGAACCGCCGACCTTTCGATCAGCAAGCCCTAGGCTCTGAGGCTTTTACCCACAGTGCCACCCGCGTCCTTACAGAAAATCCTAGTTTCCCTTTAAACCAGCTTTCCCCAACCTGGTGCCTTCCATGTGCTTTGGACTACAACTCTCTAGGAGCTTATCAACACTTTTTGCCCTGCTCTTTCCAGGCATGGATCCATGCTTTAAAGCTCTTTATCCAAACACACTTCCTTTTTATTTTCCCTGAGAAAACCCACTCTTTAGTGTTCAATCAGAGCAAACATCAATTTGTGTTTTCCATGGATTCCCATTTGTTCTAGTTCAGCTTTAAAGAGCAGGTTTTCATGGGGAAAGTTCCTGAGCAGGAGTGCCAAGTAAGGGGGTGGGGCAGCTCCCAAATTTCCAAAGAAACCCCTCCCCCCACTTTTGCTGCAGCTCACATCACACTTGCAAGCCGCGGGGTCTCCACACATGTTGTGCTGATATTACATGGTCTGGGCCCTCTCAATTGTGGGGGCAAGGCTGTGTGCATGCCCCTGAGCAAAAAAACACAAGTGCTCAGAGATGGAGCTTTAAAGTGCAGACCGTACCCAGAAAGAAATGAAAGTTAAGTGTGCACTCAGTAATTACAGCCAGTGGTCAGGGATGGTGGGAGTTAGAGAAGCCTAATTGGAGCTCCCATAATGCATTTGACGAGGACTATGGATTTAATATCAAGCATCAAAAAAACTAAGATCATGGCCATGGTCCCATCACCTCCTGGTAAATAGAAGGGGAAGAAATGGAGGCAGTGAGAGATTTTACTTTCTTGGGCTCCATGATCACTGCAGATGGTGACAGCAGTCTTGAAATTAAAAGACTCCTGCTTCTTGAGAGAGAAGCGATGACAAACCTAGACAGCATCTTACAAAGCAGAGACACCACCTTGCCGACAAAGGTTCGTATAGTTAAAGCGATGGTTTTCCCAGTAGTGATGTATGGAAGTGAGAGCTGGACCATAAAGAAGGTTGATGGCGGAAGAACTGATGCTTTAGAATTATGGTGCTGGAAAGAGTCTTGAGCGTCCCATGGACTGCGAGAAGATCAAACCTCTCCATTCTGAAGGAAATCAGCCCTGAGTGCTCACTGGAAGGACAGATCCTGAAGCTCAGGCTCCAAGACTTTGGCCACCTCATGAGAAGAGAAGACTCCCTGGAAAAGACCCTGATGCTGGGGAAGATGGAGGGCACAAGAAGAAGGGGATGACAGAGGACGAGATGGTTGGACAGTGTTCTCAAAGCTACCAGCATGAGTTTGACCAGACTGCGGGAGGCAGTGGAAGACAGGAGTGCATGGCATGCTCTGGTCCATGGGGTAACGAAGAGTCGGACATGACTAAACAACTAAACAACAACAACAATGGATTTATTTATTTAGCTACATTTTTATTTCTTTCTTTCATTTCTTTCGGTTTTAGTTTGCCTTACTTCCTAAGAACACGTCATAAAGCACGGTTTTATCTCCTCCCCAGTTATCATCACAATAATTCTTGAGGTAGGCTGAGATGCACAGACATCATCTCTGAAATGGAATTTTTAAAAGAGAAATTTATTGTATGAAACATGAATGAAGGAGGCTTTTGTCCATGAAAACAGATAAAATCTCAAAACGTTTTCCCCTTGCACAGTCCACCTTATTGGTGGATTATTCTTGGGTTCCACAGGTATGGAGTAAGAGAAAAATTTGCTATTCCTAGCTACAGTCCCCGGTACTTCATAAGGCTTTTTTGTTTGTTGGGGGTGCTAGTCCTAGCTCCCTGTTATTTACCACTGTCTAGCATGAAGGAGCTTGCTAGCTCAGAATCCTAGACCAGGATAAGAAAGATATTAGCTGTGATTTATCCCAGCCCTCTGAGGCCAGCCAACCAAAGGGGTATGTTTCAAGAATCCAAACAGCATTGTTTAAAACCATGACAGCTTCATGGTACCTCTAGTAAGACTCCATCGCCTTCTACTGGAATGAGCCAGACCTGCTGAGTTGAAAGCCACAAATTGTCCAGAGCCGCCATGAAGAATAGCAAATCTGTTCGGCATGATGCTTCACGGGTCAGAGAGACCACTTTGTCAGATCCGCAGCTGGACGTAACCACTTCAGATACGTGCTTTCATGAACAAGACTTTGGGGCTCTTTCCTTCCCACCTTTCTAACTTTTTGAGCCAAACCTGGCTCACTTCCTTTGCACTACAACCTGATTCAGTCATATGAACAAAGCCATGACTGATTGCTCATGCATGCCCAATACTACAGCACCCATATTGCAGATTATGAAATCGAAGACGAGGCATTATTGTAACTCTGTGTTGCAAAGATGCCTGCAAACGTAACAACCCGGCCATTTGAGAATCCCTTGCAGATGATGATTGCAGTGTCTGGAGAAAGATGGTCAGGTTGTGTATCCACAGCAGTGACCAGAGGAGTAATGACTATTCGGTTGGAAGCCACCCAGAGTGGCTGGGGAAACCCAGCCAGATGGGCTGGGTATAAATAATAAATTATTATTCTTATATAATAATAATTTCTATTTCTATTCTATCTGGAATTTCTATTTGTGATACAGCCCTCAAATCTCCCTTTGAATCCCTACCAACTTTTCTCTCCACTTGTGAAGTCTCCACG
The DNA here is from genome assembly GCF_965153285.1 of Podarcis tiliguerta. Classification (NCBI taxonomy): domain Eukaryota; kingdom Metazoa; phylum Chordata; class Lepidosauria; order Squamata; family Lacertidae; genus Podarcis; species Podarcis tiliguerta. Next base: position 4,159,061 of record NC_139540.1, read on the forward strand.
CAGCACTGAGTCCTCTTTCATTTTCTGAATATTTCCTCTCTGCTTGCTTTCTCTGCCCCACCCTCCATTCAATCACCCTTCTGATTTACACTTCCCATCCCACCGGTTGTGTGACATCGCCTTCTTATTTATATCATGTGTCCTTCACTTTGAAGGCTGAGCTTATTCATCTCCGGTGGTTCCCAAGTGTGGCCGGCTTCATAATTTCTTCCAAAACGCTTAACGGCAGAAGTGAGTTGAAATGATATGACAAGATAAAAATGGTGCCCAGAGACACAGCCTTCAACGTGGGAGATTGGTGGAAGGGGAAACAAAGATGGCAAATGTCTTGTGTCTGAATTAGGCAGACAAACTTAACCGCTGCACATCCATTCCACCACAGCATGAAGACTGCAAATGGTACATAGCGACTGTTTCTTTAATGCATGTCATGAAATGGGATTTTGATCGCTTGGGAGGAGCTGTAGGGAGCACAAGTAATGTGGTTTTCTGGCTTCAAACCAAGTCAGATCATTGGTCCAACTAGCTCACTATCTGGCTAGGTCGGGATGGCATGGGGATGAGGGACCAACTCCCTTCTCTTGCGGGGGCCCAATTAGTGCCATTGCCTTCTGTTAAGAGTTTGGGTGTAATCCTTGACGCCTCCCTTTCCATGGAGGCGCAAGTTACTGCAACAGCCAAGGCAACATTTTTCCACCTTCGCCGCATCAAGCAGTTGGTCCCTTACCTTTCCCGCCCCGACCTGGCCACAGTGATCCATGCGACAGTCATCTCCAGGCTTGACTACTGTAATTCGCTCTATGCAGGGCTGCCCTTGAAGCTGTCCCAGAAACTCCAGTGGATACAGAATGCTGCAGCGAGGCTCCTCATGGGGTCTCTGCCATGGGAGCATATTCACCCAGTGCTTTTCAAGCTGCACTGGCTCCCGGTAGAGTACAGGGTCAGATTTAAGGTGCTGCTTTTGACCTTTAAAGCCCTCCGCGGCCTAGGACCCTCGTACCTACGGGACCGCCTCTCCTGGTATGCCCCACGGAGAGCCTCAAGGTCCATAAATAACAACACCCTAGTGGTCCCAGGCCCTAAGGAAGTTAGATTGGCTTCAACCAGAGCCAGGGCCTTTTCAGCTCTGGCTCCTGCCTGGTGGAACGCTCTGCCTCATGAGACCAGGGCCCTGCAGGATCTGATTTCTTTCCGCAGGGCCTGTAAGACAGAGTTGTTCCGCCTGGCCTTTGGCTTGGAGCCAATTTGATTCCCTCCCTCTCTTCCTTTTTTCTTTTCCTTCTCCTCCTGCGATGAGGCTACATTTTAATATTTTAATGTTCCATTATTTTAATGTTGTACTTTACTTTTGTTTTTAAGTTGTAATCATTCATCTTGTTTTTATTATTGCTTGTAAGCCGCTCTGAGCCCGGCCTTGGCCGGGGAGGGCGGGGTATTAAAAAAAAATTATTATTATTATTATCATCCATGGAGACTTGGCAGTGGGTCTCCAGGATTTCAGGCAAGGGACATTCCCAGTCCTACCTGGAGATGCAATTGAACCTGGGAAGAAGAAGAAGAAGAAGAAGAAGAAGAAGAAGAAGAAGAAGAAGAAGAATTTATTTCTTCCCCGCCCATCACTCTGGGTGACTTCCAACAAAAGATTAAAAATGCATTAAAACACCAGTCATTAAAAACTTCCCTGAACTTCAGATGTCTTCTAAATGTCAGATAGTTGTTTATTTCTTTGACATCTGGTGGGAGGGCGTTCCACAGGGTGGGTGCCACTACTGAGAAGGCCCTCTGCCTGGTTCCCTATAACCTCTGCTTCTCTCAGTGAGGGAACTGCCAGAAGGCCCTTGGAGGTGGACCTCAGTGTCCGGGCTGAACAATGGGGGTGGAGAGACTCCTTCAGGTACACAGGGCCGAGGCCCTTTAGGGCTTTAAAGGTCAGCACCAACACTTTGAATTGTGCTTGGGTATGTACTGGGAGCCAATGGAGATATTTCAAGACTGGTGTTATGTGGTCTTGGCGTCTGCTCCCAGTCACCAGTCTAGCTGCCGTATTCTGGATTAATTGTAGTTTCTGAGTCACCTTCAAAGGTAGCCCCACATAGAGCGCATTGCAGTAGTCCAAGCGGGAGATAACTAGAGCATGCACCACTCTGGTGAGACAGTCTGCAGGCATGGAGGGTCTCAGCCTGCGTACCAGATGGAGCTGGTAAACAGCTGCCCTGGACACAGAATTGACCTGCGCCTCCATGGACATCTGTGAGTCCAAAATGACTCCCAGGCTGTGCACCTGCTTCTGCATCTAAGGCAGATGCTCTGTCATTGAGCTATGGCCCTTCTCTATCATGCTTTTTATTAACATCAGAAGAGGCTGCTGGATCAATCCACTGGTCCATTGAGTCCCGCATCCTTTTCTCACAGCGGCCAACCAGATGACCATGGGACACGGGTGGTGCTGTGGTTTAAACCACTGAGCCTCTTGGGCTTGCTGATCAGAAGGTTGGCGGTTTGAATCCCCATGACGGGGTGAGTTCCCGTTGCTCGGTCCCAGCTCCTGCCAACCTAGCAGTTTGAAAGTACATCAGAGTGCAAGTAGATAAATAGGCACCACTGTGGCGGGAAGGTAAATGGCATTTCCGTGCGCTCTGGTTTTCGTCATGGTGTCCCATTAAGCCAGAGGTGGCTTAGTCATGCTGACCACATGACCTGGAAAGCTGACTGTGGACAAACATCGACTCCCTTTGTCCGAAAGCGAGATGAGCACCGCAACCCCATAGTTGCCTTTGACTGGACTTAACAGTCCAGGTTCCTTTACCTTTTACCTTACCATGGGATCTCTCAAGCAGAACCCAAGCCCAAGTTCCCTCTCCCCTCCTCTGGGTATAGACTTCTCTCTCCACAGAGAGAGGTGGCATTTGCCACCTTCCCAATACAGCTTTTGGCAAATGCTGAAGACATGCCTGTGCTGGTCCTGTGGGTTAACCGTGAGGCAAGGTCCGAGTCCAGTCCGAGGTCGAAGGTGCGGGATGGAGGCAGTCCGTCAAAGCTGAGTGCAGGGCAGGGAGTCGGGCGAGGTCAGGAGCGCTGGCAGGAAAGCAGGACAGGGTTCAAGCAGGAACTGGCTTCCAACAATGTTGCTCCCGCAACTTGGGACTGGGGCTGGCTGGCTTTTATCTGCTCCTAGGTATAGGGCAGATATAGGTATAGGGCTTTTATCTGCTCCTAGGTATAGGGCCCCCTTCATGGATCACTGCCTTGCCGTGGCGAAGGGGCTTGAAGAACTCAGAGAAGCTATGAACTATGCCGAGCAGGGCACCCAAGATGAACAGGTCATAGTGGAGAGTTTGGACCAAACGTGATCCACCTGGAGCAGGAACCGGCAAGCCACTCCAGTATCCCTGCCAAGAAAACTCCATGGACAAAGACAACAGGCATATAAAAGATATGACGCTGGAAGATGAGCCCCTCAGGTCGGAAGGCGTCCAACATGCTACTGGGGAAGAGCGGAGGACAAGTACAAGTAGATCCAGAGCTGATGAAGCAGCTGGGCCAAAGCCGAAAGGACGCTCAGTTGCGGATATGCATGGAAGCGAAAGGAAAGTCCAGTGCTGTAAAGAAAAATATTGCATAGGAACCTGGAATGTAAGAACCATGAACATGGGTAAGTTGGATGTGGTCAAAAATGAGATGGCAAGAATAAACATTGACATCCTGGGCATCAGTGAACTAAAATGGACGGGAATGGGCGAATTCAGTTCGGATGACTATCATATCTACTACTGTGGGCAAGAAACCCGTAAAAGAAATGGAGTGGCCCTCATAGTCAACAAAAGAGTGGCGAAAGCTGTACTGGGATGCAATCTCAAAAATGATAGAATGATCTCGATACGAATCCAAGGCAGACCTTTTAACATCACAGTAATCCAAGTTTATGCACCAACTACTGGTGCTGAAGAAACTGAAATTGACCAGTTCTATGAAGACTTACAACACCTTATAGAAGTGACACCAAAGAAGGATGTTCTTCTCATTATAGGGGATTGGAATGCTAAAGTAGGGAATCAAGAGATAAAAGGAACAACTGGCAAATTTGGTCTTGGAATTCAAAACGAAGCAGGGCAAAGGCTAATAGAGTTCTGTCAAGAGAACAAGCTGGTCATCACAAACACTCTTTTCCAACAACACAAGAGACGACTCTACACATGGACATCACCAGATGGGCAGCATCGAAATCAGATTGATTATATTCTCTGCAGCCAAAGATGGAGAAGCTCTATACAGTCAGCAAAAACAAGACCTGGAGCTGACTGTGGCTCAGATCATCAGCTTCTTATAGCAAAATTCAAGCTTAAACTGAAGAAAGTAGGAAAAACCACTGGGCCGGTAAGATACAGTCTAAACCAAATCCCTTATGAATACACAGTGGAAGTGAGGAACAGGTTTAAGGATTTAGAATTGCTGGACAGAGTGCCTGAAGAACTATGGATGGAGGCTCGAAACATTATACAGGAGGCAGCAACGAAAACCATCCCAATGAAAAGGAAATGCAAGAAAGCAAAGTGGCTGTCCAATGAGGCCTTACAAATAGCGGGGGAGAGAAGGCAAGCAAAATGCGAGGGAGATAGAGAAAGATACAGGAAATTGAATGCAGAATTCCAAAAAATAGCAAGGAGAGACAAGAAGGCCTTCTTAAATGAGCAATGCAAAGAAATAGAGGAAAACAACAGAATGGGAAGAACCAGAGATCTGTTCAAGAAAATTGGAGATATGAAAGGAACATTTCGTTCAAAGATTACCATAATAAAGGACAAAAGTGGTAAGGACCTAACAGAAGCAGAAGACATCAAGAAGAGGTGGCAAGAATACACAGAGGAACTATACCAGAAAGATATGGATGTCTCGTACACCCCAGGTAGTGTGGTTGCTGACCTTGAGCCAGACATCCTGGAGAGTGAAGTCAAATGGGCCTTAGAAAGCATTGCAAATAACAAGGCCAGTGGAAGTGATGGTATTCCAGCTGAACTATTTAAAATTTTAAAAGATGATGCTGTTAAGGTGCTACACTCAATATGCCAGCAAGTTTGGAAAACTCAGCAGTGGCCAGAAGATTGGAGAAGGTCAGTCTACATCCCAATCCCAAAGAAGGGCAGTGCTAAAGAATGCTCCAACTACCGCACAATTGCACTCATTTCACACGCTAGCAAGGTTATGCTTAAAATTCTTCAAGGAAGGCTCAAGCAGTATGTGGACCGAGAACTCCCAGAAGTGCAAGCTGGATTTAGAAGAGGCAGGGGAACCAGAGACCAAATTGCAAACATGCGCTGGATTATGGAGAAAGCTAAAGAGTTCCAGAAAGACATCTACTTCTGCTTCATTGACTATGCAAAAGCCTTTGACTGTGTCGATCACAGCAAACTATGGCAAGTTCTTAAAGAAATGGGAGTGCCTGATCACCTCATCTGTCTCCTGAGAAATCTCTATGTGGGACAAGAAGCTACAGTTAGAACTGGATATGGAACAACTGATTGGTTCAAAATTGGGAAAGGAGTACGACAAGGCTGTATTTTGTCTCCCTGCTTATTTAACTTATATGCAGAATTCATCATGCGAAAGGCTGGGCTGGATGAATCCCTAGCCGGAATTAAGATTGCTGGAAGAAATATCAACAACCTCAGATATGCAGATGACACAACCTTGATGGCAGAAAGTGAGGAGGAATTAAAAAACCTTTTATTGAGGGTGAAAGAGGAGAGCACAAAATATGGTCTGAAGCTCAACATCAAAAAAATGAAGATCATGGCCACTGGTCCCATCACCTCCTGGCAAATAGAAGGGGAGGAAATGGAGGCAGTGAGAGATTTTACTTTCTTGGGCTCCATGATCACTGCAGATGGTGACAGCAGCCACGAAATTAAGAGACGCCTGCTTCTTGGGAGGAAAGCAATGGCAAACCTAGATAGCATTTTAAAAAGTAGAGACATCACCTTGCCAACAAAGGTCCGTATAGTAAAAGCTATGGTTTTCCCAGTAGTGATGTATGGAAGTGAGAGCTGGACCATAAAGAAGGCTGATCGCCGAAGAATTGACGCTTTTGAATTATGGTGCTGGAGGAGACTCTTGAGAGTCCCATGGACTGCAAGAAGATCAAACGCATCCATTCTTAAGGAAATCAGCCCTGAGTGCTCACTGGAAGGACAGATCGTGAAGCTGAGGCTCCAATACTTTGGCCACCTCATGAGAAGAGAAGACTCACTGGAAAAGACCCTGATGTTGGGAAAGATGGAGGGCACAAGGAGAAGAGGACGACAGAGGACGAGATGGTTAGACAGTGTTCTCGAAGCTACAAACATGAATCTGACCAAACTGCGGGTGGCAGTGGAAGACAGAAGTGCCTGGCGTGCTCTGGTCCATGGGGTCACGAAGAGTCGGACACGACTGAACGACTAAACAACAACAGGTATAGGGCGGCCCCAGTCCACAGGTGACTCGCCTCTCCTGGCCTGGAGGTGAGCACTCCTCTTGCAGGAACTTAGTTCCCTCCGCCTCTCTGCCCTGAGCCTCTGCAGCTCAGGAGAGGCTGGAGGGTTACCGGACCCAGAGGCAACCTCAGCTTCCCCTGATGGGGCTGAGAGTGGAGCACTTGCAGGCAATGGGTCCTCCATCATCTCAGGAGCCAGAGCAGACTCAGCTGGTGCCTGCACCTGGGGACCCAGCACAAGTGAGGACCCTTCAGGCTCAAGTCCCAGCCCCGGCTCAGCTGGTTCTGGAGGCGGGGAATCCTGTGCAGGCTGGGATTCCTCAGGTTCAGCATCCGAGTCCGAATCCCAGGCCATCACAACACCTCTTTAACCTGCCCTTTGGCACCCGAGATGTGTTTTCAGGACCCACCGTATACCTGCGGATGTCATTTTGCAATTAAGTCATATATCATTCTTATGGAAATCACTTTGAGATGCTTCATAGGAAGCAATTGATACATGAAATTAATAAAAACAACCGTTTCCTGTCTTTAGATGCACCAGCCAGTTATGATGTGATGGCTTCTGCTATTGTTCAAAGGATGTGTGGGTGTGTTACATGCAGAGGGGTAGGAACAGGATAAGCCTCATTAATTTTCTTTCAGCCAACACGTTTGCATGTTAAGCCCTAAACCTATGAATCTCTGCATAGCATGAGTCTTTCATGCAGTGCATGGATCTGTAACCAGGACCATATACCATGAATGACGCCGTACGATATGTATTATGTGATTAAGCTATCATTTACTGTCAGGGAACTGCCATCGGAGCTGGAGGCGAATAGGAGGCTCCAGAGGGATGGCGGAGAGGGTCCCAGTAGGGAGAGAGGTAGCCCATCTGCTGGGGAAGGAAATCAGCGCAACACCAGTGGAGAAGGGGGGCAGATGGGGGAATCGGAGAGGTGGCTCCAGGATTCCTCACCGGAGACCAGCGGGGAGAGCACGGGTACTCCGCTGCCCACACCCACTTTGTGCAGAAGACTTCCGTGCAGGCAGAGTAGGAGGAGACTGAGCGTCAAACAGCTTCTATGCTGGAAGAGGTTCAAGAAACGCCCACTGACGGATTCTGCCAGCGACTGAGGCAGCCACAGAACTCGAGGCTGTCCAGACAAAAGGGTTCAACCATGCAACCTAGCCAGGAGTAACGGCAACTTACGCACGAGCAACCCCTAGAACCATTACATTTACATTTGCATCATGATGCCACCACTCAGGGCATGTTTAGCATTGTTTCCCATTTTTTTTTTTTTAAAAAAGAACTGCATGGCAAAATTCAGAAAAGTGCAATTTTCTAAGGATGGCTACATTTTGGTTTGCATATACAGTGATACCTCGGTCTAAGAACAGTCCTAGTAAAGAACACTGTGGACAATGACCTCTGCAAAACCAGATGTTGGTGTTCCAGTTAGCGCACTTCGCCCCAGAAGCTGAACAGAAGTCAAACACCAGCAGTTGAAGGCCTCATTAGGGAAAGTGTGTGCCTCCGTTTAAGAACGTTTCAGTGTAAGAACGGACCTCCGGAATGGATTAAGTACGTAACCTGAGGTACCACTGTAGTTTCAGAAAGAGTGGATTAGGCTTTCCTTCAAAGGCAAACTGAATTGGTATAAATCTCCCCACAAACTAAGGGATTTACCCCAGCAGAGACTCCAGGACTCAAGGAAACTGGCCAGTGTGGTGTAGTGGTTAAGAGCGGTAGTCTCGTAATCTGGGGAACCGGGTTCGCGTCTCCACTCCTCCACATGCAGCTGCTGGGTGACCTTGGGCTAGTCACACTTCTCTGAAGTCTCTCAGCCCCACTCACCTCACAGAGTGTTTGTTGTGGGGGAGGAAGGGAAAGGAGAATGTTAGCCGCTTTGAGACTCCTTAAAGGGAGTGAAAGGTGGGATATCAAATCCAAAACTCTTCTTAAACTAAGACATTAAACCAGAATGCAAAATCAGTTCCCCTCCCTCCTTTCATCCACCCATCAAGCACAGCTTCAGGGAACCTGTAGAACACGGAATCAGTTATCAGTGGGACAGCTTCCTTATTGTCTTGGAATGGATCGGGTCACCACCGATGGGTGATAATTGAAAATGGCAAGGACCAAATAGGGCCTGACGTAGCAGCAATTATTTAAAACCCATCATCGGCACAGAGCGAATTCCAGCCATGCAAATATGGCCGCTAATTGGGGGCTGTCTCCAATGGTCCCATTCCATAACTTCAAGGTTCCACATCTCTGATAATCCCTCTTCCTACCTGCTAACGCAGAACTAATTAACACGCCAGCGGAAGCGCCTGGGCTTTGACACAGAGAGAAGCAGGAGGAGGCAGGAATTAAACAGCTACAATTAATTACGCCTGCCTCTGTGCTCTCCACGCCAGCAACCTGGGACTTTCTAGCTGGTCTCTGCTCCTATTGTTCACCTCTCTCCCCTGGAGCAAAGCAACGGCTTGTAGAAATTAATTCCACGGAACTTGATTAAAGCTCAATGCTTTAATCATGCAGACAACTCAATAGGAGGTGATGCCGTGACAACCACAAGAACACCCAGGCTCCCCCTTTTCACATAAAATAGGTGGCATCC